>NC_135500.1:38560952-38893452 GCF_052857255.1 Amblyomma americanum | reverse complement strand
GCACCGCCTCCTGATGTTTCTTTTGAGTTTCCTCTCATCATGCTTCCTTTCTCAAGTGAGCAAGAAGATATTATGAACCTTAAAAGCTTATAATGATACCAATGACCAAATACGCTATACTTGTGTTCATTTTAATCTTAAATCAGGCAGAATTCAGCAGGATGAGCTTGATTATTTTTTTAGTGAGGCGCAAATACGCTTTGATGGTGTGATGTTTTCAGAAACGTGGCTTGCCTCTGAAGAGGATGTCTTTGCATTTCCAACGTACGAATCTTACTGCATGAATCACACAGGAAAGAGGGGTGGTGGCGTAGCAATGTTAATCTCAAACTCAATAGATTCTGAGCTTATGTCCGAATTTTGCTTCATCACTCCTTTTTACGAGACGCTTGCTATTAGATGTGGTACTTCTGTTTTTTGTGTTTGTTACTGCCCTCTTTCAAATAATCTTCGTCTGTTCTTTTCTTTTTTAGACTTTCTTTTAGAAATTGAGTCAAATAAAATACGCACTTATTATAGGTGGTCACTTCAACATCAACATGTTAGCTGATACCAGTGCTAGGACAGAACTAGAATTATTACTAAACTGTCATTCCTGTCAAAACTACATAACGTCGCCCACGCGAATCACCCCACAATCAGCAAAACTTAAAGATCTGTTTATAAGCAATTCAGATCATTGCCTTGTTAGAGCTGGCACTTTAATTGACAATATTAGCGACCACTTGCCTATATTTTTATTCGTCAGTCAAGTTCATAATGCATCTAAACAACTGCGTTCGGAATATTCCTGCAGACTCATAACTCCTGAGACGCTATCTGCTTTAGAGACTGCTTAAGCAGAGTAAGCTGGACCGAGGTGTTTACAGAGAGCGACCCCAACTTAGCATACGATTTATTTATGGAAAAGTTCTTTGAAATATACTTTGCCTGTTTCCCGATCAAGGCGTTTAAAACATGCAAAAAAAGTCGAAAACCATGGGTCAATAAAGAAAGCCTTAAGCTTATGAAACATCGGGATAAACTGTTGAAGAGATTTATAGCCAGTAAATTCCCCGAAGCGCTCAAGGAATTCAAGAAATACAGAAGTCTTGACGCTAAACAACTTCGTGATGCAAAAAAAGCAATATTGTTCTAACCTGTTCAACTCAACACAAGGACGCACTGACAATACGTAGAAGGCACTTAACAGTGCAATTAATAGTGCATCAGAAGTGGTAACTAATATAGTTAAGGATGGGACGGAAATTAAACACGCTGAGTTAGCCAACGCATTCAATGACTTCTTTCTGTCAGTTGGTGACCCTAGCACCAGCACTTCTGACCTAAAATACATGAATGACCGATGTAGCCCCACCATTATTCTAAAGTCAGTCTCAAATAGTGAGGTTAAAGCCACTTTTTTAGCTCGAGCAATAGAAGAGCCGCGGACGCGGGCAATATTCAAATGAAACATGTAAAACACGTATTTTATTTACTAGCACCTTGCCTTACCCATATTTTCAATATTAGTTTGTCGACAGAAATTCTTCCCCGAAGCATGCAAATTGCAAAAGTAAAAGTTGTATTTAAAAAGGGTAACAGAAATTATTTGTCCAACTACCGTCCAATATCGATCCTACCTGTGTATTCCAAGCGCTTGGAGAAAATATTTTTGAAACGCCTGACTCCTTTCAATGGCCGCTTTAACTTGATAATCTCCTCACAGTATGGTTTTCGCAAAAACAAATCTACTGAGCTCGCAGTACTCGGCCAAAAAGAATTCATTTTAGGAAATTTTGTATGCAGGAATATGGTATTTGGGCTTTTTCTGGATTTTTCAAAAGCCTTCGTCTTAATTAGTCATGAACTTCTGCTACAAAAACTTGATCACTATGGCATAAGAGGCATCGCGAACAAATTAATTATATTCTACTTGCAATACCGTTCTCAATTCGTCGTCATTGAAGGAGAACATTCCTCTATAAAATCCATTAAAGCAGGTGTCCAGCATAGAAGCATACTAGGACCGTTTCTGTTTATTCTTTATATCGATGAGATAGACCACATCGATGAAATGGCCGATCATACAATCTATGCTGATGACACGAATTTGTTCTTTTCAGGTGAGTCACGTGCAGGTTTAGCTAGTCGAGCAAATAGCGCACTGTACAAAATATATGCATGGGCACAAATGAACTGCCTTAAAGTTAACAGTAATAAAACGAAGGCTGTTTTATTTCACCGCCGCCATACACATGTGCTGTTGCCTCCTATTTTGTTAAATAACTCTGAAATTGAAGTGATCAAAATTTTAAATCACTGGGCGTATACTTTTGACAAAACATGACATGGAATCATCACGTGAACTATATTATTAATAAACTACCCAACAAACACAAAACCTCCTCAAAATCTCCCACTAATATCCCATCAGGACATTTGGAATATCCCCAGGAGGTTCTCATTTTTCCCTAAGACGCCCAAAAAACGTCCCCACAACTAGCCGTGTCCAAAAAGTTGTGCGTCGCAGGGACAGCCCCAAAAGGTTAATGCAAGATTTCTAGGCTCTTGTTCAATAAAATTATTTCTTCTTTTTCATGCAGACTTCAGGCATTTAAGCGCACATATGTGCCAAATTTCAGGCACATGCTTACGTTACAGGTGGTGTAATACATCGGTCAACTCGCGTGAATGCTTGCTGGCTAGGCCATTCAGCCTTACCTGTTTACATGAAATGTGCTTTAACAAGGTGAAAATTTGAGCTGTTTGGTGCATGATCTTGTGACGGGAGCAGCGCAGCACGAGACAGAGAGAGGCGGGACACGACGCTGAATAACAACCAGATTTTTAATGCACTTTCGTCGAATATATACATCTCGCTCGTATAAGAAGGAAAAGAAAGAAGCATGAAAAACGCATAAGATGTACACGTGGTGAAATATTAAGACAACGCACGCAGATAATCAATTTCTCTGTCACGAAGCGCTCTTGAAGGTATGCTTACGCATATGTCGCTCTTTGGTCGGATGTTGAAGGCTTCTTCAATCTCCCTGGTCCGTTGATCAAAATACGACGGGATGACCATTGTGTTGATAAGCTGTGCAGCGCATTCATGCTCTCTACAATGATTTGCTAATTCACTGCTGATGACGCCCTTAGGGCCGCCTCTTGGACCGGCTACACATCAAACACGACTACCACATTGAGGAAAGGGAGAGAGTGCCAGAACCCTGGAGATGCGCCCTCCGGGTCCGACCCCTTCCCCGCAACATGTCCAGTGAAGACCATAGCGGTCGTCGCCAGGCGCGCGCGGAAGCGTTGGCGCGATACTATGGTAACCAAGAACATGTGTATTACGTAGACGTTGCCGGCCCACACCACGGGGGGTGGTACACGGCCGCAGTCGTACACAACACAAACACAGTTAACGGGCTCACTTTCAAAGCCTACAGCGCAACACACGCGGAGGAGATTGCCATTGCTCTGGCTCTCACGAATCCCAAGTCAAAACACATCATCACCGACTCGCGAGGGGCCTGTCGGAACTACGAGTTGGGCTGGGCTCCCCCGCTTGCCTGGCGCATACTGGAATATAGCTGTCGATCTGAAGATCCAACTCCACGCAACCTGATTTGGGCCCCCGGTCACCAGGACCTCCAGGGAAACGAACAGGCCGATCAGGCCGCCCGCGCACTCTCTCCCCGGGAAATCTCCCTGTCCTTGGAAGGGTACTCCCAATCAGACAATCTGGCCATTACATTCAAACAAATCACCGATTACTACAAGGAGGAGCACCGGCGCTACCCGGCCCCTTGTAAGGGTCTGGATCGCGCTGACGAGCGCCTCCTGATCAAAATTCTCACTAACACTGTATTGTGCCCGGCGGTGCTTAAACACTTCAATACATCCTTTGATGGCACGTGCCAGTTCTGTGGGGAGGTGTCTGACACCTTCCACATGGTTTGGGCGTGTCAATCTAACCCATCTATCCCCCCCAACCCCAACCCCACCAGAGAGGACTGGGAGGCGGCCCTGCTCGGCTGTCAAGACCTGAAGAGCCAAAAGGCCTTGGTTCAACGGACGCGGGCGGCGTTGCTTGCCAATGGGGCCCCGGAATAGGGGCTCCACCTAGTACTGTGAGGGGAAAGGGCCAATAGGGTCCTACCGCAATCACCTTTCTGTAAAAATTTAATTGCTTATAAATGTTTTTCACCACCACCAGGGATCCTTTGTGCTCTCGAAGCCGTTTTTCAAACAACGCCCTGTTTGACCAATGTATCGGCGTCCCCATGACAGAGGTATTTCATAAACCCCGCTTTTCACACATTTCACATGTTTTTTCAGATGTTTTTTCTTGCATTGATTTTTTTCTTTGCTCGCTGTTGACTTTGACACACAGGCTCCTTAACTTGTTGGGTGCTGACATGAGCACTTTTACACCAGCTCTTGCTCTTACCGTTTTGAGACTGTGGGAAATGCCATTAATGCAAGGAATGACCGCGTACGGCTTCCTTTATTCTGATGTGGTTGTGGCATATTTTTGCCTCTAGGCGCCTACAGAATCCCTTCTGCGACAATGGATAGCAGTCTCGTCGGGCAACCTGCTGCTTTCAGCCGACGGTTCTGGGTGTCAAAACTGCCTGGAACCTCATGATGACAGGATCTCGTCAATCTGGCTCTCATTGCTGTTTTTTTCTACCCCCGCTTGATGATCTTGGAGTGCGCAGATGTGTAGGGGAGCAGTCCCTTCTAGCTTCGTGGTCCGTACCGCCAGCATATGTGAGCGCCTAGAAAGGCTAGCGTCAAGTCAAGAAATCGCATAACGTTGTTTTCTGGGAGTTCACTTGTTATTTCTTGTCCTAGTTCTTCTAGTCCTTAGCAAAAGTAGCAATGAGAGCCGCATTGACGAGATCCTGTCATCATGAAGTTCGAAGAAGTTTTGACGCCCAGAACAGTCGGCTGAAAGCAGCAGTTTACCCGACGAGACTGCTATCCAGTGCCGCAGAAGGGATTCTGCAAGCACTTAGAGGCAGAAAATATGTCACAACCACATCAGAAGAAAGGAAGCCGTATGCGGTCATTCTTTACATTTATGGCATTTCCCACAGTCTCAGAAATGTAGGCGCAAGAGATGGTGTAAAAGTGCTCACGTCAGGACCCAACAAATTAAGAAGCCTGTGCGCCAAAGTTAACAGCGAGCAAAGAAAAATCAATGCAAGAAAAAGCACCGGAAAAAAAGTGAAATGTGTGAAAAGCGGGGTTTAGGAAATACCTCTGTCATGCGGACGCATCTACATTGGTCAAACAGGGTACTGTTTGAATGAATGGCTTCGAGAGCACAAAATATCCCTAAAGGGCGCCATCAGCAGTGAATTAGCAAAACATTGCAGAGAGCATGAATGCGCTCCGCAGCTTATCAACACAATGGTCATCCCGTTGTATTTTAATCAGCGGACCAGGGAGATTGAAGAAGCCTTGACTATCGGGCAAAAGAGCGACGTATATGCATCAGCATACTTTCGATAGCGTTTCGTGGCAGCGAAATTGATTATCTGCGTGAGTTGTCTTAATCTTTTACCATGTGTACATCTTATGCGTTTGTCAGGCTTCTGTCCTTTCCTTATTGCACGAGCGAGATGTATATATTCGATCGAACGTGGATTAAAAATCTGGTTGTTAGTCAGCGTTGATTCCCACCTCCCTCTTCTTTGTTTCGTGCTGCGCTGCTCCCGCCACAAGAACATGAAGTGTGCTAGAATTTTACACCCAAAGGAAATATTAATTAAAAAAGTCGCCCGATCCTGCCCATATAACAGGAAATGGCAGCGCAATTAAGATGCAATTTCAGTTTATTAGATGTGCTCTTTGCATTTAAATGAATACAAACAGGAGGTGCATATGTATGCACCATTTAACACACAATGTACGGAGCACTACGACACCAGCAAATAATAATGGCCAAATTTTTCTCTAGCTCTAAGAAATCTGAAAAAAAAATGGAGCAATAAAAACATCATACAGGCTGAAAGTTGATGCACCCTAAGCAAACATTCTAAAGGGTACAAAAGCATATATGCACACGCAAAAGCAATTGCATGTAAAGTGCAGCCTGGGTGCCAAAAGAAAAGACGATATGGGCGTACGATACAGATACGCGGTTTCAGGTTACGGATATTCTGCAGGGTGAAACCTTCCTCTCATTTTGCCTCTCACACGAGCGTCGGAGTAATCTTGAGCGTGCTATCAAAACAGGAAAAAAAATTAATTCTACGAGGCGAAAATAAAAAAACGAGCATAAACCATATACCTTGACGACGTTGCCAACAGAAACTCGGGGATGAAATAAAATGCTGCAACTATATATATATATATATATATATATATATATATATATATATATTAGCAGACAAGTTAAAGGAAATGAGGGGCCCGTTTGACAAATTTATGAAGGGAGCCAACAGTCAACGAAACCAAGGTGCATAGGGGAACGTTAATTTTTTTTTTTTTAAATGTGTTATGCTTATCAGTGGGAGAATAATACTTAGATTAATAAATTGCTTAAAGAAAATTACTTATAAAGCAGCAGAAAAAACAACCATGCCGCCGGTGGGATCCGAACCCACGACCTCCGAATATCGCGTCCGGTGCTCTTACCAACTGAGCTACGGCGACGGCTGTCCAATCTGCTGCTCTCGTGGGTATTTATGTTTACTGCGTGTGAGCGAGCCTTGAGAGTGTTCACCAGCGCCACCCTCGACCATAGCGGCGGACGTAGCACGTCCTGTAATACCGCGAGCGTGACGTAGAACGTCATCTAACGGGGAGGGCGGAAACTGTGCGAGAGCCCTCTTATGCTACCTATGGCATCAAGACTGCCAGAACCGAGACCCTCGTTAAGCTATTAGCAGACAAGTTAAAGGAAATGAGGGGCCCGTTTGACAAATTTATGAAGGGAGCCAACAGTCAACGAAACCAAGGTGCATAGGGGAACGTTAATTTTTTTTTAAATGTGTTATGCTTATCAGTGGGAGAATAATACTTAGATTAATAAATTGCTTAAAGAAAATTACTTATAAAGCAGCAGAAAAAACAACCATGCCGCCGGTGGGATCCGAACCCACGACCTCCGAATATCGCGTCCGGTGCTCTTACCAACTGAGCTACGGCGACGGCTGTCCAATCTGCTGCTCTCGTGGGTATTTATGTTTACTGCGTGTGAGCGAGCCTTGAGAGTGTTCACCAGCGCCACCCTCGACCATAGCGGCGGACGTAGCACGTCCTGTAATACCGCGAGCGTGACGTAGAACGTCATCTAACGGGGAGGGCGGAAACTGTGCGAGAGCCCTCTTATGCTACCTATGGCATCAAGACTGCCAGAACCGAGACCCTCGTTAAGCTATTAGCAGACAAGTTAAAGGAAATGAGGGGCCCGTTTGACAAATTTATGAAGGGAGCCAACAGTCAACGAAACCAAGGTGCATAGGGGAACGTTAATTTTTTTTTTTAAATGTGTTATGCTTATCAGTGGGAGAATAATACTTAGATTAATAAATTGCTTAAAGAAAATTACTTATAAAGCAGCAGAAAAAACAACCATGCCGCCGGTGGGATCCGAACCCACGACCTCCGAATATCGCGTCCGGTGCTCTTACCAACTGAGCTACGGCGACGGCTGTCCAATCTGCTGCTCTCGTGGGTATTTATGTTTACTGCGTGTGAGCGAGCCTTGAGAGTGTTCACCAGCGCCACCCTCGACCATAGCGGCGGACGTAGCACGTCCTGTAATACCGCGAGCGTGACGTAGAACGTCATCTAACGGGGAGGGCGGAAACTGTGCGAGAGCCCTCTTATGCTACCTATGGCATCAAGACTGCCAGAACCGAGACCCTCGTTAAGCTATTAGCAGACAAGTTAAAGGAAATGAGGGGCCCGTTTGACAAATTTATGAAGGGAGCCAACAGTCAACGAAACCAAGGTGCATAGGGGAACGTTAATTTTTTTTTTTTTAAATGTGTTATGCTTATCAGTGGGAGAATAATACTTAGATTAATAAATTGCTTAAAGAAAATTACTTATAAAGCAGCAGAAAAAACAACCATGCCGCCGGTGGGATCCGAACCCACGACCTCCGAATATCGCGTCCGGTGCTCTTACCAACTGAGCTACGGCGACGGCTGTCCAATCTGCTGCTCTCGTGGGTATTTATGTTTACTGCGTGTGAGCGAGCCTTGAGAGTGTTCACCAGCGCCACCCTCGACCATAGCGGCGGACGTAGCACGTCCTGTAATACCGCGAGCGTGACGTAGAACGTCATCTAACGGGGAGGGCGGAAACTGTGCGAGAGCCCTCTTATGCTACCTATGGCATCAAGACTGCCAGAACCGAGACCCTCGTTAAGCTATTAGCAGACAAGTTAAAGGAAATGAGGGGCCCGTTTGGCAAATTTATGAAGGGAGCCAACAGTCAACGAAACCAAGGTGCATAGGGGAACGTTAATTTTTTTTTTTTAAATGTGTTATGCTTATCAGTGGGAGAATAATACTTAGATTAATAAATTGCTTAAAGAAAATTACTTATAAAGCAGCAGAAAAAACAACCATGCCGCCGGTGGGATCCGAACCCACGACCTCCGAATATCGCGTCCGGTGCTCTTACCAACTGAGCTACGGCGACGGCTGTCCAATCTGCTGCTCTCGTGGGTATTTATGTTTACTGCGTGTGAGCGAGCCTTCATAAATTTGTCAAACGGGCCCCTCATTTCCTTTAACTTGTCTGCTAATAGCTTAACGAGGGTCTCGGTTCTGGCAGTCTTGATGCCATAGGTAGCATAAGAGGGCTCTCGCACAGTTTCCGCCCTCCCCGTTAGATGACGTTCTACGTCACGCTCGCGGTATTACAGGACGTGCTACGTCCGCCGCTATGGTCGAGGGTGGCGCTGGTGAACACTCTCAAGGCTCGCTCACACGCAGTAAACATAAATACCCACGAGAGCAGCAGATTGGACAGCCGTCGCCGTAGCTCAGTTGGTAAGAGCACCGGACGCGATATTCGGAGGTCGTGGGTTCGGATCCCACCGGCGGCATGGTTGTTTTTTCTGCTGCTTTATAAGTAATTTTCTTTAAGCAATTTATTAATCTAAGTATTATTCTCCCACTGATAAGCATAACACATTTAAAAAAAAAATTAACGTTCCCCTATGCACCTTGGTTTCGTTGACTGTTGGCTCCCTTCATAAATTTGTCAAACGGGCCCCTCATTTCCTTTAACTTGTCTGCTAATAGCTTAACGAGGGTCTCGGTTCTGGCAGTCTTGATGCCATAGGTAGCATAAGAGGGCTCTCGCACAGTTTCCGCCCTCCCCGTTAGATGACGTTCTACGTCACGCTCGCGGTATTACAGGACGTGCTACGTCCGCCGCTATGGTCGAGGGTGGCGCTGGTGAACACTCTCAAGGCTCGCTCACACGCAGTAAACATAAATACCCACGAGAGCAGCAGATTGGACTGCCGTCGCCGTAGCTCAGTTGGTAAGAGCACCGGACGCGATATTCGGAGGTCGTGGGTTCGGATCCCACCGGCGGCATGGTTGTTTTTTCTGCTGCTTTATAAGTAATTTTCTTTAAGCAATTTATTAATCTAAGTATTATTCTCCCACTGATAAGCATAACACATTTAAAAAAAAAAATTAACGTTCCCCTATGCACCTTGGTTTCGTTGACTGTTGGCTCCCTTCATAAATTTGTCAAACGGGCCCCTCATTTCCTTTAACTTGTCTGCTAATAGCTTAACGAGGGTCTCGGTTCTGGCAGTCTTGATGCCATAGGTAGCATAAGAGGGCTCTCGCACAGTTTCCGCCCTCCCCGTTAGATGACGTTCTACGTCACGCTCGCGGTATTACAGGACGTGCTACGTCCGCCGCTATGGTCGAGGGTGGCGCTGGTGAACACTCTCAAGGCTCGCTCACACGCAGTAAACATAAATACCCACGAGAGCAGCAGATTGGACAGCCGTCGCCGTAGCTCAGTTGGTAAGAGCACCGGACGCGATATTCGGAGGTCGTGGGTTCGGATCCCACCGGCGGCATGGTTGTTTTTTCTGCTGCTTTATAAGTAATTTTCTTTAAGCAATTTATTAATCTAAGTATTATTCTCCCACTGATAAGCATAACACATTTAAAAAAAAAATTAACGTTCCCCTATGCACCTTGGTTTCGTTGACTGTTGGCTCCCTTCATAAATTTGTCAAACGGGCCCCTCATTTCCTTTAACTTGTCTGCTAATAGCTTAACGAGGGTCTCGGTTCTGGCAGTCTTGATGCCATAGGTAGCATAAGAGGGCTCTCGCACAGTTTCCGCCCTCCCCGTTAGATGACGTTCTACGTCACGCTCGCGGTATTACAGGACGTGCTACGTCCGCCGCTATGGTCGAGGGTGGCGCTGGTGAACACTCTCAAGGCTCGCTCACACGCAGTAAACATAAATACCCACGAGAGCAGCAGATTGGACAGCCGTCGCCGTAGCTCAGTTGGTAAGAGCACCGGACGCGATATTCGGAGGTCGTGGGTTCGGATCCCACCGGCGGCATGGTTGTTTTTTCTGCTGCTTTATAAGTAATTTTCTTTAAGCAATTTATTAATCTAAGTATTATTCTCCCACTGATAAGCATAACACATTTAAAAAAAAAAATTAACGTTCCCCTATGCACCTTGGTTTCGTTGACTGTTGGCTCCCTTCATAAATTTGTCAAACGGGCCCCTCATTTCCTTTAACTTGTCTGCTAATAGCTTAACGAGGGTCTCGGTTCTGGCAGTCTTGATGCCATAGGTAGCAT
This sequence comes from Amblyomma americanum, assembly GCF_052857255.1. Lineage (NCBI taxonomy): Eukaryota > Metazoa > Arthropoda > Arachnida > Ixodida > Ixodidae > Amblyomma > Amblyomma americanum. Next base: position 38,882,643 of record NC_135500.1, on the reverse strand, counting down.
AAGAGGGCTCTCGCACAGTTTCCGCCCTCCCCGTTAGATGACGTTCTACGTCACGCTCGCGGTATTACAGGACGTGCTACGTCCGCCGCTATGGTCGAGGGTGGCGCTGGTGAACACTCTCAAGGCTCGCTCACACGCAGTAAACATAAATACCCACGAGAGCAGCAGATTGGACAGCCGTCGCCGTAGCTCAGTTGGTAAGAGCACCGGACGCGATATTCGGAGGTCGTGGGTTCGGATCCCACCGGCGGCATGGTTGTTTTTTCTGCTGCTTTATAAGTAATTTTCTTTAAGCAATTTATTAATCTAAGTATTATTCTCCCACTGATAAGCATAACACATTTAAAAAAAAAAATTAACGTTCCCCTATGCACCTTGGTTTCGTTGACTGTTGGCTCCCTTCATAAATTTGTCAAACGGGCCCCTCATTTCCTTTAACTTGTCTGCTAATAGCTTAACGAGGGTCTCGGTTCTGGCAGTCTTGATGCCATAGGTAGCATAAGAGGGCTCTCGCACAGTTTCCGCCCTCCCCGTTAGATGACGTTCTACGTCACGCTCGCGGTATTACAGGACGTGCTACGTCCGCCGCTATGGTCGAGGGTGGCGCTGGTGAACACTCTCAAGGCTCGCTCACACGCAGTAAACATAAATACCCACGAGAGCAGCAGATTGGACAGCCGTCGCCGTAGCTCAGTTGGTAAGAGCACCGGACGCGATATTCGGAGGTCGGGGGTTCGGATCCCACCGGCGGCATGGTTGTTTTTTCTGCTGCTTTAGAAGTAATTTTCTTTAAGCAATTTATTAATCTAAGTATTATTCTCCCACTGATAAGCATAACACATTTAAAAAAAAAAAAATTAACGTTCCCCTATGCACCTTGGTTTCGTTGACTGTTGGCTCCCTTCATAAATTTGTCAAACGGGCCCCTCATTTCCTTTAACTTGTCTGCTAATAGCTTAACGAGGGTCTCGGTTCTGGCAGTCTTGATGCCATAGGTAGCATAAGAGGGCTCTCGCACAGTTTCCGCCCTCCCCGTTAGATGACGTTCTACGTCACGCTCGCGGTATTACAGGACGTGCTACGTCCGCCGCTATGGTCGAGGGTGGCGCTGGTGAACACTCTCAAGGCTCGCTCACACGCAGTAAACATAAATACCCACGAGAGCAGCAGATTGGACAGCCGTCGCCGTAGCTCAGTTGGTAAGAGCACCGGACGCGATTTCGGAGGTCGTGGGTTCGGATCCCACCGGCGGCATGGTTGTTTTTTCTGCTGCTTTATAAGTAATTTTCTTTAAGCAATTTATTAATCTAAGTATTATTCTCCCACTGATAAGCATAACACATTTAAAAAAAAAAATTAACGTTCCCCTATGCACCTTGGTTTCGTTGACTGTTGGCTCCCTTCATAAATATATATATATATATATATATATATATATATATATATATATATATATATATATATATATATATATATATATATATATATATATATATATATGAGTTCAACGCAGCCTTCTGTCCTGCGCCTTCTCACGACACAGCGAACGCTCAAACATACGCGTTACATCCTCGTTACACCACCGTTTTATTTTTTGTGACTAAGTGTGGAGATAAGACTGCTTGGAGCCGGATGGAAAGGGGGGACGTCTTGAGGTAGGAGCCCTGGCTCGCCGCACCCATGGTACAGCAGACCACGCGTGCGGCACAATACGGCGTGAGAGGCGAGATCAAGGTGATCAAGGCACAAGTAATCCGGAGGGGGTGGGTTGGGAGTCAGCGACGCGAACACAACACAAATTATACCGCTGCGACAGGACGGTAATGTAGGTAGGGCAGGTTAATCCATGGGCACTCCCAGCAAGAGTCCGGTGGGCTTCCGAAGATCTCTCCCGCTTATGACCGCAGTGGACGGCCACGCTGCCACCAACAACACGCCACAGTCGTCGGAGGCGCTGAGGGATGCAGAGTGCGCGCTAGGAGTCGCCCATTGCCTTGAAATCCGCTGCCGCGAACGACGCCTGTAATAGCGCCTTATGGTGTAGGGCCGTGAAGCTGTGCAAAAGACTTGCGATGCGCCGCGTGCCGCTGCACCAGTTCCAAAAGGAATTATGTGGGCACGCCGAGGTGCGCGGGAAAGCTGCCATGAATCCGTAGCTAGGAAGTTCACGACAGCCCAGTGATGAGAGCAAGAGCTGCCGCGCGCTGGGGCTTGCGCGCGAGCGGCTAGGGACTGCGCGAATACGTGTGCGCAAGATTGCTTCCGTCCAGCGAGGAAGCCGGGCGAGCGACGGGAGGCCCATTACTGCGCCTCTGCTAGACAGCGGCGCAACGAGGACTGCTGGTAGTTGGAGATGCCTGCAGGGACCGTCGCACCGTGTTGAAGTTGGAAACACTATTGAAGACGGGCACGTTGGTGACCGCCGCTCCCGGCGATGCGATGAAAAGGCAGACCGCCGTCGCCTGCCTGCCTGCAGCACGGAGCCGACGGCCCACGAGAGAGATGCGGGGTGAACTGCGCTTCCTTCGGCTGTTCGAACAAAACTGTCCGGTCTCTCAAAACGGCGAGTGCAAACGCAAAACCTTCTCTCCCCGTAGCTTTTGACGCGATGGAGAGAGAAAAGGGAGCGAGGAGTCAATTTGTATTTTTTGTTGAAAAACATTGGTCACAAAAACGTTGTCCCAGTTACCTTTCTGGCACCAAAACGCTATGATTTGTTTTTGTTTCTCCTTAACACCCTCCAAAAAACGTTTCTAGGACATTAGTGGGCGCACTTCCCTTTTGCTTGTGTTTCTATGTCCTGCCTACGGCCTGTAAATGTTCGATAAATGTTGTACTGGGACAGGGACATTCCATCTTTTCTGGGAGCTCCTGGGGAGGTACGTCGTTTGCTGGGTATCTAGGACAACCGGCATTATGCGCCCCCACTGATACTTCTTCCCTACATCTGTTAAGATACTCATGTATAATTCTTTATTTTCTTCTTTTTTAAGTTACGCGTAAGTTGTGTGGTCAACAACAACAGCTGGAAATATTAGTAAGCTTTCCGTCTTACAAAAAAGAGCTTTACGCCTATCCTTTGAAGTCCCTTATAGCTCTCATACTGCAGTTTTACTCAAGAAGCACCACATAATTCAAATTTCATCAATGTATGGCTACAAGCTATGTCGTTTGTATAAACTCTGTTTACTAAAAATTAATGATGCCATAACAAGCTTAGCACGGCTAGCGGAAAACTTCCACGTTTATAATGTTCGCCATCCCGAAGCGTGGTACGTCGCCAAATGCAGAACCAATTATGGACATCAAATGTTGAAATTTATACTTCCCACACTTCTAACTCACGTATTAAAAGAAACTAACATTGACATGTCTGGTATACCACCAAAAGAACTGTGTGAAATGTTTGTATAGTGATGCCATTCACTAACACTTTATTTTCTTTTTTTCTACTGCTTTGCTCTTCGAATGATTTTGCTTAACTAATTTAAGTGTTTTGTCCAAGCGTCCAAGTGTACCTCCTTAGCCTAACGCTTCTATGCTGTCCATGTGCTAGGGGGTCAGGGCTCCTCAAGCTGTTTCTCACAGCTTTTACCTGCCCTCCTCGTAACTATTTTGTTGCGGAAGAAAAATTAAAAAAGCTTACATCAAGGGCAAAACTTGACCACACACATAGACAAGGTTATTAACGTAGCTATTGGCTACTGTGTACCCACATATTCTTTGCGCGGCTACTGGAGCTGCGCTTCATACATTATGCCTTCTCATAGAGCCGACGTACACATCAATATTATTTTCGAATTTTCAATTTTTACACCAGTGTTCTCCTGCCTCAACCACAGTATCATTATAATGAGCTTACACGGAGAAGGAATATTGTTTTTCTTCCATGAGTAAGCGTACTCACATCGGTTCTATACATGGAATATTTTTATTATAAACCAAGAAGAATGACACACAAGTTTCACTTCAAACAGCCGTGCCAAACACATCATAACCCTCTCCTGTTTTTCAGCAGAGAGGGACCAATGCCATCAGTATCAATGATGTCATTCCCACCAAACACCAGAGTAGTCAAAGAAAGGACACTAGTGTTTACGGCATGTGGGAAGTGGCTTTTATTGTTGAGAAAATATACTGCCGTCTTATGGCACTCAATATATCAGCCATTGGATTCCAACCACAACTTAGCAGCAATCACAAAGATTAAAAGGGAAACATTATCACCCTTACTAAACTCCATTGTAGAAAATGCATACCAGTCTCCACAAGCAGTATCCACACAACACTGGTGAACATCCACGCGCAGTGAAACCTCAAGTGGATGAAGTGTACAGGAGCAACACAAAAAAAATTGCTCATGTAAATCGTTCCAGAACCCGAGCTACAGAGAACACATAGCAACTGCTCTCAAAGCAATAAGCTGAATATGCAAACGACATACAAAATGTGGGCGGCAATAAAGTTATATAGGCTTTCATAAAGCCGCATGAAGCATTCTTGACAGCATAAGTCATTCTTAAGTTATGAAACAAAAACAAACCCCAGCAGTTACAATGCGTGGTGGGCATTTGAGGTTCCAGAAAACGTTTAACTGAATAATAGGCATTCATTCTGGTGGTTTTTTATCGTTTACTGTAAAAATTTAGCTCTCAGTTAGAGTCTAACCCTAATTTACAATTTCGGTACATTAGGGCAAATTTATGTAGCATTTACTATTGTGGATGCACACTATACTAAGCTGCAGGATGCTGAGTGACGATTTAATACTTTATGAACTACCTCTGTGAAAGCCAGTGTCAACTAGATATGCCTAAAACCTTTCTTTCTGTAGGAACTGTGACATGTCTTGTGTCATGTACATTTCATTAATTGTCTTTCAATGCCTGAAAAGCAGTAGCCTCATAATGGACACGAATGCAGCAAAAGTAATCATAACTGCAAAAGGCGAAGTGGCCTCTTTTATTGGTGTTAAGGCGAGTTGCGTCTCCTGCCTGCAGTACAAGTCATGCTTCATTGCGCACATGGTCTCCATCTCTCTCACCCTACAGCGCTTACATGAGAAACGGAAAATGCCATCGGTAGAGCACCCTATTAAAAGGAACTGGTGTGAAGCGATACCTGTCTTGCACGTGTCAAGTCCTTGGCTCTGTTTCTTGCCATTTGTGTATGAAACAGATACACTGTCATCTTTCGTGTTTCAACTAGCAACGGCTAGGGTGCCGATAGGTTTGCTTCTCAGGATTTGAGTAAGAAATGAATGCAGTGGTGCCTTATTAATGTGGACACTCTATTTCTCGAGCGAAAGTGTCTATAAAGCGAGAAGTCCGTAATAACGAATCAGGAAAAAGCAAAAAATAGCTGTTTGAAAAATCGTTTTATGATTACAGACTCCAAAGCACAGTGACGGGCAGTGAAGTGGAAATTGGGCAATCTTAGCAGCTCAGGTGCATTATTCTGGTCGCCATTATTTTGAAAAATCAAACTGTTTAGGGTGAAGCTCGTTTGAAGGGCCTAGTGGTCAATGAGACGGCTGATAGTGCCTGTTGATGTGAAGTATCTCATACTGTGACTGTTCACATCGCAATAACTCTATACACTTGGCTGACAACTGCTGAATGTGTTTTTCAACGAAGCATACGTAATTCTTTTCTACAGTCATTCAATGTGGCAAACGGTAATGTGTGTCGACCTGCCACCGTAAAGCATGAAGCCATGCACACACAGAAAGGCGACTACTCAGGCATTTGCACATTCGCCTGCCTTTCGTTAGTGTTCTGCACTCAAATTGTAAGGGGCGGAACATCTGGTAGAGGCACTCGGGATTTTGTTCTCATCGCTCTCCATATTAAAGGGGCAAAAATACACGGGTCCCAAGGGGCTCTGTGCATTTTCACCGTGCCCATTGTCCAGACAACTAGTTGCCATATTAACGAGGCGTAAATACACTCAAAAAAGTTTGGTCTTCGGAAAAACAGTCAAGAATTCGAGTAGTCCATATAAATGGGGATCGTATTATCGGGGCACGACTGTAAATGTATCATATGGATTTTGCATGCGGAGTACTTGCACAGACTACAGATGTATAAGTAATCATTCTAAAAACAACTCACACCAGACAGGGACGACGTATGGAAACGACAACACGAGCGCTTGCAGTGAAGGGGCAATTTCGATATCTGAGCCAATCTAGAGAATGTTGCGTGTGACAGACTCTATTTGTCTTTTGCCACTGTTTGTGTACTATATATTTCAACTACATGCTTCAGGATGTCTTCCAGCCTTCTCCATGAGATCTTTAGCTTGGTGCCTAGGCACTTCCATCGAAGTAGTTGAGCATGGCTGGCGGTCCTTTTCAGCTGCACTGTTGGAAAAAACCATCAGAACCGCAAAATTTATACCTGTAAACGAAGGAGCACTCGAGTTTTCAGAAATTGCATAAAAATACAATTATGGGTGAAGACAGCCTCGACAAAGTATCAGGACGTGTAGGCTGTGTGTTTTCACTGTGAATAAAAATTCTAAGTGCATATAAATCTGACAGCTCCACAAAAGGGTTGGCAAACGAAATCGGTGAAAAAATTATTTAATTGCATCATCACAATATGTGATGTTTCAGAAAAGAAAAAAACAACAGCCCATGCCCCCGCCGGCCTATAGTGAAGACAATCGACTTCTGCTTCTGTAGGCTTCTCTCGGCATGTATTTTAACGTATATACCGTTCGAGTAGCATGTAAACACGTGTTTACTGGTGGACATATCTGAGCGGAATGCCTGCGTAAGCGGCAGCTCTCGAGGCCCTCGCTCGGGAACGAGTTTATGGTATCCGATAGCTGTGATGGATACACAAACGAAAAAGAACGGTCATGCAGCACGCAGACTTCGCGAGTATCAGCTTTCACGTATCAAATATCGCCCCCCCCCCCCCCCTCCACGTACACGATCTAGGCTTCCACTTCTGCCACCTTCGCTTTCTCAACTTTCTCTGAAGGGTTACCATTTCTGATTTAGCGTTAGCACAGGAAAACTCATGCAACCTAGAGAGGCAGCCGACACGATCGATCACGCAAAAATTTTGGTGAACTACTTCGGCGCAAACGCACTGTGTTAACTCTCTATCCACGCAGAAGACCGAATCTTGATCTTGGAAAGCATGTTTATCTTTGTGCGATCGCGTTATTTTGCCCGGGGTATTGCCCGTGGTACATGAGCGAATGTGCCGCATGGTTTGGGAGGGAAAGGGGTTGCAAGCGACGCCAGGTGGTCTCCGGCACAGTGTAAGAATAGAAAGGCGTCTCAACGAGCGCTCTGCAGGTGGCGCACAACCCCTCGCAGTTCTCGGCTCTCGGCCAGATGGCGCCACACACTGCGGCCCCTTTTGAAGTTTAGAAACAGCGAAGTAAATTGGGCAGGAATAGACGTTAGCAAGGAAATGTTGAAATATTGTGGAAATATACATTGAAAGGCAAGGAACACAACTAGTTTAAATACTGAGCTTAGCCAAAATGAGTAAATAACCAGAAAATAAGACGCATATTTTCCGATAATTCTCAGTGTTTACCAGTCGTTCTCGTGGCCTTCAGGTTATTTAGCGTACGTGTGCGAAACATTGGGACTTCTATCAATTCGCTTGCCACCAGTCCGGTAAAAAGTGCGTGCCTGTATTGATGGGTCAACCGTAATTCATTAACACGCCACACCGAAAAGCATTCAGGGGATTTAGTCCAACACGGCGTGCAGGATGAGCATGCGGACCGCAGTGGTCAGCGATCTGAGCAGAACCTGATAGCTGCTATTTTCTGTACTACAGACATTAAATAAATAAAACTTGAAATTCTTGGCATAGTGTGAAAATATCGCACGCACGCCAAAAGAACGCCAGAAGAGCTCAAGCCTGACTGTGAATGAGTCTGCATGCTATATACTGAAACAGCATAATATTGCAATCGTAACCTCTATCGGCATTTCTAGCTATATTGTCAAAGAAAGTAAGGCACTATAAAATTGGTGTCACTCATGAGCGAAAGAGCACATGTACGACCTACACAACGTACACAGCGCGGAAATTAGACCTCGTTTTTCTCGCTAAAATCCCGACCTTTCCACGCTGCAATCAAGAATACACTTAGGAAAGCTTTGAGTTCCCTCAGTGTCTGCGTCCTGTTGCCCATTTATTTTTTGATTTGCTTTGCAGTACTGATGCATCCTCATTGACCCATAGTCTATAGCTAGTGTAAAAACTGAGCCATAATTGTCTCCTTGTGATCAGGGCAAGCGAAAGAAAAACTGTAGCTTTCTTCAGCGCACGACGATGTATCTCTTCCGAAGCAATAGAACTCGCGAGTCAGCCGTCAAAAAGAGATTTAAAAAAAGTCAGCAGCAAATAGTAGTAAAAAAAGAATTAGGATTAAAAAAAAGTCACCAAACGCACAGCAACTTTAGCTTCGCCGCAGCGCTCCTGCGCCATGCGCTGCAGCAACCCAACCGCACAAAACTATATGAATAAAGCTCGGCTGAGTGAGGTCTACGATCCTTGTCGACCCGACTGGAGGAGATGGGATTGGCAGTGTTGTCAAGTGGTCAACTTTGATGCGCTCAGCTTTCGAAAAGTATACGCTTAATTCTGACACCATCTATAGTTCGAGTCGATGGAAGCCCCAAGAGCTAGAAGGTAAAATGTTTGGCGACACTTCAAACAAGTAGTTGAAGCCGCGCGATGTGGTGTCCGAGGAGGATGATTCCTGCGGGCCCTCTTCTGTAGGCGGGTCTTGATTCGCCGCATCCTCTTGAGGACCGTTGAGTAGCTTGTGAAGAAGACGGCGTTTAGTTGACACCGGAATATCGTGCCTCTCAGCAGGCATTCTCCGTTCCTTGCTGACTTTCTACAGGCGTGCAGAGCAGTCAGTTAACCTTGTTGTCACCGCGTCTTTCGCCAAACACGCTCGCCGCGGTGTGCATACGAGTACTTGGCATAATTCTCATGTTTTCGACACGAGATGAGGCTCGAAGTGCTTCATTTCATTTCATTTATTTACCCTCAGGGCCGTTAGGCGCTACAGAGGGGAGTGGGAATAACATACAAGTACAAAAACAAAAACAGCAGCTAAAAAATTTGAATATAATTACAGCACACAGTGGTTTAAGATCAATAAAAGCACTACCAAAAGGCAGCATTACACAGAACAAACCACAAAACAAAACAGCAGCTAATAAAATAAACAATAGATATAGACAGAGACTTACATAAATTTAGTAACATCGTTACGAAAGGCAACAGTGTCAGTAATTTCAGCAATATCGTGGGGAAGGTGATTCCAGCTGACACAAGTTCTGGGTATGAATGAATCGTGAAAACACCTCGTGCGATAAGGAGGGATCAAAGCTTTGTGGCGGTGATCAATGCCTGCTGAAATATACGATGGTCTTTTTAACAACCTCTCTTTAAGATAAGGATTATGATAAATTTTGTGAAAAGTACATAATAAAGCTGTTGACCTGCGATGGGAAAGGAGCGGTAGGGAAAGGTTAGCTTTCATGGCAGTTACACTACTAGTACGATGATAGTAGGAAAGTATGAAACGACAACCGCGGTTTTGAACTGATTCTAAGTCAGAAATGAGAGATTCGACTCCAGATTTCCACACCGATGAAGCATATTCCAATTTAGAGCGGACCAAAGCTTTGTAAAGTAGTAGTTTTAATGAACTCGGTGCACACGAAAAATTTCTGCGAAGGTATCCAAGGATGCGGTTAGCGTTATTTATAATGTAGTCAACATGAGGTTTCCAAGACAGGTTAGAAGAGACATGAACATCCAGATATTTATAAGACGGCACAGTTTCAAGAGTGATGTCATTAATGCAGTAGGTAGAGTGTGTAGTAGACAGACGAGATATGGGCAAATGCTTGCATTTAGTAATATTTAGCTTCATATTCCACAGGCAACACCAATCCAGCTTCTCACATAAATAGTCTTAATGTTGCAGCAAACAGCCCTTACGTGGGATGGCATTTCTCCACAGCTTCGTCTTGTGGTGCCTAAAACAGCGACGACTAACTTTTCTTTGCAGGACTTGTAGCCTGTCGTGCATCCCGGAGCAAAACAATTTCGTCCCATTATCGAAGCACTGAAGCACTGGCGACAGCACCGTACACCACAAGAATCGAAATACAGTCATGTTTCAGTCAAAGAACAACAACACAGACCGCATTGAAAGTCCGTGCTGAAGAAAACTTCCATTCAACGGCGCGTTCACTGCAAGCAGACGACACATCTATACAGGCGGCGGGAGGGCCCGCTGTTGTGTGCCGCTATCTGTCCGCAGGCAGCGAAACTGCGAGACTCTTCGCGCAACGTTCGGAGCACAAGACAAGCGGCGCCGTTGGTACACCTTTCTATTCTTACACCGTGGTCTCCGGGGTTTTTGAGAGCGATTTAGCGGTGAAGGAAAGGTGCGTCCTTCGAGGCGAAAGTGGTGTGTTATGTCGTGAAACGAGTTCAGGTCATCCTTCGAGAAACTCGGGTCAGAGGAGCACACTACCCGTCCGAAGAAACCTCGGGCGCAATCCTGGGCTGCCTCGTACCCCGGGTTGCTCGAGTGGGTCGGAACCCACAGTAGCTCGATCTCCCTTGCGGGGGTGTGGTGGGTGCTTCTGAGGATATGGAGGCAGATGGGGGAGACGCAGCCCCTCGCAAAGTTGCGTATGGCTGCTTTTGAATCGCTGAATATATTGCCAGCTGAGGTGTTGTCTATGGCTAATGCATTTGCCGCTTCCTCCGCCGTCTCGGAGGAGGTGGTGTATATCGTGGCGGCTGTTAGGGGCGAACCGGTCCCGGCGGCTATCGCGTACGCTTTGTGCGGTGTTGCATATTTCGCCGCGTCCGCGTCAGCGACCGCGGGTTAGTCCTTGTATTTGGAGTGTAAGGCGCGAGCCCTCGCCTTGCCCCTTCCCTCGTGGTGCTTTGGGTGCATGTTTTTGGATAGGTGTTTGACAGTGAGCATTCTGTGTACTTCGGACAGGAGTTGTTCTGAGACTTCGGCTAGGGGTTCGGCGTTGGTCTTTATACGGTGCAGGATGGCCCTACCTGTCCTGGATAGCGTGAGACGGGCGTATTGGGAGGTGAGGTGTGCCTCGCCCAGTTCTGGTAGTGTGTTGCGTATGGCCAAACGCTAGCAATCTGTCGGTAGGCGTGTTGTGAGGAAGACTGAGCGGCGTCTTGTAAGCTTGACGGATGAGGCATTCTTGATCTGCGCCTGATAGAGGTGCTGGTACGGTAGAGTGCACACGAACCTACTGAGGACGAATGACTGGATCAGTCGGCAGCGGTCGTTCTCCTTCATGCCGCGTCTCTTTTTGCCTTTTCGTTGTGTGAGCGGGGTGGTTTGATTAACCGTGGCGGCTAGTTTGCCTGTAGTTTTGTTATTATTGCGGTTGCTCTGAATGAACATCCCGAGAATTCTTATGGCGTGTACTTCCTTGATAGGCTGCTCTCCTACTGTCAAGTGTAGTGGAGGCGGGGGTGCCTGGTTTCTGAGGCTGCCTCTTGGCCTGTCTCTGAGCACCAGAAATTTCGATTTGGGATAGCATTCGAGCTCCACGCCCGGGGCATCCGACTCGATGACGTTCACTGCCTCCTGCAGCGTCTCCTCTATTTGGCCGTCGATCCCCGTGGACATCCACAGGGTGATGTCGTCCGCGAATAAGCTGTGTTGTAGACCGTCGTTTGCGGCCAGTTTTGGGGTAGCGTTATTAGGGAGAGGTTGAATAGGAAGAGCGAGAGGACCGAGCCTTGCGGCGTGCCTCTGCTTCCTAGGGGGATGGAATCCGAGGTGAGGCCTCCGAGTGATAACTCGGCCGTTCTCTCCAAGAGGAAAAAGCGAACGTAATTGAACGTTCTCTCCCCTGGGTAGATTCGCGAGAGGTTTGTGTGAATGGTTTCATGCGAGACGTTGTCGAAGGCCTTTTTTAGGTCTAAACCCAAGATGGCTCTCGTGCCTTTCCTGCATGCGGGGTCTATGACGTCCCTCGAGAGTTAGAGCATCACGTCTTGCGCGGATAGGTTCGCACTGAATCCTACCATCGTGTGTGGGATGAGGTCTCGGTCTTCCGCGTAGCTTTGTAGCCTGTTGAAAATAACGTGCTCCATGAGCTTTCCCACAAACGACATTAAAAATATGAAGCGTAGGTTTTCTACAGAGAGTTTGTAATTGGTTTTTTGGGGAAAGGAAATGGCGCAGTATCTGTCTCATATATCGTTGGACACCTGAACCGCGCCGTAAGGGAAGGGATAAGGGAGGGAGTGAAAGAGGAAAGGAAGAAGAAGGTGTCGTAGTGGAGGGCTCCGGAATAATTTCCACCACCTGGGGATCTTTAACGTGCACTGACATCGCACAGCACACGGGCGCCTTAGCGTTTTTCCTCCATAAAAACGCAGCCGCCGCGGTCGGGTTCGAACCCGGGAACTCCGGATCAGTAGTCGAGCGCCCTAACCACTGAGCCACCGCGGCGGGTCAACTACAGAGAGTTTCTTGCCTGGTTTCGGGATGAATGTGACCCGCACCACTCCGCACCACTTCAGGAGCAGGGCCGGATGGAGTAACCAATAAGGCACTCAGAAACCTAGACCCGACGTCGGTGACACCACTGACACACTTGATGAATTCGTACTTAAGGGAAGGCGAGATCCATCAGGTGTGGGGACATGCTAGGGTCACATTCTGCCGAGAGTTTCTTGTCTGGTTTCGGGATGAATGTGACCCTGGCATGTCCCCATACCTGATGGATCTCGCCTTCCCTCCAGTACGAATTCATCAAGTGTGTCAGTGGTGTCACCGACGTCGGGTCTAGGTTTCTGAGTGCCTTATTGGTTACTCCATCCGGCCCTGCTGCTGAAGTGGTGCGGAGTCGGCCGAGTGCGCACCACACTTCGGCGTCCGTGATGTCCGCGTCTAAGGTCTCGTTTGGGAGTCACTCGTACGCGGGAAGCGGGTCTGTGTATGACATGTTAAGGTATCGGTAGCGCAGGTCTGCAAGCAGCTCTGCGTCCGTACCCTTGTATTGGTGTATGAGCTGTGCAAGTTAATCACGTTGAGTGGACTTTGTCTGCGTGGGATCTAGCAGTTGTCGGAGCAGGAGCCACGTTTTCTTGCTGCCCAGTTGTGCGCTTAGACTGTCGCATATCTGTCCCCATTGCTGTTTCTCCAGATCTAGCGTGTACGCTGCGATCTGTTTTCCTAGCTGCGCTGCTCGGCGTCTGAGCCGTCTGTTGCGATACTGGGTCTTCCAGCGTTTGAGAATGGTGACATTCCCCTCCCTCATGTGCAGGAGTTTCGTGTCCGTGGATTGATGTAAGTCCGTAGTCTGTGTGTCTACCGTGGTGGCTGAGACGTACTCGTTGAGCGTGCGAGTCCACTCAGAGAGGTAGTCTATGTGCGTGGGTGGTGGTTGTGGTGAAAGCACTTATTTGAATATTGCAGAGAGGTTGCGTGGGGAGCACTCCGTAGTGGGCCGCTTCCCTTACAGTACTAGCTGGAGTCCCTTATTTAGGGACCCCCATTGGTCTGAGCCGCCACTCGAGCTCGCTGAACTAGGGCTTGTTGGGCCGGTAGGTTCAGACAGCTGAGCATGGCCGCCTCCCAGTCCTCTCGGGTAGGGGAAGGGGTTAGGGGCGGAAGAGAAGGATTGTGTTGGCATGCCCAGACCATGTGGAACGTGTCAGCCACCTACCCACAGAAAGAGCAGAGACCAGAGAAGGAAGTGCCGAAATGTTTGAGCACTGCCGGGCACAGTAGAGTGTTAGTAAAAAGTCTAAGCAGTATTCTCTCGTCCGCTTTCCCTAGCCCCTTGAGAGGAGCCGGGTACTGACGGTGCGAGTCCCGGTAATAAGCGGAGATATCTTTGAAAGTTAACAGAGGGTACGAGTCCTGGTCCAGATCGGTAGGGTCTACGTAGGGGCCCGGTTAGTGAGTGCGCGGGTGACCGAGTTGGCGGCCTCATTCCCTGGTAGGCCCTGGTGGCCTGGAGTCCAAATGAGAAATCGGGTCGTGGTGTCCTGATCCCGAGCTGCTCTCCGAAGTATTCGTTGCGCTGTTGACGTTATCCAGCCTAGTTCATAATTCTGGCAAGCCCCTCGCGAGTCAGATATGATGAATTTAGATTCAACGTGGGAGGCGCCTAGGGCGATTGCTATCTCCTCCGCGTGGGTTGTGCTAAGTGCCTTAAAAGTGAGACCGTTCACCTGTCTTCCCTCGTGAACGACTGCGGCCCTGTACCATCCTCCCCTGGAATGATGTGGGCCCGCAACGTCTACATAGAAAACGCTGTGTTTGGAGCCATAATGGCGGTGCAGGGCATTCGCCAGCGCCTGACACCGTCCATTTTGGTCCTCTCCGTCCATTTTGGTAGGAAGGGGTCGAACACGGAGGGCGCCTCTCCATAGTTCTGGCACTCGTACCCTTTCCTCAATGTGATGGTCATGTTGTATATATGTAGCCGGCCCAGTAGGCGATGACCGGGCACGGTCTGGGCAAGACGCGTATATTGATTAGTGAGGTGCGCCTCGCGCAGCTCCCGATAGGTGCTCACCACCCCCAGTGCAAGGAGCCTCGCATTTGAGGTAGAGATCGGGAGGTCGAGCGTCCTTTTTATCATCTTGCGTAGAGTAACCTCCAAGATGTCTTCGTCATGCTTGCGGAGCAATCCACGGAGCAATCCAGGCAGCATTCGCAACCAGGCAGAGGCTAACCGCCTTCTTCGTTCATTGCAGAAATGCGCGTTTGAGAAGCGGAATCCGAAGCTGCTACCGTCACTGCTGGCGGAACCTACACGTGTCCACGGATCGTCCCCCTCCCTCCCTTCTCTACTGGCAAGCCGCACCTGCGCACTACTGTCCGATATCAACGGCGTCCCCTATATAACCGCAGCACGACGGTCCCCACATCATTCACGGAGCAATCCAGGCAGCCTTCGCAACCAGGCAGAGGCTAACCGCCTTCTTCGTTCATTGCAGAAATGCGCGTTTGAGAAGCGGAATCCGAAGCTGCTACCGTCACTGCTGGCGGAACCTACACGTGTCCACGGATCGTCCCCCTCCCTCCCTTCTCTACTGGCAAGCCGCACCTGTGCACTACTGTCCGATATCAACGGCGTCCCCTATATAACCGCAGCACGACGGTCCCCACATCACTCACGGAGCAATCCAGGCAGCCTTCGCAACCAGGCAGAGGCTAACCGCCTTCTTCGTTCATTGCAGAAATGCGCGTTTGAGAAGCGGAATCCGAAGCTGCTACCGTCACTGCTGGCGGAACCTACACGTGTCCACGGATCGTCCCCCTCCCTCCCTTCTCTACTGGCAAGCCGCACCTGCGCACTACTGTCCGATATCAACGGCGTCCCCTATATAACAGCAGCACGACGGTCCCCACATCACTCACGGAGCAATCCAGGCAGCCTTCGCAACCAGGCAGAGGCTAACCGCCTTCTTCGTTCATTGCAGGTGTGTATCCTGTATCTTTGATTACAAACATTGATCTTAGGCTACTGGATTGCTCCGTTCGTGTTTGTGTCCAGCATGAGTGATAAGCCTCCTTCAACCATAAAAGAACTTGTAAAGGCTATGACTGACTTGAGTGCACAGTTTGACTCTAAGCAAAGTGAACTAAAGCAAGATTTAAAACATGTGATTGAATCTGAAATGGAATCTGTCAAAACTTCAATGGGCTTTATCAATGAAAAGTTCGAAGAATTTAGAACAGAGATCTCTGAGCTCAAAAAGACCCTGTCTGAGGTGAAAAACGTAAACCAGGAAATGAAAAAAGAAAACAACCGACTCACAAATGAAGTGAAAACTCTCAGGCACGAATTAACTGAACTGCAGCAGTACAGTAGAAGAAATAACCTTGAAATCAAAGGCATCCCTCCAGCACCCAGTGAAAATCTGATTTCAGTAATGACATCGATCTGTCATCTCTTGAGCACCGAGTTCGATGAATCCGATGTTGAAGCTATCCATCGTGTGCCCTCAAAAAACAAGGACGAACCCAACATCATTGTTAAGTTTGCCTCCAGGAAAATGAGAGACAGCATTCTGAAAAAAGCGAAAAAGCAACGGCTGAACACTACACTTCTGAGCTTTGATGATCACGAGAATCCCGTGTTCACCAACGAACATTTGTGCCCGGCAATCAAAATTTTGCTAGGTAAAGCACGGAAAGCCAAAAAGGAAAAACAGTGGAAACACACATGGGTATCTGATGGCAAGATCCTGATGCGCAAGACAGATACCTCGCATGTTCTACATATAACCTGTGACGCTGATCTTGCTCAGGTAGTCTAGAAACATGGCTTTTTCCGTTGAGGAAATCAGTGCTAAGTGGCGCGAGAGCGAAAACCTTTCCATTTTTCATTGCAATGTCCGCAGCATAAATAAAAATCTAGACCAACTCCCTGTACATTTATCGCAACATTCTTTCCAGTATGATCTTATCGCTGTAACTGAAACCTGGCTTAAGAAAGGAGAAATACCGTACATACCGGGTTACACAACGCTATCTTTACCAAGAGATAGCACCGCACGAGGGGGTGGCGTTGCTCTTTTTATAAAAAACGGCATAGATTATCAACAACTCTCGGATTCCTCTCTGAGCTCTAAAACCACGGAAGCACTTTTTATTCGCCTTAAGACAGACGTCGTAATAGGCGTGGTATATCGTCCGCCAAACACGTGCACAAGTCAGTTCATATCTGATATGGAGTCCATTCTGGTTCCTCTGATGTCTTTTAATAATCAGTTAGCAATAGTTGGTGATTTCAATATGGACTTATCAAAGGATGACTGTCCAGATTATATTTTCTTACTGGAATCGTTCAACCTCAAGAACGTTATCAATGTGCCCACTAGAATTACACATCAGTCTGCAACAATTATTGATCACATCTTATGTAACCGTGATATGGATGCCTGTGCTGGTGTTTGTAACCAAAACATAGCTGATCACTGTTCAACTTTTCTGTTCTTGCCACGGTCGGGTATCGATTGTACTTGCCCTACCCATACCAATGTATTTTCACGGGTGGACTACGCGCATGTCAGGCGTTTGCTCGAATCTATTCATTTCGAAAATCTGTGTCACAGTGACGTTCACACTGAATTTGCTAACTTCGTATCTGCTGTTTCCGATGCAATTACTAAGTCTACGCTGAAGTTTTCTCGGCGCAACTATAAACATGCCATATGTCCTTGGATTACTGAGGAAATACTCGCAGTATTGAAAAAAAAGGATTCATACTACAATAAGCTCAAAAACAACAGAACAAATGCTTATTACTTGAAACAGTTTAAGTATTACAGAAACAAATCCGTGGCGCTGATGAGAAAATCAAAGAAATTGTATTATACTAATTTGGTTAATCGTCAAGGAAATGACACTAAGCAAGTATGGAAGATTGTAGGAGAAGTTACGGGAACAGTTAAAAGAAAACAGATCGTTCCTGACAACTTGTCAATAGAGACTGCAGACCAGTTTAATCAGTTCTTCACAACCTACGGTCAGAACAGTGCGCAACCTACTCCCTTAGCTTCAGTGACATCCGGCGTACCTCGATGTATTAATAATGAATTCAGTTTCTCGAACATTACTAGCGATGAAGTTGCAAGTGTTGTGGCGAACATGCCCACGAATAAAGCGGCCGGGCCAGACGGCATAATGGCTAAGGTAATCAAGGACAATATTGATTTGTTTTGTGTTCGTTTGTGCAGAATATTCAATCACGCGATACACTTTAGCTTATACCCCGATACTTTAAAAGTTGCAAAAGCTGTTCCGATATTTAAAACTGGTGACCCTAACAACCCGTCTAGTTACAGGCCAATATCTGTACTGAGTGTCGTCAATACCATTTTTGAAAAATTAATTGCTTTCCAACTGAAAACCTTTCTTGATGCTAATCATATTATTTGTCCTCAGCAACACGGATTTGTTTCTAGCAGGTCCACGTCCACGGCTGTAGTTACTCTATCACAGCTTATCCTATCTGCTCTTCATAATCATAATGTTGCTGTAAGCGTATTTATAGACATCAAAAAAGCTTTCGACACAGTCTCACACTCCATTTTTTTAATGAAACTGGAAGCATATGATGTGCGTAGCGGGGCACTTGAATTCTTTAAAAGTTATATTTCTTCACGACAGCAGCAAGTTGTCCTCAAACAGTTCAAGTCTGCATACCAAACTGTTACGTGTGGTGTACCCCAGGGGTCAGTTCTGGGACCGCTTTTATTTTCAATCTTTATTAATGACCTCCCCAATGCAATAAAGTGTTCTCAAATTTTGATGTATGCGGATGACACTGCACTTATCTTTACTGGCAACTCACTTGAGTCAATAGAAAATCCTATTAACAATGAACTCCAATGTATTTCGACCTGGTTTCGTAATAATCATCTAACTTTAAACACTGAAAAAACTAAATATGTTATTTTTCGTTCAAAACAAAAGTGTATTGAATCAAGTGATTTTTCTATATGTGTTGACAACAATGTTATTGATAGTGTGTCTTCTTTTAAATATTTAGGGGTCATGTTTGACTACCACTTGTCTTGGAAGGAACAGGTGCACAATGTGTGTAAAAAGATTGCGTACGGTTGTTTTACCTTGGCTAAGGCACGGCGGCACTTTCCACCTGCTATTCTTAGATCACTGTATTTTTCATTATGTCACAGTCATCTCAGTTATTGCAGTGAATCATGGGGAATCACATACAAAACGTATTTAACACCATTGCTAAGACTACAAAAACGTGCCTTGAAAACCATGGGATTACCTTCTTCGAATAGTTCTAACAATAACATTTTTGACGCAATGCAAATCATGTCATTCACAACCCTACGCGATTACAAAATAGCTCTTACGGTTAATAATATTATAAATACCAACTACCCCTTACCTCTTGGTGCATTCAGTATTCCCGTCCGCAACACTAGACAAGCCAGCAGTGGCAATTTTAACCTTCCAATTTGCCATAATGCGTACGGAGAAAGACGAATAGAATTTACAGGAGCGAAAATTTGGAACTCGTTGCCAATTGAAATAAAGCAAGCTAGGAATTTCAAACTGACATGCAAGAAACATT
The DNA here is from genome assembly GCF_052857255.1 of Amblyomma americanum. Lineage (NCBI taxonomy): Eukaryota > Metazoa > Arthropoda > Arachnida > Ixodida > Ixodidae > Amblyomma > Amblyomma americanum. Next base: position 38,863,511 of record NC_135500.1, on the reverse strand, counting down.
TTTTGGGAATGGAAGCAAGGCTACAAAGTTAGTTTTTCTTCAATGTGTTTGTGATTGCTGTCCTATATGTTATTTTGTATTGGACCGCTTACTAGCCTCATTGGCTATCGGTCCAAATATCTGTGTATACATTTTGTTTGTGTTACTCAATAAAGACTTCTTGACTCTTGAAGTGCAGGTATGGAGTCCAATATAGAATTCGACTCGTCACAAAAGCATGGGCGAGTCGCATCGCATCCCTACTTCTGAGGCCTCCACGCTTGTTCGAGACGCAGCGTACTATGCGGCCCACTTGATCGCCAACCTTGCGAAGCTTGGGAGAGCACTGGAGACCATAGTACGTAGCATAGCGTTCCACTACGCTCGCCGCTGTTTGCAGGCGGTCTTCCAGATGACCAATATTGCCCTCTGTTGCCCAAATGGTGATGTCGTCGGCATATAGCGCATGCTGAACACCTTCAACCTCAGCCAGTTGGGCAGGGAGATGGAGCATTGCGAGATTAAATAGTAGTGGAGACAGCACTGCGCCTTGTGGTGTGCCCCGTGTACCCATAGTGAAAGGACCATGCTCCTTGTCCTGAATGCGGATAATGGCTTCGCGGTTCGTTAGGAAATGTTTAATGTAATTAAAAGTGTTGTGTCCACAGTGTGTATCGCTGAGGTGAGAGAGAATGACGCCGTGTTTCACGTTGTCGAAGGCACCCTTCAAATCCAAGGCGAGAACCACCTTGTCATTATGAGCGTGCTCGACAGGCGTGAGTACCTCGTGCCTGAGTTGAAGCAAAATGTCTTGTGTCGACTTGTGAGGCCAGAATCCAAACATCGTGACTGCGAAAGTGTTACGGGCCTCCAGATATTGGGAGAAGCGATCTCGAACCATGGCCTCCATAAGCTTGCCCACACAAGACGTTAAAGAGATGGGTCGGAGATGATCGGTATTGATGGGCTTGCCTGCCTTTGGGATGAAGGTGACAAGAGCCGTTTTCCATTCTAGTCGGAGGGGTGTATCGTTTTTCCAGATTGCCTTGATGTATTCTAGCAGGGCCTCATACGCCGGCTCAGGAAGGTTGGCCAAAAGCTTGACCGTAACCTTGTCCCTGCCCGGCGCGGTACCCCGTCTCATTTTAGCAAGAGCCGCCCGCAGATCGTGGAGCTGGAACGGACGATCCAGATCCGGATTATCTCTGCCTGCATAGAGATATTCCTGTCCACAGGGGTCTTGGACTAGACACAGATATCGATCCCGTAAAGTCTGGGCAAGTTGGTCCGTATTACCTTTGAAATTGTGGATCGCTCGTTGCAGATGTTTCTGTGTTTCTGCGCGGGTATGAGTTGGATCTATCAGGCTGCGGAATAGCTTCCAAGTGTTGCGACTAGACATTTGTCTAGCAACAAAGTTACAGCGATCAACCCAGTTTGAATCAGCGAGCTGGGCAGCATACTCAGCCGCCTTCTGGGTGAGGTCGTGAATCTGCAAGCGGAGTTTCCTCTCTGACGGCGCCACCTCTTAGTGAGGCTGCGCCGAGCTTCCCAAAGATGAAGGAGATGGTTGTCCACATCCGTCACCTTATCTGTGAGTTGTATTTGCTTTTTGTGTTTTTGTAGTGTTTGGAGGAGGGTGTGGGCCCAGGAAGAATATTCGTTTTGGAGCAGACTGTACGGGGGCAGCGATTGCCGGAATGCCGTCCAGTCTGGCAGGTGGGCCGGCGCTATGGAGCGGTGAAAGGGGCGAGTGTAAATGATAGTGTTGATAATGCAGTGGTCACTGCCAAGGGTGTCCTCGGTGTTGACCCAGTCTGCGTTTCTTATGTTGCGGGTGAGGGTGAGATCGGGACAGGTGTCTCGAGTTACGGAGTTACCCACACGTGTTGGATAGACAGGGTCAGTATGGAGAGCAATGCCCAGCATGGAGATTAGTTCCGCAAGCTTTTTGCCACGCGACTCTTCCTTGCGATAGCCCCACAAGCGACTGGGGGCGTTAAAATAATCCACAATCAGAAGGGGGTCGCGACCTGCTATCTGAATCTGAATCTGTCCCAGGCGTCTTAATCTGTCCCAGTCCGTGATTCTGGTCCGCGTTGGTGGGGGTTTGTGTGGAGTGGTATTGAAGGTCGTGGAGACGATGTAGTGGTTGCTGCCTAGAGTGTGTCCGGTGTTTGATCATCGCGCTTCGAACACTCTTTTGGTGAGGGTGAGGTTTGGCGATGTGTCCACACTAACACTATTGTCAGTTCGCGTCACCACGTGGGGGTCGTTTAGCATGGCGAGGCCAAAGTTTTGGATTGCCTGTCACAGCCTGGTGCTTTTGGGGTTGGTACTGCGATAACCCCAAGCCGAGTTGTGAGCGTTGAAGTAACGCACCACTAATAGTGGGGCTCTCGCCGCCATGCGCGTGACTTTTTGGAGGAGATCAGGAATTCCGGGCTCCCTGTCTTTCGGCGAGCTGTATAGATTCAGTACGAAGAAGTTGGCGTCCCTCTTCTTCCTGGATACGATCTCGACGAGCGTGTATTGACCACTCAAACTGTCTATGGTGTCGGGGGGAAATCCGACTGTGCGGCCTGCCCGTGCCCCCCCCCCCCTGCCGCCGGATACGGGCTGGTGTAGTTTCGGCTACAAGGCTTTGTTCCGGTGCAACGCCAGCGGTGGGGATGGGTTGTCCGGGGCCCATCCTCTTGGGAGCTGCAGCGACTCCCACGGCTGTGAGGGCCAGCCGAATCGTGAGGTCCGTTGTCTGTGCGGAGGCAGGCCTGGAGGCAGACCAGGTTGGACCCACGAAATCCGGTAGGAAGGAATGTCAAAAGTCAAAAACCTCCGCTCATGGGAACGTGCACGGCTACTAATGCTCGGTTTCTGGCTACGAAGAGGTCAGGTCCGCGCGGTAGCGTGCCGACGCACGGTTTCTGGCTACATAGAGGCCAGGTCCGCGCGGGGGTTCCGACAGCCCGAGCTCCTCGGAATCGATGTCCTCGGGGAAGCAGCCTCATTGCGGATCGCTTATGATGGGTGGCATAATGCGGACGCCGAGGCTGACCCGGTCTTGGGGACCACTGGGGACGCTGAGGTAGAGGGTGTGCAGTAGGACCAGTGCGAAAACCGTCGATGTGTGGAGTACCGGTGGAGTAGGCCCGGCTTATCTCACCCTTTGCCCGATTCTTGGTTCGTGGCCCGGGCGCCCGGCCTTGAATACTCCCTCCTCAGTAGGCGTGGAGCAAGCAAGGGGAGGAAATAAGTGCATGGTGGTTGGAAGGTAGCACAGGTGGGTCCCCCAGGGTTACCGGGTTATGGTGCCGAGGGCCAAGCGCCGATAGGCTGACGACCTGGGCCTCTGTTGGCCGGACCACACCACACACACTTCCGGAGTCTGAAAAACCGCGAAACACAGTCGACGGCTAGTAACCGGCCGGTCCGATCCAACCCTTAAAATCGTGGAGGAGCAGGTGGCTGCGGACCCCAAGTTAGGAATTTTTTTCTTTCTTTCCTGTCTCCGACGGTCGGAGCCAGTGGGTGGTCGTGCATCCCGTGGGGGAGCCGCACCATTGGAAAAGCTCGATGCCCTACCTGTCCTGGCCAGGCGGGCCAGAAATGGAGTCGATGTCAAACGAAGGATCAGAGCAAAATCTCGATGTCCCCATTCCCATCCCAGTTCCCATAACCCTTTCCCAATTCCAATTTCCCATACCCTACATCCCACCCCCTCCGCTACGTCCTAGGGGAGATCAGGGGAGTCTCCCCGGGCCCGTTCCCCCGGCGATGGGTCGCTTGTAGCATTTCCCCCCTTTCTTTTATTTTTCCACCTATGGGTGGCAAAGCGATGGATTGCCTTCGGGCCTTTTCATTTATTTTACGATTGGGTCAAGCCTGTTATACGTCAGTGGTGCAGGCAGGAGCTTATTGGTTTACATTCTTTTTATGGCAGCTCCACCATACTATATATATATATATGTCTATGGTGTCGGTGCAGGCAGGAGCTTATTGGTTTACATTCTTTTTATGGCAGCTCCACCATACTATATGTCTACGGTGTCGGGGGGGGGGGGATCCGACTGTGCGGCCTGCTCGTGGCCCCCTCCTGCCACTGGATACGGGCCGGTGTAGTTTCGGCTACTAGGCTTTGTTCCGGTGCAACGCCAGCGGTGGGGATGGGCTGGCCGGGGCCCGTCCTCTGGGGATGCAAAACCCCATGGGAGTGGCAGCGACTCCAGAGCGACTGAGTGGGCCAGTCGCGCACGTGAGGTCCGATGCCTGTGCGGAGGCAGGCCTGGTTTCATAATCAGGTTGGACTCACGGAATTGGGCTCAAAAAGTGCTCGAAAATCAAAAGGCCTCTGCACGCGGGGGCGTTCGTGGCTACCGGCTGGCGCGTCGGTTTCTGGCCACGGAGAGGCCAGGTCCGCGCGGGGGTTTCCAGCAAAAGGGCTCCTTGGGAGCGATATCCTCGGGGAAGCAGCCAGGGATGGCTGACCGCGGGGCCGTGAGGCTAGAGCGCGGGACGCCGAGGTAAGGGGGACCTTCGTACGACCGATGCGAAAACCGTCGATGTTGTGGAGTAGCGGTGGAGTAGGCCCGGGTTATCTCACCCTCGGCCAGGTTCTTGGTTTGTGGCCCGGTCAGCCCGGCCCTGAACACTCCCTCCTCAGTAGGTGTGGAGCAAGTCAGGGGAGGAAATAAGTGCAAGGTTGGTTGGTTGGAAGCACAGGTGGGTCCCCGGGAGTCTAATTCCATTGGCTGGATCCACCACATATACTTCCGGAGTCTGAAAAACCGCGAAAAACACTTGACGGTTAGTAGCTGGGCAGCGATTCGCAAGTCCGAACCGGACCCCTGAAAGTCGTGGAGGAGCCCGAGGCAGCTGCCCCGGGTTAGGATTTCCTGTCTCCGAGTTGGAGCTATTGCGTCGTTGGGTGGTCGGGCATCCCGTGAGTGGAGCCGCACCATTGGACAACATCGACGCCCTCCCTGTCCTGGCCAGACAGGAGTCGAGCAATGATAAAATGAGGGTCAATATCTCGCTGTCCCCATTCCCATCACATTACCCATAACCCTTCCCTTGGTACCATTCCCACAACCTATGTCCCACCCCCTCCACTACGTCCCAGGGGAGATCAGGGGAGTCTCCCCGGGCCCGCTCCCCCGGCTGTGGATCGCTTTGTAGCATTACCCCATTTTTTTATTTTCCCACCTGCGGGCGGCAAAAGTACAACATTGCCTTCGGGCCTTTTCATTTATATTACGATTGGGTTAAACCTGTTATACTTAGTGGCACAGGCAGGAGCTTATTGGTTTACGTTTTTTTATGGCAGCTCCACCATACTTTTTGTCTATGGTGTCTTGGCACGGGCAGGGACACTTTGTTCTTCGTTCTTTTTATCGTCCCAAAATAATTTTTGTCTATGTTGTCTAAGCCAGTTACACTTAGTTGCACGGGCAGGGTCACTATTTTTCGTTTTTTTTGTAGCGATAGCTACATTAAGCTAGTTTCCAGCCTTCAGCGTGGCGGCACCGTGGCCAACGTGGTGGCGCCGTGGCTGGTCACGTGGTGCGGAGCAGCTGCCGGTGGCGCGGCGCGCCGGCGAAACCGAGTGGAGGAGTGGAGAGGGGGAGAGAGTAAATCCACGTTCAGAGACGAAGAAGGAACCCCCAGCGAAACGGAGCGACGAAAGACTGACTTTGCAATTCGACTGAGCAAGTTCCATTCGGCCAGCGGGAGCTATCGCGTCACTCCAGGTTTAACCAGAGCTAAACCGCAGCCATTTTTCATGTTGCCGACTTCTGTCCGAGATTTTTGATTTCCTCGATGTAGCTTGCGTTGCAGTCGGAGCAAGGAATGTTGTAGACAACGCCATGGGCTCTTTCTCTCTCTAAGCCCGTCTATACTTAGTGGCACGTTATACTTAGTGTCTAAGCCCGTTATATATAGTGGCACGGGCAGGGACATTTTAATTATTTTTCGTTCTTTTTATGGTCCCAGAATAATTTTTCTCAACGGTGTCTGAAAAATAGTGAAAAGCATTCGACGGTTAGCAGCTGGCAGGTTGGAAACCAACCCTAAAGGTATTGGAGGGGCCCGAGGTAGCTGACCCCATGTCAGGTTCTCCTGCCTCCGGCGGTCGGAGCCTGTTGCGTTTGGTGGGGGGTCGGGCATCCCGAGTGCGGCGCCGCACTATTGAGCAATCTTGACGCCCTCCCTCACCTGGCCAGGCAGGCCATCAATGGAGTCAAAACATTCCAAGGATCCGAGCAAAAATCTCGCTATCCCCATTCCCATCCCTATGCCTATAACCCCTTTCCCGACAACCGTACAACCTATCCATTTCACCCATCCTCTCCGCTACGTCACAGGGGAGATCAGGGGAGTCGTCCCAGGCCCGCTCCCCCGGCACACTCTCTTCACATGGCCGAGGGACGGTTTAACACGGCCAAACAAAACCGAGATGTCAGGAGGCACCAAGCCCTTCCTTATGCAGAATCCGAGCAACCTCGCACGGCACGTAGTCAAGGAAATGTGAGCAACAAGGCTCGAAGAGAGTGTGCCGGGTCTTGAGGTCTCAGCTATGGAGACAGGTTCGCCTGTTCAAGGATTGCCTTCGCTTGCTGTGCTTTTCCCGAGACACCGAGCATATCGCCGCCAGGAAGCTTCAATCTATGATGAAGCTGGCCGCCCAGTCGACAGAGTTTTTGTTGCGCTCCGTCCTGTCTACCTTGTCTTTTTGTGTCGTCTTTCTGTGCGCATAAAAGAAGTCGGAGTATGAACCAACTAGCCCCACAACGTATATTAATGCATATATGTGCCGTGTACTTATAAGATTTCATTATCTATATTTATTTTGCTTATACTGCAATACCCACTGGGGATTTTAGCAGGGTAATAATACAACGTAATAATACAGGAAATGAACACAAGAACAAAGTAGAATATTGTAGCTTGAAAATATTGGACAACAAGTGCAGAAATCCCATTTCTAAACAATGCTGGGAAGAAAGGCTGACATGGATAATTTTGAATAGGAGGTTCCATTCAATTACTGTTCGTGGAACAAAAAAATACTTAAAAAGGTTATTACGCGTGGTAAATGGCGTTACTGTGCGGCTATGTCTTTGCCTAGTGGTGTAACCAGATGAAATAGAAATTATTCTCGTGACATCTGGCTTAGTGGCCATTGCTAAGTTCAAAGAGAAATTTTAGTCGTGACACACGGTTTATTTGCGTTAATGGTGGCAAGTCCGCTTTAGTTAAGAGCTGTCACTGATTTAAGTTAGACTGTTAAAATGGCCCGCCGCGGTGGCTCAGTGGCTACGGCGCTCAGCTGCTGACCCGAAAGATGCGGGTTCGAGCCCGGCGCGGTGGTCGAATTTCGATGGAGGCGAAATTCTAGAGGCTTGTGTACTGTACTATTTCAGTGCACGTTAAAAAACCCCAGGTGGTCGAAATTTCCGGAGCCCTTCACTACGGCGTCCCTTATAGGCTCAGTCGCTTTGGGACGTTAAACTTCCATTAACCAACCAAACCAAGCCTACTATAAAGGAAGTTAGCTGCTTTTCGTTGCAACATTTTTATCTTATTAGTGTAAGTTTCAGGGAAAGAGTCCCAAATAACGCATGCATAGTCTGGTATCGCCAGAATTACGTTTTTGCATGCGAGCAGTTGGACAGAAGGAGTAGAGATTCTCAAAGTTCTCCTCAAAAAGAACAACTTGCGATTAACATGAACCATTACGTAGTTAATGTGCTTAGTCCAAGTGAAGTCAGTAGTAATCAAGAGTCCGAGATACTTATAATGTATATCGAGAAAAGCTCGAAAAAAGTTTAGCTAGGACGAACATTACGGTTTCTTATCTAAAGCGTTGTCTGCAGTAGTGAGCAGTACAGCTTTGTGGCCCGATATTCCATGTACTATGTGGCGATTTGTTTTGGCAGTAATTCATCCGCTAACAAGAAAGAGGTCGAGTACTGATTGAGAATCGCCCTGATATATTGTATTTTCTTCTACAGTTTGCAATAAATGGAAGGCAAAAACAATGTCCAACATAGCTTCACCTTGGGGGCCATGCTTTTTAACTGAAAATTTTGACCAGTCTACTTCAGGGAAATTAAAATATCCTGACAGTATATTAAGATCATCTGGTTTAAAATTCAAGCAGAAATATTGCTTCAGTTTGTCCACTGCGGCAACGGTAGAGTTACGGGGCCTGTACATTGCTCCAATTATATATCTAACGTTTCCATAGTACGAACTCACTGCCAAACACTGCAAGAAGAAGAGCGTCAAACTCAATAGTCTTGTTTAGGACACTTCTGCAATTCCCATTTACTATTTTCAGGATCTGAGATCTTTTAGTGCGGAGTCAGTTTGATTTATTTATAAGCCTAAAACGAGGAGCTTTTGTTTCATCGCAACCATACAGTACGCTATCAACGCTTAGACTATCATAGATTAGATTTAAAGCTTGGCGCCCTCTTCCATTTCTTCTCAACTTTTCCACAGTTTTTTTTCTATATTTCCCTAAATGGTTTAGACAAGTCCTCAACTAATGATTTAGAGCTTTATTGGTGTTTGGATTTTCAGCTGAATTTGGTGTTTTTGAGTTATTGGCATGATCGTCGAGGAGCTACAAAATCACTGGTCGCGCCTTATTTATTTCCTTTTTACCCAACCTGAGGCATTTTTTCACACCCCTCAGTGTTAAACCTAGTTGTTCCACATAAACGCCATCAATTACTTCCTTTCCCAGTTCTTCACTAGTCTCTTCGCAAAGCTCTTTTATAGGGTAAATGATCAAGATAGTTCTCCTGCCTCCTTTTTCTATATCGCCTATCTGGTTCCTAACTCTACTAAACTGCTCCTGAAGTTCCGGTATTGGCGATTCCACGTCTTTTACCTTCGTGGCTAAGACATTTCGGCCCGACAACTGTTTCTCGATATCATCAATTCGCTTAGTTAAGCCGGAACGTTTATTCTCAGTTATGTTCGGAGACGCCTGCAATTCGGAGACGCTGCCATTGTTGAATTAACTTTGCTCTGGCCTTCTCGCAATTCCGATAGCTTTTGTTTTTCAAATGGGACAGGATTTGTTTCAACACCGCCACAATACAACAGATATTTTGATAATGCAATCACAAAAGAAAGGGAACGCTGAACACAGAGTGGGCAGGGCAGCAGGTCTAGAAAGCGATCGTCACTCCTGTAGCAATGTGCAGATTTGGAATCACTAGCGTGGATAGCAAAGCTAAAAGGATTGCTTAGCGTGTTGCCTCGTTTGCTGCTGCCATGCCCACTGGGCTAAATTGGACTGCTGAAATCAGTGAGCGCGTTGTTGTGTCTGTGTAAAAAAACTAATGCACGCCAAGAGTATTTAGAAACCAATTCAGTAGCGCTTAGCACGGTAATTACAATAAGTGCTGAGCACATAATGGACTCAGAACAAGAAAATTCTGTAGGTCGCTTAATTACCATTACCCGATGACATTGCGATGGCACTGGATTCTAATCTCCCGCCATTTCGTGTGGTTTGTTACATGCTCCGTCTGATGACGCTTCCACGCGCACGGATGAAAGATGATGAAGATTTCACTTTCAAACTACAGCGTGAGAGACTGGCACTTTCAACGATAACAACAATCGTGAACGCGGCTACGTGACGAAGACAACGACATTGCAAGGACAGCACGAGAGCTTGGCAGTTCGTACAGGCAGGATGTCAGGATTTACCCAACTGATTGTTCAAATGAGGGAAGTGTATGAACCGACCGAATCAAAAGCGGTGTGATACTCATTTTTGGTTGGGCGCTCAGCCTCACCTCGCGTCTATTTCTCTATTGCTGTCTTTTTTCGATGTGTTCCTAGCGTTTCCTAAAAGCTTTGTAAATAATTTAGTTAATATGAATAGATTACTGTGTTGGTGTAATAAATATCATGCTTAAAAAAATTATAGACTTTCCAACCTAAAGTGCGGCAAGGCTAAAACCTTTAGCATTGCCGACTGCGATTCTAGCTTCGCCGGGTCCCAGAAGGATTCGCAGAAGGATTGGCCAAGGTTCAGTAGATAATCCCAATGAGGCATTTGCGCGGGGAAAAATAGGCGTGAGAAGACTAAATCAATATAAAAATTGGAACAGTGAAATGAATTAAAGAAATATGAATGACCAAGAATAGAATCGAGCATTTTTGGACATGCGACAAAATTTTGTATACAGCTAACAAGGTAATCGATCAGTTGCACTAATGTAATCATGAAGGTAGCCGCGGACACTGCTTAACTGGAATCCCTTTGCGCTCGCACCGAACGAAAGAATAACTAGAAGAGACCGTGGGAGTCCTAACCTCGAAAGAGGGACCTCCAAATACTGTTTTCTCTGAACTGCGAACCGCTGGCAAGAGAGGAGAAAATGATTTATTGTTTCAACTTGCTAACATGATACACAAAGGTTTGCCTCAGCGAACCCACATCTGCATAAGTACAAATTTAAGTGAGGGATTCTGCATCGCAGAAGCGTCATTGACACCTGACAAAGCCTTGATTTACACCACCTGATATTCCATGGGAAATTTAAGTGGCTAAAATCCACGGTATTGAGCAATGGATCACTCAGGTTGGCTGAAATATGTTGGAAGCGCTGGAAACGTGAAGTTTCTAACAGAATGAGGTGAGGGACGGGATAGATTACAGGAGCGCTGAGAGCTGACCTTGCCAATAAATCAGCCACCTCGTTAAAATAGACGCCCGAATGCCCAGGCACACAGACAAAGCGGATCTCACGCACTGTGCGCGGAACAAAAAACCTAAGCGAACGACTCAATAAAGATTTTCTCGAATTTTGGAGGTAGACTAGAACTGAAAGGCAGTCTGCAAGAATAAGAACCTGTGCTACATGCCTAGGAAGTTCGAGAAGAGCCAAACCAATGGCCAGAAACTCTTCGAAGAATAAAGGAGTATAATCTGGGATACGAACGGAATATCTCCAAGCTAGCTCCGCGAATATATCCCAACCGCCGCCTTCTCACAGCTGCCGGAGGCACCAGCGGAGATAACCGTATGAAGAGAAAAATTCTGTAGGTGTTTAGAAAGGAGACAATTTAGGATAATTGCGGGCATATGCTTCGCATGGGACGGGAAAATATGGTCATAATGGAAGACGGGGTCAGCCTGCGTATCTGCAACTTGTTGCAAGGAGATCAGATTAACCTGAAGTGGGGCTAACAGATTCTGCGTGAACCTAACTTGCGGAAGCTGATAACGTGGCCAATGATTAGTGAAAAACAGGTGTGGTTGCGATAGAAAAACGGGACTACGAACGCCGGGGGCCGGGTCAAAGGACCTGAGGAAAGTACGCACTGTTAGAAGTCGGAAGCGGGAAAAGAGATCGGGGAGACGGGCTTCCAGATAAAGGACAGCGTTTGAAGCTGATTTTGGGAGCCCGAGGCATAGCCGTAGGACGCGCCTTTCCAGTAAAGCTAATGGCTGCAGCTTGTAGTTTGTGCTACCAGAGAACAAGACACAACCAAATTCCAGAATCGGTCTCATATAAGCCTTATAGAGCAACAGTAACGTGTCACGACGCATGCCAAACTTTTTATTGCCAACTCGTGTCAACCGGCCCAGAGCACGCTCCTCTTTAATAATACTATTCTTAATATGGTGTCACCAGTCCAAGCTTTGATCATAAGTAACGCCCAGGTATTTAACCTATTTTCATGGTTTCACCTCCTTTTCTGATAGGAGAGGACATAATAGTAAAGGTTATTGGAAAGTGGTCACTACATGTACCTGAGTCTACTGTTGACCATGCAGGTACTCCAGCCCCACGAGATGCTAATGTTAAATCTATGACTGAACGAGAAACACCGCGCATAAAGGTTACTGCCCCGGAATTGCAGCAGCGCACTGCATTCATAGACGTCCATGACCAGAGAAGCTGTCTGCAAGAGTCAGAGCTACTACACCAGACACTGTGGTGCGAATTAAAATCCCCTGCGATGACTGTGTTGCTTGCTCCGCTCAGTAAGGTATCCAAACAGTCTGTCCTGTGAACACCTAGAGGAAAGTAGACGTTAGCAATAGTTGCTGTGGCGCACTGTGGAAGGGAGATTTCAACCGCCAACAACTCACAATCAGGCAGCATAACTTTCTGCGAGATTGATGCCCGGTGACAAATTTTTGTAGAGATCATAGTCATTAACCCACCGACCCTGTCTTTAACGCGGTTGACTCTGAAAACACGAAATTTTTTTATTGAAAATTATATAAGTGGAGAGAGCCACGTTTCTTTCAAAATCACAATATCTGGATTATGTTTATGAAGAAGTATTTCAAAATCCGCGAGAGAAGAAAGTACGGAACGACAATTCCATTGCAGAACTTTTAGACCCGCCATGATTATTGACTGATGAAAGAGGCAGCAACTGCCTCCTTCAGCACATTAGTCTGGGGGATTAGTTTGGGGTGTCCCTTCTTTGTTTTGATTTGCGGAACAGCTGACTTCGAGGGTGAGGAAGAAGTTCGACGCTTCTGGGAAGGACAAAGCATTTCAATATCCGTGTTACAGATATCTACGTGAGAGTTACTGCCAGGAGTGCTGTTGGCAGGCGGGACTTGGGATGCGTCAGGAGGCGACATGGAGTCACTCTTACTAGCAGCACAATTTAGGAGCGACGCAGGCGTCGCCGCCGAAACAGATGATTGAGAAGGTAGAGACAGGCCTGCAACAAGTTGAGGTAAAGCCTCGGAGAAGTTGCACAGCATTCACTCGACTACCACAGAAAGAGCCTGTTCTACTGAGGGCATTATCGAAGTAGTCAAACTTGACTCTATATCTGCAACAGAGCTTCGCGCACGGCTGGCATATGTATTATTCTTCCGATCTAGAATTGCATACGCATCTGCTCTCGAGCATCGCTTCGCTTGAATTATATCTAGCAGGCTTTGTTCGTCCGCTCGCTTCGAGCAGTTGGCATCATCAGCTAAGTGGTTACACTTGCAGAGGCAACTTTGTGGCTGATCAGAGGAGCAGCTGCCATCCGAATGCCCTTCTCCACAAACACAGCAGTGGGTCGCCGATTTACACGCTTTACCACTGTGACCGAACCTCCTACAGTTGGTGCATTGAAGTGTACGGGGTTGCCTAGGATCCACATGATACACTATTGGCCAGACCTTGAGCTCAGAAGGACAGGAGGAACCAGCAAAAGTAGTTATAACTGATTCTGTCGCTACACGCACCCCAGTTAATTCTCTACTGCACCGGTAGACAGAAAGAACCCCCACACCTGCATCCTGAAACTCCTCCAGTATTTCCTGTGGGGAAGATGCTGGGTCCACTCCACGAACAGTACCTTTGGAGCATGCGAGCTGTTCAGGGATGAATGCTTTCACTGCTAATGACTGAAAAATTTTGCACTGGAGCAGGTCTGTGACGCAAGCAATGTCAGAGGACTTGAAAACATGCCTCTACGCCCGAACGGTCGAGCCTCAGAGATCTGGCGGTAGTAGGTAGTGAGAGACCTAAGCTCCTCCTGAATAACCTTATAGGTTTTCATTTTGATCATTCCTTCACCGATCGGTACGAGCGCCACAGGGATAAGGTCCATTCCGTTTTTCCTAAAAAGGTCCAGCGGCAAGCTTTGGGTGGGCAGGCTGGCAAACCAGGCTGCCGACCCTCCGCCCCGGGGAGGTCAGCGACATACCTAAGCCAAACGCTCCCTCAAGTGCACATTAACCGCGCCTACAGAGTTAACCTTAGACCTGGCCAAATCCCCCACGCAGAGCGGCCTCACCGGAGATGAGCACGCAGACACCACCAGGAAACCACAGGCTCTTCTTCTTTTGTTCTCTTTTTGCCGGTCTGCTTCTCTGGCCTTCTTCTTCGTCTCTGGCTTCTGGCTTTTCAGGTAGTGGCTCGCAGGTGGCAGCACCAGTGCGCGCTCCGTTGCCACGACGACCTCGGGTGTGACGTCACCCTCTCCCGTCGCTATATAAACGCATATGGCTGTTTATTTTGTTTGTTATCGCTATTATTTTCTATAAATAATTACCTAATCACTCTATAGTCATCAATCTTGGCGTGGGGGTTGAATTTTTTTCCCATCTATCTGACGCTACCGCTCGTTGTCTGCTATCCTTATTAGTTGCCGCGTTATTCGGGAAAGACAGTGTTACACCGGACGCGCCAGTATGAGCCATTAAAGGCTTTCGCTTTAAAAAGCTGTGGCGACGGCGTAGTGGTATGAAGGAGTCGCCAGCGGAACTTTTTTAGTGATAATTCATGGTTTAGTGGTAATTCATGGTTAACCCCAAGCTAAACCGCCCGTGATATTTGTAGCAATTGCTACATTACAATAGCATTTCGAGCAATCAGCGTGGCCACCCCGTGGCCACCGTGGCGGCTCCGTGGATGGTCAAGAGATTGGTCACGTGATTGGTCACGTGGTGCGAATCAGCTGCCGGCGGTGCGGTGCGCCTGCGAAACCGAGTAGGGGGGGGGGGGAGGGGTGAACAGGGGAGAGAGTGAATCCACGTCCAGGGACGAAGATGAAGAAGGAACTCTCAGCGAAACAGAGAGGCGAAAGACTGACTTTGCAATTCGACTGAGCGAATTCCACTCGGCCAGCTGTAGCTATCGCGTCACTTCGAGTTTAACCAGAGCTAAACCACAGCCAGTTTTTTACTTGTAAGTCTAGTCATTACCACAACGCTGAGCGTTAATGCCCTACCATGTCTGATAGAAACTTGGTGCATAAAATCAGGCGCGCGATTACGCGGTCACAGGTCTTACCAGGGGCAGAAATAAAGAGATGCTCATGTTATTTGGAGAGCAGTACGACTTTTGTAGCGAGAGCTGCACTACGCCAGCTCTTCGAACCTTTAGCGTGGCAGCCCTTGAGCTCCGTGGCGGCGCCGTGGACATGTGGCCACGGGCGGTCACGTGGCGCGGAGAACCTCGAAATCGAGCTGCAACCGCTGTGCGTATGTGCTGTGTCGAATGGGGGGAGAGGGAGAGAGAGTGAATCCACGTCCAGGGATGAAGATGAAGAAGGAACTCCCAGCAAAACAGAAGGGCGAAAGACTGACTTTGCAATTCGATTGAGCGAGTTCCACACGGCCAGATGTTGCTCTCGCGTCAATGGAGGTTTAACCAGAGCTAAACCAGAGTCAATTTTTTTTCTTTTTTAGCACAACGTAGAATGAAAGGCATAAAGAGCGATGATCCAGACCAATGGGGTTAAAGGGACCCAGAAATGGTGTCTAAATAAAGGTGCGATATGTCTGGGATCTTAAAAGACGACGGTTCATAACTATCTCCCAGGAAGAATTATTTTAATGCGTTTTGTGGAAGCTAGGTTATATGAATATAAAATTTGAACTTCCGCATCCTCGCGCCTTTCCCTCTCCTCTCGCACGCCAAAAAGGCAGGGCTCCTCCACCGGCCCCACTCACTCGATCCCTCTCCTACGTCCGCCGGCTGCGGCGCGCGCGGAGTGGCCGCGGTAGCGCGTGACGTCTGAAAGAATCTGGCGCTGTGAACCAATGATAACCCCCAGCTGCTGACGCCATTTGCATGATGTGACGTCGTAACCCAGGTTCTCGCGCAAAATCCCCGCACCGCCCGTCGCCGCGAGGTGCGAAAGCGGGAACTTTTATAAATTTATTGCGAAATTCCGGCTCGCTTTTGAGGTCTCGTACGCCTAGTGGACGCTCGGTGGCTTGTGCTCTACATAGTGCAAGCATTTTAAAGCCAAGCTCAAACACCCCTTTCTGTGGCCATTTAAGGTGCTGCTCTATTTTCATGGTGTTCACCTTTGCCCACCGCACTGCGGCACCGTTTTCCTATGCCGCAGTTCCAGAGAAAATAGAAAGAAGATATGACTGTACTGAACTACTCGCAGCGTGAATGAAAAAATTCCACACCAACGCCGCCAACAGGCTTTGATTTGACAGTGGAATTTCAAAAAGCATTTTTTGTGCTGCCGCCAATTCTATGAAACATCACTGACCTGAAATCGGACTTCGTTCCGGCAAAGAAGGCCTAGAACTTAGGAATTCAACAGCCTTACTAGGCATAATTTCTACGTGTTTTACTCTACACACTGATCATCAGACAGTCTCGGGGCTGATAAAGAAAATGTTGACTGCGGTACCATGGTTCCCTTTGGACTGTCGGCCACCCTCACGGCCCGCCCAGTGGCCCCTTGTTAGTGCACTATAGAGGGTGTTTCACTGAATATTTTGCACAATTTTTAAAAATAGAGAATTTGAGTTAGAACAGCGTTTTTTTTCGGCGATGTAGTACATCGCGGCGAAGAGAAGGTGTGCTCCACCCGTCTTTCGTGTTCGCCTGGTGTACCTGCAGAGTGCGGGAACTACGTCTTACCCGGGAATCTTTATACTATGAAGTAGCGCTTTAAAACGGGAATTCATAACGGACTGCACAGACAAAAGCGTTAGCGCAGTGTACGCTTCTGGTCACGACCCTCGCCCTCAAACAGTGAATTTTACCTTCCCTCAACTCATCTTGTCTTTCATACCTCGCCCTCACCTCACCGTGTCTTCCCACTTTCACCCTCGCCCTCAGGAATTTTCATGCGCCCACCCTCATGAGGGTTCATGAGGATTCACCCTCGTAAGGATTCCCATATCCGGTTAGGTGTGCATGTATTTAGGGTGCATAGAGTGGGATACAACTCAACGACTAAATTCATTATTTCTTTAGCCAATTGGCATATTACATGCATAATTCTGGAGGCACTTCCGTCAGTCGGCCATGAGTAGTAGTTTCACAAAATGAGCTACATGTCTTTAAGAGTGCTTATCTCGATTGATAGCGTGAATAAGGACGCGTCCAGGGTTATCTTCTTATTGCATAGTGTGGGTACCAATCTGGAGCTGTCTCGAGCATGAATCGTGTAGCTGTCCATTTCTTTCTTCCGTTTTTGTTTGCCACGTGAATGCAGCTAGACTTTCGGGGCGGCATTTATAGGCCCGCTTCGCTGATTTACTCCCCCAGTCTGTTTAAGGCTTCTTGTATATGAAAGTTCTGCGTCTCAATATGTTGAGTCAACCATAAAGTGACATCCCATGCGTAAATCTTGAACTGTACATGTGCTATTTCTGCTAACTTCAACCAATGGTATGAAAGTTATATTTTTTTATTTATTTTCAATACTGCAGGCCCCTTTACGGGGCCCTAGCAGGTGGGCATACACAACAGTTACAATGAGGCAAGAACTACATCACACAACACTAGGAAATTTCAAAATGCGGCAAGAACACATGCAAAGATAAATCTGGTAGAACACTGGTTCATTTGCCTACCTGAGGACAAACTATGTACAATCGGCTCCAGACAAGGTTACCATATGAAGTGATCAAACACGGCTAACAGTGAACAACATGCACGTAGAAGCGAAAAAAAAAAAACCTTGGCGCTCAAGACAAGATACGTATATGTTGGAAACAATAATAATACTGAAGGATAGCGGACAATTGAACCCAGGAAAACAAACTATGACTACGCAAGGGGTGATGCACTGATTAAGACGACAAGAAAGAACGGATGTGAAACGGATTATCAATACCCAGAGGCCCATGTGCATCACTGAGAGCGTTACTCTGCGGCAATACCGGCCTCGAGCCTTGTAGCGAACGTTGTTAAGGTCGGCGCATGAGTAATCGAGGCATCCAGTTTGTTCCATTCTCGGATGGCTACAGGAAAAAATGAATGTTTAAGTGCATCTGTGCGATAGGAATAATCAGTTAGAGTGAGCGCATGTTTGTGTCGTGTCGGTCGAGTCTGGGACGGGCAAATATATTTTGACAGATTGATGTTATAATCGTTATGCAACAGTTGGTACAAAAATTTTAAACGCGCGTGCTTTGCTCTCATTGATAGCGTCGGGAGTCCTGAAATAGCTGCAAGGTTCGATGGGGAGTCAGTACGCTTATATTTGTTATGGATGAACCGTAGTGCCTTTCTTTGTATTTTTTCTAGTTTTGCTATGTTAGTGGTTGTTTGCGGAAACCAAACAGTGTGAGCGTACTCTAAAATAGGTCTTATGAAAGTTTTGTATGCTAGGAGTTTAGTAGATGCTGGTGCGAGTCGGATGCATCTTCTCAAAAAAAACAGTTTTCGTAAGGTTGCCGATGTTACATTAGCGATGTGTACGTCCCATCTAAAGTCAGCGGTTAGTGTAACACCAAGATACTTATGCTGGGAGACTTTCATGAGTGGCGTACCGTGAATGCTGTAAGGGAAAGATGAGGATACTTTTTTCCTGGTTACTGTCATGCACACTGATTTTTTAGAATTGACGGTCATCTGCCATCTATCACACCAATCCACCACAGCGTCAAGTGACTGGGAAAGCGCAATGTGGTCTTCCGGACTTTCTATTTTCCTGTAGATGATGCAGTCGTCTGCAAATAGCTTAATGTTACATTTAATCTGAGTGGTTATATCGTTAATATAGATAAGGAAGAGAAGTGGGCCAAGAACGGAGCCTTGCAGAACTCCCGAAGTGACCGCGGTTATTTTAGAAGGCATATTTTGAAAAATTACAAATTGAGAACGGTTAGATAGAAACTCTTTGATCCAACCCAGAACTTCCCCCCGCCCGATCATGCACTGCAGCTTTGCGATTAGTTTGTTATGGCACACGCAATCAAACGCTTTGGAAAAATCTAGTAGTAATATATCAGTTTGACTGCAGGTATCGATGCTGAGGGCCAAGTCATGAACGACTTCGATTAACTGAGTGATAGTCGACAGCCCTCGGCGGAAACCATGCTGGTCAGGTGATATCAACTTATTATGCTCTAGAAAATCTGTTAGATGTTTTGAGATTATGTGTTCGAAAACATTACATGCTGTGCTAGTCAGTGAAATGGGCCTGAAGTTTGATGCACTACTGATATCTCCTCCTTTATGGATCGGAATGATTTTCGCCAGCTTCCAGTCATCCGGTAGTTTTGACACAGCAAGTGATTTGCGGAATATTATGCCGAGATATTTGCTGCACCATTCGGCGTATCTTTTCAAAAATGCATTGGGTATGTTATCAAGCCCGCTGGCTTTCTTCGTATCGATGTTCAAGAGAAGATTGAAAATTCCGTCATCAGTTATGTTTATTTCTCTGATATCTGAAGTTCGGGTGGTTGCCATCTGGGGAATAACGCCATTATCGGTGGTAAATACGGACTGAAAAAAGTCATTAAAGTAAGTAGCCTTCGCACTGTTTTCCTCTGGTGTCTGTTCGTGTCCTGCTGTGTTTCTATTGCGGAAGTGGTTCCAGAACCTGTGTGGGCTATAAGTAAGGAAGTCAGGCAGCGTAACACTAAAGTAGTATTCCTTTGATTTCATCATTTTATCCTTGAAGATTTCAACTGCACTGGCTAATTTTTGTGTTCTGTCGAGGTTAGTACCTTTGGACTTAATAGAGCGACGCAGCCTTTTCACTTTGCGTTTTGCATGAATGACCTCTCGCGTGATCCACGGGTTCTTTGTTTTAACGCGCTTGTTTTTTGAGGGGACATATCTGCATATACAGAAAAAAATGATTTCCTTGAACTGGAGCCAGAGGGAGTTTACATCTGAGCTTGCTTCAGATGCTGCTTCGGCAAACATCTGAAACTCGTGTGCAAGATGTGTTGTTATACTAGCGTCGTCGGCTCTATTAAAATTACTTACTTTCGATTGGGAGGAGCGGGTTGTTATTAGAATATTGAGTGGTAACTCGCAGACTGGTATACTGTGATCAGAAATTCCGTCGATTATGTCAAGCTTAGTCTGGTGTGTTGGGAAGTTCTCGCTTACTAGTATTAGATCGAGAATGCTTTTTGCTGTGCCTAGTATGCGAGTTGGACGGGAGACTGTTTGATATAGATTAAAATTCACCATTAAATCAATGAGTGCATCTGAGGCCGGATCAGTATGGTGCAAGGTACCCCAGTCAATATCCGGAAGGTTAAAATCGCCCATGATGATTAGTCTAGAGTTCCGTACGTGCACTTGCATATAATCGTGTACAGCACTCAAGCAATCATGTCCGGAAGAGGGGCTCCGATAAACACATCCCACGACAATGCTGACGCCATCACATAGAATCTTGCAAAACACTGCCTCTGCTCCCGGGATGTCCGGCAGAGGGATAAAGGAAAAGTGGTTCTTTATCAATAACGCAACGCCACCACCCCGGGAAAGCCTCTCTTTACGCACAACTGAGTAGTTCGGAGGGAAGATTTCTTGACTACCAATATCACTCGAGAGCCACGTTTCTGTGACAGCCACAATATCTGGATCTTGGTCAATGAGGACAATTTCGAGTTTCTCTACTTTATTCACTACACTTCTGGCATTTATGTTCAATAATTTTATTTTTTTGAATGTGCTCTTCGACGCGTCATTCGGGGGCTGGAAACGTTGTCGTTTTGGCTTTCTGGGGTAGTTGCTTTGTCGTTTTTTTTCCCAAACGGCACTTTCACTGCGTTTTCACTGTCCCAGACAAATGCTTGACCATTGATGTACAATTTATTAAAGGAAAGGGACACTTTGTCGCCATTGTCCCGGTTAGGCTTCGCGCTGTCCCACAACTTTTTCCGAATATCTCTAATTTTCCGCGAGAAATCTTCGCCAATGGACAGATCGGAATTTTTAAGCTTGAAGCCTCGTTTCAGTATTGATTCTTTCTCTCTGTAGTCTAAAAGCTTCATAATAACAGGTCTAATTTTGTTTCCAGCAGGCTGCCCCAAACGGTGGATACGCTCGATGGCCACTGCGTCGAGATCTAGTTTATCCTGGACAATATCTTTATTTACCCTTTCTCTGAGTGTTTCCTTGGTCTCTTCCTCACTCTCCGATAGGCCATAGACAATTAAATTACATCTTCTGCTTCGGTTGTCCAAGTCGTCTATTCTTTCCTCTAACCTTTCTATGACTTCGCTCATCTGAGCGACCTGCTCCTGGCAGGAAGTGACCTGTTTCTCTAGTCTAGCAAGAGCATCGAGTTTATTGTCTATGTCCGCCAGCCGCTTCTACTTTATTTCTTTTATGTCAGAGGCAATTTCTTGAAGCTGCGTAAGTATCTGAGCTGTGTCCGGTCCAGGATTGGCTTCGATATCACCCCCCAACAATAGCAGTTTGCGCAAGCTTACAGTAACATCAAACAACAGCCGCGGGCACGGCAGCACCAACAAGAATGGGTTGTTAGAGCGAATACAAACGCCGTAGCGTTTTCTCACCTGCACAAGAAGCAAGAAAGGATTGTCGGTGAACCGCATCCTGGTAGCGCTGCCGTGCCCAGTGGCCGCCGCGCGCGTGGGGTGGCAATATATAGCCCAGTCTGGTGGTGTCGCCACTTGTCCCAGATGCATGTAGTGGTCTGCGCATGTGGTCGCTGATTGTAGAATCCATCGGTGATCCCATGTGGGCGCGTGTAGCTGGTCTGGTGGGCGTACGTCGGCAGTGTCTGATCCGTGAGTCATTCTTGAAGGCAGCTGCATGCTTCTGTCACCGGCATGATCTAGCAGGGCCAAGAAAAGCTGCACAAGAAGCAAGAAAGGATTGTCGGTGAACCGCATCCTGGTAGCGCTGCCGTGCCCAGTGGCCGCCGCGCGCGTGGGGTGGCAATATATAGCCCAGTCTGGTGGTGTCGCCACTTGTCCCAGATGCATGTAGTGGTCTGCGCATGTGGTCGCTGATTGTAGAATCCATCGGTGATCCCATGTGGGCGCGTGTAGCTGGTCTGGTGGGCGTACGTCGGCAGTGTCTGATCCGTGAGTCATTCTTGAAGGCAGCTGCATGCTTCTGTCACCGGCATGATCTAGCAGGGCCAAGAAAAGCTGCACAAGAAGCAAGAAAGGATTGTCGGTGAACCGCATCCTGGTAGCGCTGCCGTGCCCCTCCCAGATGCATGTAGTGGTCTGCGCATGTGGTCGCTGATTGTGGTCGCTGATATTAAATATATAGTAACGGTGCTAATACCCAGCCTTCACACACTCCACTGTTCAATGTGTAATACCATACGGAAACATTTTTGCAGGCTAGTTATCTTTGCATATACAGGGTAGCCAACTTTTATGGCACAATCTTCCCTCCATCCTTCTATAGATCTGCTGTTACCTGATCCTCATCAGCTACTTTCCCCTTTAGTACTGCTGCTAGGGCTTCCTATTCCGTTACTGGCGGGATGTCCCATTGTTGAGTAAGGGAATATGCCAAGCACGTTTGTCACTTCGGGCAGCAGAGGCAGCGGCAGGAACAATCGTGTAGCGCCTGACCATCATCCTTGCTTTACGCAGGTTGGTTGATTTTACTGTGTTTAACAAGTAACCATTTGTCCCGCTGCCGCCGCTGGCCGAGCTTGTGTTCAATATAAGTACTGTGCCGACGGATACTTGTCTTACATGTTTTGAGTATTTTTCAGATGGTCAAGATTTCATGACATGCGCAGAATGTCGTCAGCCCTACCACCTTGGTAAATGCGCCGCCATTGGCGAGCGAGTATACAAAGCAAAAATGAAGCAGATAAGAAAACATTAAAATGCTCAGCATGCCGCTTACCTTCGTCTCGTAGTGGGCAAACGTTCGTGCTCCCACCTGCTTTGGGTAAAGAACTTTCTGTAATTATGAAGAATTTGGCTGCACTCACTATCAAGCTGGATGGCCTGACACCATTAAGAGAGGCCGTAACAAGCATTGAAAAATCTGTAACGTACAGTATTGTGCGTTTTTATCGTGAAGACTTTCAAAAATTTCCCTGCCTCAACCACTGGCTCATTTGCGATGAAACTGCACACAGAGCTTGCGTATTATGGTGATTTTTGTATCTTAGCAAGCTTGACAACGGTACTTACTTATGGCGAATTCCACTGGTGGATCCGAAGCGAGGCGCTCGAATCGCAAAAGAGCACCCCAAACCGCCTCGGAGCACAGCGACCGTTGTCGACCAGCGGAACATGTAGACAGCGCAGCGGAAGTCCTGGTTCCGGAAGTGGACGTCTGGCAATTCCGGCGCGAAAATACGTGTAAGCAGACGACGAGGTGCGGCGAGCATAGCGCTGAGCCGGCACTTCTTTCGCGATGGAACCTACCAGTCGCTTTGTTCATGTTACGCCTGAGGTGCACCGCATTTTGATGAACCTCGTAGGCAATGAGGAGCACAGTTATGCTCTAGGTAAGTTCATAAATATATATCGCATGTCTGCAGAGTGCTTACGGGAAAATTTCCAACGAGGAAATTTCCCTTTCCAAGTGCTTCTGCGAAATGTTTCTCGAAAAATGCTTCGGAGAACTACTTTTTGTTGTCGCTGCTGCTGTCTGAGTGCGCGGACTCAGATTCCGACGAGCTTTCATCAGACAACGCGAGGGTTATTGCTATTCCATACGATGCCATAATTGAGTGTTGTAACCGCTATAATGCAGGTGGCGAAGACGACATACGCGCGCAAAACGCGCGAGCGCGAAACAGCGCTCAGTGTTCGCCGCTGACATTCCTGCACGCGCTAAAAATAACCAAAAATCACAAGTGCGTTTTGGAAGTGACGACATCGCCGACTGCAAGTTCCAGTGAGATCCGCCGCTGGTCGGTGGATCAACCTAGTGCGCTCCGTATGGAACAGAGCTGCTCTAAACGACCAGCGGAATTCGCGTGGTCGGTCCAGGTCGGCCAGTGGAACTCGAATTCGTCGTTTCGGAGCACGAAAAGCTGCTCCAGCACGACCAGTGGAATTCGCCATTAGTTAAGCCGTGCATGATGCGAAAACGTAGTCGTCTACGTAGAGATCGGCGAACCAAAACCCGCAGACGCTTTTTCAGCCGTGGAAAGCGTCACGACAAAGCCGCTGAGGCGAGCGTTGCAAGAAGCGCCGGCCCTTTGAATATGCCGTTCCGGCCGTTTCGTCTGCTTCAACTGAAGCGCTTACGACATTTCCGGCTAACTGAGCGCAAAAAATTATCAGAACAACTAATTTAACGAGGCTTTACCTTTCAAATAATATTGTTTGAAACGCTCGCCTCGGCGGCCTCGTCGTGACGCTTTCCATTGCCGAAAACAGATGCTGTCACTGCCGCCCTTCAAGAGGAAAAAACGTCGTCTGCGGGTTTTGGTTCCCCGATCTCTGCGTAGACGATTACATTTTCACATCATGCACGGCTCAACTAAGTAAGTACTGTTGCCAAACTTGCTACAATACAAAAGCTACCATAATACGCAAGTTCTGTGTGCAGTTTCACCGCAAATGAGCAAGCGGTTGAGGCGGGGAAATGTTTGAGTCTGCACGATAAAAACGCACAATACCGTATATTTCTGAGACATACGACACACTACTAACGACTTCTGAGGCGCATGATGGAGACATTGAAAGGCTGCGCACTGAAAAAGATCAAAACGAGCTTAAGAAAGAGCTTAACAATTTGCAACAGTACAGCAGAAGACAGAATATGGAAATCTATGGCTTCAATGCACATGGTAACTAGCGCTAAAAACAGGGACAGAAGAAAGAAAGACGGGCACCACGAACGCTAGACATAAACTGGTTTTATTCAAGACAGACACATTCAATATATAGGCAAACATGTACAGGCGCGGACAGAAGTAAACGGAGCGCGCCGCACAAGAAAGAACTGCGTGTCAGCGCCGCCTAGCCGAACCAGACGAAAGCTCAAAATCGCCACTCGCATGTGCAGGCCCGCTCCGGCGCGACCCTCTCAATGCTCCGCTTGGCTCGCATTCGTCCGGCATCTGTGTTGTGCTGATGATGGTCATGATCGGATGGTCGCGCTCTGTGCAGCTAGCGAACATTTCGTAATTCAAAGACCGCTGTCTTGATAAGGCAAATTGCGCGGGACGGCTCTACCATTATGCCGCTTCGTTTGAGACAGCTGGAGGCGCGTTTGCGCCGCAAACAACCCGCGTGTTTCGAACTTTTGCTGCCGCTGGGACTCTGCTGCGTCTCACTCGCATGCAAACGCGCTCGAAACACTCGGCATACTGCCGCAGTTTTGTGTTAATTTTCTACAGTTATCACTGATGATTCGGCTTGTCCCTACCAGGCGCCGACGCAGCACTAGTGCATGCACCCTGCCCGTCTCCCCCGAAGCAAACTGCCCCTATACTGGATCCTGCTCTTATCGCCACCGAGACAGTGCGCTGCGTATCGCGCGGTCATGTGCGTATCAGAGCCCATGGCAATAACTTTGCATGCACCTTCGGATCTTAGGATGACTACAAGCACCCGCTGTCTCACCCACACGAATGCCGCGGCAGCAGTGTGTCACTGTTGCGTTCCCCACGTGAAAAATTCGGCATATAAGTACCCGTGATCGGCCACGAATCAGAGTATGAGCCACGACAGAACCCGGCAAGCGATCCAAACTCTTCTGTGCGAGCTGTATTACTTCACTGCTACCGGTTACATATAGACATTGGTCTGTTTGAGAATATAGGCGTGGCAGCCCAACAGCTGCATCCAGCACATTTGGAAGCAGTCACTGTCCTTGAGACGCTGGATCGCGCTGCAAAAAGCGCCAGAAGCGGCGTTTAATCTCATTTTAAGCTGACCTCCTAGGCGAGGTTCCAATGCAGGAGCACTGCTTGCGGTGCAGTACAGACACACAGGGCACATGCTTTGCCGCTCCGTCGGTTCCTCGTAGGAGCAAGCCGAAAATGAAAGGTAACTGTATTAAAAGAACCCGAAACTACGGTGGTGTATCGAGTGTTTTGAGTTTATTTGGTCTATGGCGAGACGGAAATGAATCCCACAGGACACTAAAGTTCGAAGGACGCGTGCTATTTGCGATGGAAACGCACCTACAGTTGTCTCAGATGAAACGGCATAATGATAGCGTCGCCCCCGCGGGATTTGTGGCATCAAGGCAGCGGTCTGTGCGTTCCGAAATGCCCGCTCGCTACTAAGGGCACAAACATCCGACCATAATCATCATCAGCAAGACATACACGCCGGCCGAATGTGAGGCAAGCGGAGCAATCAGAGGGTTGCGCCGGTAGGGGGCCTGCATATGCGCGTCGCAATTTTCAGCTTTCATGTGATTTGGCTAGGCGGCGCTGACAAGCAGTTCTTTCTTGTGCGGCGCGCTCCGTTTACTTCTGTCCGCGCCTGTACAACGGATCACACCCTAAAGCGCATGTGCAAAGGCACCTTCTCGTTCAGGAAATGTAATTCTTTGGATGACAAAGATAACGTTGGGATGCTTACGCACGACTGTCGTTCCATGTGAATGAGGAATGCTTCCAGTATTTCGCGTTCCTTCTGGTCTGAACCAGCAAAAATGATCCTAGTCTGATTATAAATAGGAGAACATTTATCCTTGCAAAGCTTGCAATGTGCCGCCAAGTGCCCCGGACCTGATAATGCCTCGACAGCCAGCTTGTGCTCCATTAGCCGAACATTGATACAATGGCCAGTTTGGCCGATGTAGCAATTCCCGCATGACAAGTGAATTCTGTATACCACGTTGGTCCTGCAAGCCACATGCGGCATTTGATGTTTTATCGGGCACTGGGGTTTCTTTTTAGAGGCAACATCAACAGCTTTACATATTTTTCCGAGTTTAACTTCTTGTGGCGCCCCCGCGCTAAGTGAATTGTTTTTAGCCAGTTTGGACAGACGCAGTGAAGCGTGCCTTTACGACGACAAAATTTTAAAGATATTTAGATATGTCGACGACTTCTTGGTAGTTGCAAAAACTACTCAGGATGATAGAAAGGATGTTCTAGTTGAACGAACCCTGGAAGTCTAAGTCTTCTGCCTTTGGTCTTAATTTCACTCTTGAGCTTTCTAAAGATGGCAGCCTACAGTTCGTGGATGTCCGGCTGTTTCTGAGTGACGCACGAGTTTGTTATATGTACCAGCCAAGGTCTAAAAAATAACTTTTGAATTTCAATTCGGCCCATTCTAAATTAGTAAAAAGAGGTATCACCAAGACATGCCTTCGTGCTGCCCTAGACAAGTCCTGCTCACACAAGGTGAATGAGAGTTTGCACCTGCACGCAGATCGCATGACGAAGGCAGGCTTCCCTAAGGAACTCGTGACATCTGTCGTTGAAGGCCTGCTGAAAATGATAACCTCTGCGAAACAGGCAACGCCGAATGAGCTACAAGGGCTAGATACGTGGCACTGCCTTATATTCACCAGCTGACACACCGCCTGAAGAAGGTGGCGCCGAAAGGCAAGGTCCGAGTTGTGCTTACTGCACCCCATAAACTCGGAAAAATGTGTAAAGCTGTTGATGTTGACTCAAAATAGAAGAAACCCCAGTGCCCGATAAAAAAACAAATGCCGCATGTGGCTTGCAGAACCAACGTGATATACAGAATTCGCTTGTCATGCGGGATATGCTACATCGGCCAAACTGGCCGTTGTATCAATGTTCGGCAAATGTAGCACAAGCTGGCGGTCGAGGCATTATCAGGTCCGGGACACTTGGCGGCACATTGCAAACGTTGCAAGGATAAATGTGCTCCGATTTTTAATCAGACTAGGGTCATTTTTGTAAGTTCAGACCAGATGGAGCGCGAAATACTGGAAGCATTCCTCATTCACATGGATTGACAGTCGTGCGTAAGAATCTCAACGTTATCTTTGTCATCCAAAGAATTACATTTCCTGAACGAGAAGGTGCCTTTGCACATGCGCTTTAGGGTGTGATCCATTGTACATATTTGCCTATGTATGGAAGGTGTCTGGAATAAAACCAATTTATGTCTAGCGTTTGTGGTGTCCGTGTTTCTTTCTTCTGTCCTTGTTTTTAGCGCTAGTTACCATGTGCATTGAATCTAAACATCACCAACTAGCCCAGTTGTCCGCTTTAAATCTATGGCTTGCGCTTACAGGAAAAAGAAGGCTTGCTATCTAAGATAAACGATCTTGTGGTGACGCTCGATCTACCCTGCCTATCAGACCCCGATATTGAAGGCCTGCATCGTCTACCATCACGCCAAAAGAAGGTACCTGTGGCACTGATAACATTTCCTAGGCGGGCTCTTATAAAAATGCATGGCTTGCAAAACGCACAGCCCGCAATGAACAGTAAGACAAGATACAGTTTTTTGATAATTTGACTGCCACTAACAAGAAACTTCGATAGCTAGGTAAAACGAAAGCTCGCGAGCAAAACTACAATTTTGTGTGGTCAGTTAACAGAGGCAAAGATTTTTGTGAGGAAGGATAGCGGCACTCCAGCATAAGGATACCTTCAGAGGAGGACCTAAGCAAGATTGTATAGGCATCGTAAACTTGGAACATTGTTAAATTTTCGTTTGGAATGATGACTTACTATAACCGTGACCTTTTTAATCAATTATTCAATGCCAACGCTTTCGCTCCTCAAGAGGTCCTCTCCTTGTATCACCTAAATGTACGCAGTTTGAAAAATAAGGTCGAAGAAATTGAAGCTGAATTAGAGGAACTAAAGCGTGGTTTTGATGTCATTGGTTTCACGGAAACTTGGTATAGCTATGATGCGGAAGTTGTGCAGATTCAATGCTACAATCACATTTCTACGTTCCGACATGGTAGCGCGGAGGTGGTATATCTCTATATGTACACGAACGTTTGCCCTATGACCTTCTTACAGACTCATGTGTTGTAAATGGAAACTTCGAAGTTGTTAGCTTTCTGCATCGCATCATTGCTTTACTTTTTGTATACCGTCCCCCTCATGGTAATCTTGATGCATTCCTTGATTTCTCTGATAGTTTCCTTAATTTAGCTAATCAAAGCATGTGGCGCGTCATTATATTTGGTGATATGACAGTTGATTTGCTTAAGAAAAACCCGATGCAGACTAAACTACTTGAATTGATGTTCTTACATGGTTGCCAAATTGTTGTCGACCTACCTACCAGAATAAGCCAGCGAACAGAAACACTCATTGGCCACTGTTTTACAATTTTTTCACCACATACAGTTACCGCAGGTGTCTTTTCATCAGCCATAAGCGATCATATGCCATTTTCTGGCCTGTTTTCAAATAGGCAACACACTGCTAAACCTAAGTACAAGCGACGAACAGTAAATGATGATACGGTTGCCTATTTTTGTTGAATTATGGCTGAAACATGTTGGGAGAACTATACCTGGAAAATGATCCGTCTGTAGCGTACGATATATTTTTAGAAAAGGTACAACGCAATTACAACTTTTCATTTCCTATGGTTCCCGTCCATAAGCACAAAAAAGCTAAGAGTGGATTACGCCGGTTCTTCTGAAGAGCATTTGATATAAATACTCGTTTATTTGCTAATTTCATAGAAACAAGAGACCCAACCGACTTCAACAATTTAAGAAATTGAGAAACAAATTAAATCTCTATCTAAAAAAGGCCGAAACTGCCTATTACGAAAACAAATTTGCTTCAATAGTGGGCAAACCCAAACAAGTTTGGAACGTTGTAAATGGCATGATATTCAATGGGAAACCTCGTCTGCCTTCCGAGCTACTGATTGATGGAACTTCCTGCTCTGGTGTAACACTTGCTAGTACAATTAATGAAAATTTCCTTAATGAAGGCGCTTGTCTTATCACATCAGGCGCGTGTCGCCCATCACCTATAGAGCTTTATGTGAAAACTAGTTGCTGTGAGTCTATTTCTGACCCCCGCGTCTGAAGAAGTCGTAGGTATCGTTAATTCTCTTAAAAATAAATGTTCACCAGGTGATGACGATATCAGTATGGCACCAATAAAAGCCGCTATCAGAAGCATTAGTCTACTTGTAACGCATATATGCAACAGAATGCTCCTGATTGGTATCTTCCCTGATAAGATGAAATCAGCTCGAGTTATACAGTAATCTACAAGGGATGTGACAAAAATGACATGAACAACTATCGCCCTGCCTCAATATTGCCACTGTTTTCTAAAATCGCAGAACGTGGGGAATATAAAAGATTACAAAACTTCCTAGATAAAAAACATAATATGCAAAGAACAGTATGGATTCCAGGCTCGTAAGTCCACGCAGACTGCTGTACTGGACATGAAAGATCGCCTTCTTTCTAACTTCGAACAAATGCTTTTCACCATCGTAATATTTCTAGACATTTGCAAAGCTTTTGATTCAATTAAATACGATATCTTATTACTAAATCTAGAAAAATATGGAATTCGCGGTATTGCAAGCAATTGTTGGAAAGCTATCTTACAGTACGGAGGCAGTCTACATGGCTGCAGGATCTTAAATCCGACACAGGTATAATGAAATTCGGTGTGCCACAAGGCTCTATCCTCGGCCCTCTGCTTTTTATTTTATATATTAAAGATACTGTAACTATACAACCAACTACAAATATGTCCTTTACGCTGATAAAAACAAAGTCTTCTTTTCCGGTCCCAACTTTAGCTTGCTTGAATATCGATTGAATATCTGGCTCAATGAACTGCGGACATGGCTTGATGCCAATAAGCTTGAACTAAACATTAGAAAACTAAATATGTGCTTTTCCGCGCTAAACATAAGCCTGTTGACCATAATATCTGACTATATTTTAATAACACAGAAATTGAGCAGGTCAATTCTCATAAGTTTCTAGGAGATCGTTTCCGCAGTGACTTGGCCTGGACCGATCACGTCAACAGTCTGCGGATGCGAATATCAAGATCAATTGTGTTAATTCAACGACTTCGTTATCTTCTTCTATTCCATGTAAAAAAACAGTTATATTTTTCTCTTATTCATTCTCAGTTTGTATTGTCTCTTAGTGTGGGGAACATATAATAAAACTGACGCGGATAGGTTGTTCTTTCTACAAAAAAAGAGCCTTGCGCATATTGGGTAGATATCCTGTTAGTACTAATGGCATGTTTACCTCTTGTAAGGTGTTACCGTTTTTTCTACGCTCCAAACACTACTTAGCACTCCTAATCTACCGAAAAATAAAACATGACTTTGAATCTTTCTCTCGTTCTTATTTGAATAGAGATCACAGATAACTTGCGCACAATTTATTTGATTGGTTCTAGGCCTCGCATTAATTACGGCACCGAGATTACAGACCACCAAATAACCGTTTTTATGCAACACAT
This sequence comes from Amblyomma americanum, assembly GCF_052857255.1. NCBI lineage: Eukaryota > Metazoa > Arthropoda > Arachnida > Ixodida > Ixodidae > Amblyomma > Amblyomma americanum. The sequence goes on along the minus strand of NC_135500.1, from coordinate 38,832,482 downwards.
ATCCAACATTAGTGGCCTGTCCCCAGGAGAGTGTCACTATTCACAAATTCAAGAAGAAAAGGAGCCATCTTTTGAATACCCCCGTTTGAAAATTTATTATGCATACCTGCTGCATTTCATTGTTATTCCTACTGTTCTGTGCGAATGTGTTTTTCTTTTCTACACCACTTGCTATCGCTCATGTTGATGACTTGTTCAGTATTATTCTCTGCCTGACCAGTGCTTGTGTTATTGCTTATGTTGAATTCCTGTCTCGCTGTATTTGATGTATCACTCTTCTCACTAAAATGTTACTCAGTACCTTCTGCACCGACGTGTAATGCGGGTGTTAGGCCACGTCAGGAGACATCGAGTCTCCTTTAGCCTCTCCCCGCGGGCACCATGTATTGTTGTCCGAATTAAATAAATGAATAGGGCAGGTAGTGACCGCAGATCCGAGTAACGAGGGCAAAATAACTAAATAAGTATGGAGTGGAGTTCAATTGGCTGGTTCTCTCAGATCATGAATGGGAGTTTACTAATATCCCTCGAGAGAGAAAAGTATATAACAGCTGTTCCGGTACTCACCAAAGGGGCAGAAACGTGTAGGGCAACAAAAAGGGTTCAACTTAAACTGAGGACCAAGCAGCAAGCTATGGAAAGAAAAATGATAGGTGCAACGTTAAGAAAACGCAAAAGGTCAGAGTTGGTCAGGTAGCAAACGCGGGTTAAAGATAGCGATTAAAGAGACTACCTAAGTAATCAGCGATTCTTTGATGACATTGCCCTGTTAAGCCAATCAGAAGATTAGCTGCATATAGCATGATCAATAAGTTAATCAGGCAGAGCAGAACGCTAATGTTCAACAGCCTCGCAAGGGAGCACGCACTTCACAATTGGTATCGAGGTACTGGAAGAGGTAGACCATCAGACGGATATAACTAGAAGAATAATAATGGGCTGGAGCGTATATGGCAGTCCTATATGGCATATGGAGTGGCATTTTCCCAGTATTCCCCAAGATAAAATTATACAACAGCTGTATATTACCGGTACTGACCTATGGTTTAGAATTGTGAAGACTAACGAAAAGTGTTGAGATTAAGCTAAGTTAAACGCAGCAACCTATTGGAAGAAAAATGATATGCGTAACGTTAAGAGGCAGGAAGCAGATAGTGTGGTTGAGGGAACAAACGCGTGTTTATGACATCCTAGACGAAATAGAGAGGAAGAAATGGGTTTGGGCAGGGCATGTAATGCGGAGGGAATATTACTGCTGGTCCTTAATGGTGACGGTGTGGATTCCAAGAGAAGGCAAGCGTAGCAGAGGGCGGCAGAAGGTTAGGTGGGCGGATGAGATTAAGAAGTTTGCGGGGTAGGGTGGCCGCAGATGGCAAGGGAGAGGATTAAGTGGAAAGACTTGTGAGAGGCCTCTGCCCTGCAGCGGGCCTAGTCAGGCTGGTGATGATGACGATTCATATTGTTTATGGCATTGTCCTCTTTGCCTCTTAACAACTACATCTCGTTGTTGCCTATGCCTTGTTTCCTTTTCATCGCTTTCAGGCTACTTCCGCTCTTTAGAGCATGCTCGATTCTTGCCATATTGAACTTCCTCATGTCGGCGGCCTTGCGATTATTTACTTTGATAGCTCTGCCAATTCGATTCTGTAATTCTATTTCCAGTAATTTTCATTTCAGTGATTGCTCGTTGTTAACTGATGTATTCACGTGTGTTATGGTATTTTGCCATTCTTGGACCTCCCCTGTACTTAACCTCCCATCTGGCTATGCAGGTGTTGTGAATAAATAAATAAATGTATTTTTTCTGTCTATGAAGAAATTACACCTTGCTTGAGTGCCATTGAAGCGCTTGCAATATCCGTAGATGGCTCTAGAGCGCCGCAGGAGGCGCCCACATTACTATAGGCGGAATGCATCAAGGATGCGTCCGTCGTTGCTCCCGGAAAGCACTCGCGCGCTCCGTGCCAGGTCGCTAGCTTTCGCCTTGACCGGTTTGTCTGGCGGTCCAGTCTCGCGCGGTCTAAGGTCGCCCACGATTCCCTCTTGGCCGGCATTGCGCAGGAGGCCGGTCGTGGCGTAAGGCCGCCGATGACGTGATTCTAAGAGCCGCACTTGCGACGACGGCTGATCCCCTTGGCTTCGCCTGCGAGAGGCGGCATCCGCTGCTAACGGTACTTCTGCCCTTGCGCTGGCCGATTATAACGGGGCGCCTTCAGCCACAGACGGGGTCGTCATCGCCGGTTCTGGAAATCGACGGAGTTGCGTCCGACAATGGTAAACAGGAAAAAAAGACCGCGCTCCTGCATTCTGACACTCACTTTCGTGCTTCTTGCCAGGTTGATCGAAGTTCCGATAAGGCGCCATAGCGTGCGCGAATAATAGCCGTCCGCTATGCACCGGTTCTGGCAGCGAGCCCAGAACACTCTTTGCTTGGAATACACAGAGAAGCTTCCCCTAGCAGCCAGTCTCCCACTGCAACAATGCCACTATCATAATGACTGGCACCCTGGCGAACTCTTGGAAGCGGTAGAAAGAGAGAGGACGATCCACATCGCGTATCTGAGTTCTGACTGCATCATCGACCCCTCTGTCCAGCGTATGAATACGCCAGCTTAAGAAGATTGGTTTATGGTTTGCCTTACGGGGTTTTAACTACATCCTAAAGCTACTCAATCTATGAGGGACGCCGTATAGGAAGCTTCACACATTTAACATGTTGCTCAAAGCATCACAAAATGGCGTTTTTTTTCGTTTTCATGTGCGGCTGACCACTCAGATGATGTGCAGTAGAAATTATAATTTTTATGCCCGACTGAAGTAACGACCTTTCTGTAGGATATCGCGATTACTTTTGACAAGGGTGTGCGGCTTCATACCAGTGACCACTGTACACGACACAACCTGATGAAGTACAAATTACCAGTTTTCTGTATTCCTAGCTCCCTTCGAAGTGCCAGTGTGTAGTATTATATCGCTTACTATTCTTTGAAGAAGAAGAACACACCATTTATGCTTGCACCCCTATTCGAAGAAGCAGAAGGCAAGAAAAGAACTGAATGGGACACACAAGCTCCACGTTAACGGTATGACGCGATAGTGTCAGTGTGTAAATTCCCGTATATGCAGAATTTATCATTCTCTACATTACGTAAGATCATAGATCGCTGGGAGCCTGGTGCCAATCCTGGCGCTGTGGTGCAGCGCTTAAGTGATGTGCTACTGCCCTACGATGGCAGGTGCCCCCACCGGTGGGGCTTGTGAAACGCAGGATGCTCTTCCCGAGCAACCTCTAGCGACCAATGCTTCCTTTAACGGCTACGGTGGGAAGTTTGCGCACACTCCGGTAGGCAAGTTGCGACCTGCCACGGCGTGCTGGTTGTGACGACATCACAGTGTCACGCCACTCGCTCCTTCGTAGATTTTCCCCTCACGCCAGCGCCGATGACGACGACGACGGGTTTCTCGCTGAACGCGTCCTCTAACGCTGTCGCTTTGATGCCACTTGTTTCAAGGAAGCCCGCCACTAATTTTAAAAGACAGGCTTTTTCAGGCAAAGAGACGCTTTTTGCGGAATTGTAATACAAGTGTAAGTGGACTTCAGAAAACAGGAGAGTTATGTTAACTATTAGAATGGTTAACCGAAATCTAGTGGTTAACATTTTTTAAATGTTATCGGTAGGCCCCTAATAGCAATAAGAAACTTGTAGCCGGTCGTTAGTATTAGCCGTATCACTTTTTAGAACTTCGAAAACGCGACTACCCTAGCCGCTGTGGCTACACCAATTTGGGCTATTTCCAAAACGATTCAAAAACCCCGCGCCTGCAAAAAGCGGACAGCGACATCCATCAAATCCTTTCACTCCGAGATGCATGTGGTACAGGACATCCTATGCTAAGAGTGAGGATCGCCGCATCGCAGGCGGGGCACAAATTTCCACTTGGTACTCGTGTCATGGAATTTGATGGTCGACGCATTGCGCTCGTTTCAAGCACGCGGTTTTCGAATGGCGCGAGAAATGGCCCAAATTTGTTGTGCCACAGCGGCAAGAGTAATCGCGTTTTTGAAGTTCTAAAAACTGATATGGCTGTAACTAACGGCCAGCTGCAAATCTCTCTTTGCACTCAGGTGCCCTTCAGCGATAGTTAAAAAATTCATTATTAGAATTTTGTTATCACCTTAGCAGTTAGCATGATTCGCGTGTTTTTTGGTGTCCGCCAACCCTGATATTACTAGACCGGGAAAAGCGTCCCTTCACCAGAAAGAAAACTATTGTTAAAAATTGTTGGCGGGCTTTCCTGCACACTTGGTGTAGTCGGAATGCAAACACAGAGACAGCGATGCATTTACAGCTGAGCTATAGTTGAGAGAAGTTCGACGCCGTTTCGGGGTTGATAAATGTAAAGGTAGGAGTTGAACTACTGGTAGATTTCATACTGCGTATTCCTATTTTCAGGAAACCTACCACGAGCCTACAACCGTTAAGCCCCGTTTTACTAACGCTCACTAGTTATGTGTAAGATGCGTAGCTTGATAACTGTTTTGCGCGTATCATGGTGGATTGAAACGGTGCAGAAATTTTACCCGCGAAATACTGGTTTCTGCCCGAGTGTTTTAACTGAAACTGACCAGGCCACACAGGTTCCAGAAGTGATATGTGTGTCGCCCTGAGGCCACCTGGAACGCAGATGACCATGCAAGATACACGAGGATACCAGTAGTACCCTGCAGGCATGGTGCCTGCAAGTTACGATAATTATGCAGCCTTCTCAAGGGCAAGACATCCTCAATGCGGCTTAATGAGCTGCAAGTCGGGAAATACAGAGTAAATAATTTGCTGCCACAAAATTATGAATTTATCTAATTATTTAAAAGATACTAGCCGAAATGTTACATGCGTTTAGATCGAAGCTTACACATATGTTATCTCAACGTGCTTTACTATAAAAAAACGGCGACGTAATATCATGACTTTTACTACGGGACATAGGTACATTAGAAGAATACACCTGGGAACAAGGCTGAGGATTGTCCCAACAAGTGCAGCTGCATGCAAGAGGCTAACAAGAATATAATAAAACAGCTTTCAACTAAAAAGCTCATGTTCAGAATTTTAAAGCGCACATTAGGAGTTATGAACGGAAGAAATTTCTGGAGCTGTACGATCCCATTTCCGTGGCTAGCGTGCCATGCAAAATGACGGAGATTGTCATTTATTCTTACTACTAAATTTTCTCGACTCAGGCAATCTACTCCGTCCTTCTGAACAGAGATTTCTTAAGGGCTTCAACTGTGAAACACAATAAGCCGTTTCCGTTCACGATCTGCCTGTGAATCTTAATCTAACATTAAAACGGCTGCAATCTTTCTTGACTTCACTGCAGCTATTTACAAACTAATTCAAAAACGTTACTGCAAAAACTATCCCAGTTAAATTTACACCATGGTGTACTAGAATGAAAATCGCCTCAACCAAAGTTGAATGCCTGGTCCTATTCTGTTTTTGATGCATAACAACTACTTATCCGCACTTGTTTCTTGCAAATCTGTATGTTTGCTTAAAACATAGTGACTGGCTAGTTGGTTCTGCATACTGGAAAAATTGCAGCGCAGCAGTAACAAATACGAGACGAGAAGGACGCAAACACAAGCGCTGACTAACAACTGTGTTTTATTGCTCTGAGCCAGCCTATATAAGAACTAGGTACAAAACAACAAAACAGAAACCAGCACATCACCTCACGCATTCGTGGCACGATTATCGGAATTGTCTCCCGTTCCTCCAATCTTTTGTCCTATCATTGGCGTTCAGAAATGACATTTCTTTTCCACTAAGGCACACAGAGGGGTTGCTGACACACTTATCTGCGCATTTTGATATCGCCAGAGCTTCTGCTATCAACCTCGTGGTGGTGTCCCGACACTTACGAAGAATAACTGTGCTTTCAAGGGCAGGGGTGCAGCCTTTGCACTGGCTACAGTGTAAGGCGAGTTCCCCTGAGTTTGGGTCCCTTAGGTTCCTTTTGTGCTCTTGTAGCCTTGTGTTCAGACATCTCCCTGTTTGGCCTATATAGATGCTGCCGCACGACAGGGGAATTGAATATACGACATCTTTTTCGCAATCGACGAGACGCGGACGGTGCTGGTGACTGCGTTGTCGATCACATATTTACTAACTCATCCGATCAGCTACCTGTCCAAAACGGCCTAGCCTGTGTACAGTACTTGCGTAGCCAATTCCATTCGACTGATATAAATTCAACTTTGTTTACTTTAGCAGTTATTTCTTGAGGGTTTCCTGGATAAAAGATGCTAGGGCAGTTGACTAGGTCTACGAAACCACTACAAGACAGAGCGTATAAAGCAAGCGTGGCTACAACAAAACGCAAACAAAGTATATACAAAGCATAATGAGCTCAAAAAAAAGGATAGCAAGAAAAAAAACGAGGATGGCTCGTGGTACTCATAGGCTCATACAAATGCAAACTGGTGTCATTTCAACGCAGACGCAAACCTTTCTTATTCTCTAACGCAATCTCTGGCCTCGCGGAAGAAATAAAAAATTCTTATAAATACCCTCTGAACTGATCTGACCTTTAATGGGCATTTCACTAACATCCTATCATCAACTAACCGAACCCTTGATTTGGTAAAACGTCATTTGCCCCACGCGCCGCCAAACACAAAACTTATTGTATACGAGACCCTGTTTCAATCAAAACTAGAAATACATCCCCGTCTGGAGCCCCAACCAAATATATCTGATAAATTTGTTATAATCGTGTACCCCAAAAATGAAAGTCACAATTTTCTCACCTGCATAATACTTATAAATACTGTGCATGTGTGACTATGCTGCTTTCAAATAGTACTGCCAATTGAAATCGGCTTTTTCTCGGGCACTTTGCATGTTTTGTTTGTCTGAGAAGTTTCCTCGACATGTGTGTCTTAGGTTTTTTTCCTAGATTTCTGGAAAAAAAAGATTCAAGACCGTTTTTAACGCATCAGAATGATTTGTGTTGGCACTTGCGGTTTTATATGTTTCTCATGCCTCTCTGCTGAGCTGCATGCGGAGGAGAGGCCTTTGTCAAGATTGTTGCCTTTTGCCTTTGCTCCAGTTTTTGTAATTCAGAATGAAATGAAAATGAAATGAGCCAATATCTGTGATTCGACCATCCGCTCGTGCGCTTGAAAGTTGAAACTGACCAGCTTGGTGCGCCCGGGTGGATGCGTTCATGCGCCCCATCGTTCGGCCCGTGCACACGGTCGCAAAGACGTGTGCACATGAGGGTAGAAAACGATACGGACCTTTACGGTACACAGTCGCGAGCCGAAAAGGAAGTTCTGCCGCTGGGCAGTTGACGCCGACGAGGGCGCTAGAGCTAGTGCTTGATTGATTCAGTTTTTGGTTTGTCTTCCGTGTTGCAGCCTATCGCGCCTGCGGCTGAGCTAACCCCCTTAATAGTATTCCTGATAATTCGCTGCCCACAAGTACCATACGCCCGTTTCCCAATGCTGCCATGGGTAACCAGGGGTGCGGGGTATTTCAAGCTGCCCCGTGTAGTTTTTCCTCGCCGTTTCCTATTTAATGTATTGGGAAAATAAAAAATTAAAGTTATTTTTGGCTTCAAATATATTTCAATATGCAGATTATACCACGATAACTCTTCATAGCATGGACGCGCTTTCACGAAGGTATGCATCTATTTATGGACTTTTTTGGTGAAAATTCTGCTCTGAGGAACCGCATAAAACAAAGTTTTCATGTTTCAGAAATCCACATGGGCTTTATTGTGGAACAACACATAACCTGGAAAAACCATGTGTAAGCACTTGCTTGAAAGGTTAAGATTTATAGTGGCTTTAATTTACAATTTGCGAGGAAAATGTGCTCTTAATATAGGAATTACAATATATATATAAAGCATTAGTGGACTCCGTTTTTCTCTAAGGTATTCATATATGTGGACACGGTGACAGTGCTTGCATTCTGGCTCTGAACCGCTTCCCTTCTGCTATGCAGGCCCTGCTTGCAGTCTTTCTGCCGTGGCCATCGGCAACTTCGTGCGGCCTGATATGCCATCCCTCGAGGCCACCGACAGTGGACTTCCACCGCTCCTGCGCGCCTGACGAGGTGCTTTTTTCGCATCTTGCTTTCACGCCCTTCCTGGACGCACCCAGCCCGATACAGCTCGCCTGAAAACCCCCCTTTCGGAACGGCAGCAACATCATCCTCATCCAAGTATTTAAGGAGCCAGCACAGAAATTTCCGCTTCAGTGGACACGGCGACAGTAATTGCAATCTGGCACTGAACTGCTTCCCTTTTGTTGTGCAGGTCCAGCTTGCATTCTTTCTGCCGTGGATATCGGCCACTTCGTGCGGCCTGATATGCCATCCTTCGACACCACCGACAGTGGATTTCCACCCCGCGTGCGCGTCTGACGAGGTGCTTTCTTCGAATCTTGCTTTCACGCCCTTCATAGACGCACCCGGCCCGGTACAACTCACCTGAAAACCCCCCTTTCGGAACGGCAGCAACATCATCCTCATCCAAGTATTTAAGAAGCCAGCACAGAAATTTCCGCTTCAGTGGACACGGCGACAGTAATTGCAATCTGGCACTGAACTGCTTCCCTTTTGTTGTGCAGGTCCAGCTTGCATTCTTTCTGCCGTGGATATCAGCCACTTCGTGCGGCCTGATATGCCATCCTTCGACACATCCGACAGTGGATTTTCACCCCGCGTGCGCGTCTGACGAGGTGCTTTCTTCGAATCTTGCTTTCACGCCCTTCATAGACGCACCCGGCATGGTACAGCTCGCCTGAAAACCCCCCTTTCTGAACGGCAGCAACATCATCCTCATCCAAGTATTTAAGGAGCCAGCACAGAAATTTCCGCTTCAGTGGACACGGCGACAGTAATTGCAATCTGGCACTGAACTGCTTCCCTTTTGTTGTGCAGGTCCAGCTTGCATTCTTTCTGCCGTGGATATCGGCCACTTCGTGCGGCCTGATATGCCATCCTTCGACTCCACCGACAGTGGATTTCCACCCCGCGTGCGCGTCTGACGAGGTACTTTCTTCGAATCATGCTTTCACGCCCTTCATAGACGCACCCGGCCCGGTACAGCTCGCCTGAAAACCCCCCTTTCGGAACGGCAGCAACATCATCCTCATCCAAGTATTTAAGAAGCCAGCACAGAAATTTCCGCTTCAGTGGACACGGCGACAGTAATTGCAATCTGGCACTGAACTGCTTGCCTTTTGTTGTGCAGGTCCAGCTTGCATTCTTTCTGCCGTGGATATCAGCCACTTCGTGCGGCCTGATATGCCATCCTTCGACACATCCGACAGTGGATTTTCACCCCGTGTGCGCGTCTGACGAGGTGCTTTCTTCGAATCTTGCTTTCACGCCCTTCATAGACGCACCCGGCATGGTACAGCTCGCCTGAAAACCCCCCTTTCTGAACGGCAGCAACATCATCCTCATCCAAGTATTTAAGGAGCCAGCACAGAAATTTCCGCTTCAGTGGACACGGCGACAGTAATTGCAATCTGGCACTGAACTGCTTCCCTTTTGTTGTGCAGGTCCAGCTTGCATTCTTTCTGCCGTGGATATCGGCCACTTCGTGCGGCCTGATATGCCATCCTTCGACACCACCGACAGTGGATTTCCACCCCGCGTGCGCGTCTGACGAGGTGCTTTCTTCGAATCTTGCTTTCACGCCCTTCATAGACGCACCCGGCCCGGTACAACTCGCCTGAAAACCCCCCTTTCTGAACGGCAGCAACATCATCCTCATCCAAGTATTTAAGGAGCCAGCACAGAAATTTCCGCTTCAGTGGACACGGCGACAGTAATTGCAATCTGGCACTGAACTGCTTGCCTTTTGTTGTGCAGGTCCAGCTTGCATTCTTTCTGCCGTGGATATCGGCCACTTCGTGCGGCCTGATATGCCATCCTTCGACACCACCGACAGTGGATTTCCACCCCGCGTGCGCGTCTGACGAGGTGCTTTCTTCGAATCTTGCTTTCACGCCCTTCATAGACGCACCCGGCCCGGTACAGCTCGCCTGAAAACCCCCCTTTCTGAACGGCAGCAACATCATCCTCATCCAAGTATTTAAGAAGCCAGCACAGAAATTTCCGCTTCAGTGGACACGGCGACAGTAACTGCAATCTGGCACTGAACTGCTTGCCTTTTGTTGTGCAGGTCCAGCTTGCATTCTTTCTGCCGTGGATATCGGCCACTTCGTGCGGCCTGATATGTTATCCTTCGACTCCACCGACAGTGGATTTCCACCCCGCGTGCGCGTCTGACGAGGTGCTTTCTTCGAATCTTGCTTTCACGCCCTTCATAGACGCACCCGGCCCGGTACAGCTCGCCTGAAAACCCCCCTTTCTGAACGGCAGCAACATCATCCTCATCCAAGTATTTAAGAAGCCAGCACAGAAATTTCCGCTTCAGTGGACACGGCGACAGTAATTGCAATCTGGCACTGAACTGCTTGCCTTTTGTTGTGCAGGTCCAGCTTGCATTCTTTCCGCCGTGGATATCGGCCACTTCGTGCGGCCTGATATGCCATCCTTCGACACCACCGACAGTGGATTTCCACCCCGCGTGCGCGTCTGACGAGGTGCTTTCTTCGAATCTTGCTTTCACGCCCTTCATAGACGCACCCGGCCCGGTACAGCTCGCCTGAAAACCCCCCTTTCTGAACGGCAGCAACATCATCCTCATCCAAGTATTTAGGAAGCCAGCACAGAAATTTCCGCTTCAGTGGACACGGCGACAGTAATTGCAATCTGGCACTGAACTGCTTGCCTTTTGTTGTGCAGGTCCAGCTTGCATTCTTTCTGCCGTGGATATCGGCCACTTCGTGCGGCCTGATATGCCATCCTTCGACACCACCGACAGTGGATTTCCACCCCGCGTGCGCGTCTGACGAGGTGCTTTCTTCGAATTTTGCTTTCACGCCCTTCATAGACGCACCCGGCCCGGTAGGTACAGCTCGCCTGAAAACCCCCCTTTCTGAACGGCAGCAACATCATCCTCATCCAAGTATTTAAGAAGCCAGCACAGAAATTTCCGCTTCAGTGGACACTGCGACAGTAATTGCAATCTGGCACTGAACTGCTTGCCTTTTGTTGTGCAGGTCCAGCTTGCATTCTTTCTGCCGTGGATATCGGCCACTTCGTGCGGCCTGATATGCCATCCTTCGACACCACCGACAGTGGATTTCCACCCCGCGTGCGCGTCTGACGAGGTGCTTTCTTCGAATCTTGCTTTCACGCCCTTCCTAGACGCACCCGGCCCGGTACAGCTCGCCTGAAAACCCCCCTTTCTGAACGGCAGCAACATCATCCTCATCCAAGTATTTAAGAAGCCAGCACAGAAATTTCCGCTTCAGTGGACACGGCGACAGTAATTGCAATCTGGCACTGAACTGCTTGCCTTTTGTTGTGCAGGTCCAGCTTGCATTCTTTCTGCCGTGGATATCGGCCACTTCGTGCGGCCTGATATGCCATCCTTCGACACCACCGACAGTGGATTTCCACCCCGCGTGCGCGTCTGACGAGGTGCTTTCTTCGAATCTTGCTTTCACGCCCTTCCTAGACGCACCCGGCCCGGTACAGCTCGCCTGAAAACCCCCCTTTCTGAACGGCAGCAACATCATCCTCATCCAAGTATTTAAGAAGCCAGCACAGAAATTTCCGCTTCAGTGGACACGGCGACAGTAATTGCAATCTGTCACTGAACTGCTTGCCTTTTGTTGTGCAGGTCCAGCTTGCATTCTTTCTGCCGTGGATATCGGCCACTTCGTGCGGCCTGATATGCCATCCTTCGACACCACCGACAGTGGATTTCCACCCCGCGTGCGCGTCTGACGAGGTGCTTTCTTCGAATCTTGCTTTCACGCCCTTCATAGACGCACCCGGCCCGATACAGCTCGCCTGAAAACCCCCCTTTCTGAACGGCAGCAACATCATCCTCATCCAAGTATTTAAGGAGCCAGCACAGAAATTTCCGCTTCAGTGGACACGGCGGCAGTAATTGCAATCTGGCACTGAACTGCTTGCCTTTTGTTGTGCAGGTCCAGCTTGCATTCTTTCTGCCGTGGATATCGGCCACTTCGTGCGGCCTGATATGCCATCCTTCGACACCACCGACAGTGGATTTCCACCCCGCGTGCGCGTCTGACGAGGTGCTTTCTTCGAATCTTGCTTTCACGCCCTTCATAGACGCACCCGGCCCGGTACAGCTCGCCTGAAAACCCCCCTTTCTGAACGGCAGCAACATCATCCTCATCCAAGTATTTAAGAAGCCAGCACAGAAATTTCCGCTTCAGTGGACACGGCGACAGTAATTGCAATCTGGCACTGAACTGCTTGCCTTTTGTTGTGCAGGTCCAGCTTGCATTCTTTCTGCCGTGGATATCGGCCACTTCGTGCGGCCTGATATGCCATCCTTCGACACCACCGACAGTGGATTTCCACCCCGCGTGCGCGTCTGACGAGGTGCTTTCTTCGAATCTTGCTTTCACGCCCTTCATAGACGCACCCGGCATGGTACAGCTCGCCTGAAAACCCCCCTTTCTGAACGGCAGCAACATCATCCTCATCCAAGTATTTAAGGAGCCAGCACAGAAATTTCCGCTTCAGTGGACACGGCGACAGTAATTGCAATCTGGCACTGAACTGCTTCCCTTTTGTTGTGCAGGTCCAGCTTGCATTCTTTCTGCCGTGGATATCGGCCACTTCGTGCGGCCTGATATGCCATCCTTCGACACCACCGACAGTGGATTTCCACCCCGCGTGCGCGTCTGACGAGGTGCTTTCTTCGAATGTTGCTTTCACGCCCTTCATAGACGCACCCGGCCCGGTACAACTCACCTGAAAACCCCCCTTTCTGAACGGCAGCAACATCATCCTCATCCAAGTATTTAAGAAGCCAGCACAGAATTTTCCGCTTCAGTGGACACGGCGACAGTAATTGCAATCTGGCACTGAACTGCTTCCCTTTTGTTGTGCAGGTCCAGCTTGCATTCTTTCTGCCGTGGATATCAGCCACTTCGTGCGGCCTGATATGCCATCCTTCGACGCCACCGACAGTGGATTTTCACCCCGCGTGCGCGTCTGACGAGGTGCTTTCTTCGAATCTTGCTTTCACGCCCTTCATAGACGCACCCGGCATGGTACAGCTCGCCTGAAAACCCCCCTTTCTGAACGGCAGCAACATCATCCTCATCCAAGTATTTAAGGAGCCAGCACAGAAATTTCCGCTTCAGTGGACACGGCGACAGTAATTGCAATCTGGCACTGAACTGCTTCCCTTTTGTTGTGCAGGTCCAGCTTGCATTCTTTCTGCCGTGGATATCGGCCACTTCGTGCGGCCTGATATGCCATCCTTCGACACCACCGACAGTGGATTTCCACCCCGCGTGCGCGTCTGACGAGGTGCTTTCTTCGAATCTTGCTTTCACGCCCTTCATAGACGCACCCGGCCCGGTACAACTCGCCTGAAAACCCCCCTTTCTGAACGGCAGCAACATCATCCTCATCCAAGTATTTAAGGAGCCAGCACAGAAATTTCCGCTTCAGTGGACACGGCGACAGTAATTGCAATCTGGCACTGAACTGCTTGCCTTTTGTTGTGCAGGTCCAGCTTGCATTCTTTCTGCCGTGGATATCGGCCACTTCGTGCGGCCTGATATGCCATCCTTCGACACCACCGACAGTGGATTTCCACCCCGCGTGCGCGTCTGACGAGGTGCTTTCTTCCAATCTTGCTTTCACGCCCTTCATAGACGCACCCGGCCCGGTACAGCTCGCCTGAAAACCCCCCTTTCTGAACGGCAGCAACATCATCCTCATCCAAGTATTTAAGAAGCCAGCACAGAAATTTCCGCTTCAGTGGACACGGCGACAGTAATTGCAATCTGGCACTGAACTGCTTGCCTTTTGTTGTGCAGGTCCAGCTTGCATTCTTTCTGCCGTGGATATCGGCCACTTCGTGCGGCCTGATATGCCATCCTTCGACACCACCGACAGTGGATTTCCACCCCGCGTGCGCGTCTGACGAGGTGCTTTCTTCGAATCTTGCTTTCACGCCCTTCATAGACGCACCCGGCCCGGTACAGCTCGCCTGAAAACCCCCCTTTCTGAACGGCAGCAACATCATCCTCATCCAAGTATTTAAGGAGCCAGCACAGAAATTTCCGCTTCAGTGGACACGGCGACAGTAATTGCAATCTGGCACTGAACTGCTTCCTTTTTGTTGTGCAGGTCCAGCTTGCATTCTTTCTGCCGTGGATATCGGCCACTTCGTGCGGCCTGATATGCCATCCTTCGACACCACCGACAGTGGATTTCCACCCCGCGTGCGCGTCTGACGAGGTGCTTTCTTCGAATCTTGCTTTCACGCCCTTCCTAGACGCACCCGGCCCGGTACAGCTCGCCTGAAAACCCCCCTTTCTGAACGGCAGCAACATCATCCTCATCCAAGTATTTAAGAAGCCAGCACAGAAATTTCCGCTTCAGTGGACACGGCGACAGTAATTGCAATCTGGCACTGAACTGCTTGCCTTTTGTTGTGCAGGTCCAGCTTGCATTCTTTCTGCCGTGGATATCGGCCACTTCGTGCGGCCTGATATGCCATCCTCCGACACCACCGACAGTGGATTTCCACCCCGCGTGCGCGTCTGACGAGGTGCTTTCTTCGAATCTTGCTTTCACGCCCTTCATAGACGCACCCGGCCCGGTACAGCTCGCCTGAAAACCCCCCTTTCTGAACGGCAGCAACATCATCCTCATCCAAGTATTTAAGAAGCCAGCACAGAAATTTCCGCTTCAGTGGACACGGCGACAGTAATTGCAATCTGGCACTGAACTGCTTGCCTTTTGTTGTGCAGGTCCAGCTTGCATTCTTTCTGCCGTGGATATCGGCCACTTCGTGCGGCCTGATATGCCATCCTTCGACACCACCGACAGTGGATTTCCACCCCGCGTGCGCGTCTGACGAGGTGCTTTCTTCGAATCTTGCTTTCACGCCCTTCCTAGACGCACCCGGCCCGGTACAGCTCGCCTGAAAACCCCCCTTTCTGAACGGCAGCAACATCATCCTCATCCAAGTATTTAAGAAGCCAGCACAGAAATTTCCGCTTCAGTGGACACGGCGACAGTAATTGCAATCTGGCACTGAACTGCTTGCCTTTTGTTGTGCAGGTCCAGCTTGCATTCTTTCTGCCGTGGATATCGGCCACTTCGTGCGGCCTGATATGCCATCCTTCGACACCACCGACAGTGGATTTCCACCCCGCGTGCGCGTCTGACGAGGTGCTTTCTTCGAATCTTGCTTTCACGCCCTTCATAGACGCACCCGGCCCGGTACAGCTCGCCTGAAAACCCCCCTTTCTGAACGGCAGCAACATCATCCTCATCCAAGTATTTAAGAAGCCAGCACAGAAATTTCCGCTTCAGTGGACACGGCGACAGTAATTGCAATCTGGCACTGAACTGCTTGCCTTTTGTTGTGCAGGTCCAGCTTGCATTCTTTCTGCCGTGGATATCGGCCACTTCGTGCGGCCTGATATGCCATCCTTCGACACCACCGACAGTGGATTTCCACCCCGCGTGCGCGTCTGACGAGGTGCTTTCTTCGAATCTTGCTTTCACGCCCTTCATAGACGCACCCGGCCCGGTACAGCTCGCCTGAAAACCCCCCTTTCTGAACGGCAGCAACATCATCCTCATCCAAGTATTTAAGGAGCCAGCACAGAAATTTCCGCTTCAGTGGACACGGCGACAGTAATTGCAATCTGGCACTGAACTGCTTCCTTTTTGTTGTGCAGGTCCAGCTTGCATTCTTTCTGCCGTGGATATCGGCCACTTCGTGCGGCCTGATATGCCATCCTTCGACACCACCGACAGTGGATTTCCACCCCGCGTGCGCGTCTGACGAGGTGCTTTCTTCGAATCTTGCTTTCACGCCCTTCCTAGACGCACCCGGCCCGGTACAGCTCGCCTGAAAACCCCCCTTTCTGAACGGCAGCAACATCATCCTCATCCAAGTATTTAAGGAGCCAGCACAGAAATTTCCGCTTCAGTGGACACGGCGACAGTAATTGCAATCTGGCACTGAACTGCTTCCCTTTTGCTGTGCAGATCCAGCTTGCATTCTTTCTGCCGTGGATATCGGCCACTTCGTGCGGCCTGATATGCCATCCTTCGACACCACCGACAGTGGATTTCCACCCCGCGTGCGCGTCTGACGAGGTGCTTTCTTCGAATCTTGCTTTCACGCCCTTCCTAGACGCACCCGGCCCGGTACAGCTCGCCTGAAAACCCCCCTTTCTGAACGGCAGCAACATCATCCTCATCCAAGTATTTAAGGAGCCAGCACAGAAATTTCCGCTTCAGTGGACACGGCGACAGTAATTGCAATCTGGCACTGAACTGCTTCCCTTTTGTTGTGCAGGTCCAGCTTGCATTCTTTCTGCCGTGGATATCGGCCACTTCGTGCGGCCTGATATGCCATCCTTCGACACCACCGACAGTGGATTTCCACCCCGCCTGCGCGTCTGACGAGGTGCTTTCTTCGAATCTTGCTTTCACGCCCTTCCTAGACGCACCCGGCCCGGTACAGCTCGCCTGAAAACCCCCCTTTCTGAACGGCAGCAACATCATCCTCATCCAAGTATTTAAGAAGCCAGCACAGAAATTTCCGCTTCAGTGGACACGGCGACAGTAATTGCAATCTGGCACTGAACTGCTTCCCTTTTGTTGTGCAGGTCCAGCTTGCATTCTTTCGCCGTGGATATCGGCCACTTCGTGCGGCCTGATATGCCATCCTTCGACACCACCGACAGTGGATTTCCACCCCGCGTGCGCGTCTGACGAGGTGCTTTCTTCGAATCTCGCTTTCACGCCCTTCATAGACGCACCCGGCCCGGTACAGCTCGCCTGAAAACCCCCCTTTCTGAACGGCAGCAACATCATCCTCATCCAAGTATTTAAGGAGCCAGCACAGAAATTTCCGCTTCAGTGGACACGGCGACAGTAATTGCAATCTGACACTGAACTGCTTCCCTTTTGTTGTGCAGGTCCAGCTTGCATTCTTTCTGCCGTGGATATCGGCCACTTCGTGCGGCCTGATATGCCATCCTTCGACACCACCGACAGTGGATTTCCACCCCGCGTGCGCGTCTGACGAGGTGCTTTCTTCGAATCTTGCTTTCACGCCCTTCCTAGACGCACCCGGCCCGGTACAGCTCGCCTGAAAACCCCCCTTTCTGAACGGCAGCAACATCATCCTCATCCAAGTATTTAAGGAGCCAGCACAGAAATTTCCGCTTCAGTGGACACGGCGACAGTAATTGCAATCTGGCACTGAACTGCTTCCCTTTTGTTGTGCAGGTCCAGCTTGCATTCTTTCGCCGTGGATATCGGCCACTTCGTGCGGCCTGATATGCCATCCTTCGACACCACCGACAGTGGATTTCCACCCCGCGTGCGCGTCTGACGAGGTGCTTTCTTCGAATCTTGCTTTCACG
Source organism: Amblyomma americanum (assembly GCF_052857255.1). Lineage (NCBI taxonomy): Eukaryota > Metazoa > Arthropoda > Arachnida > Ixodida > Ixodidae > Amblyomma > Amblyomma americanum. Next base: position 38,814,931 of record NC_135500.1, on the reverse strand, counting down.
CCCTTCCTAGACGCACCCGGCCCGGTACAGCTCGCCTGAAAACCCCCCTTTCTGAACGGCAGCAACATCATCCTCATCCAAGTATTTAAGGAGCCAGCACAGAAATTTCCGCTTCAGTGGACACGGCGACTGTAATTGCAATCTGGCACTGAACTGCTTCCCTTTTGTTGTGCAGGTCCAGCTTGCATTCTTTCTGCCGTGGATATCGGCCACTTCGTGCGGCCTGATATGCCATCCTTCGACACCACCGACAGTGGATTTCCACCCCGCGTGCGCGTCTGACGAGGTGCTTTCTTCGAATCTTGCTTTCACGCCCTTCATAGACGCACCCGGCCCGGTACAGCTCGCCTGAAAACCCCCCTTTCTGAACGGCAGCAACATCATCCTCATCCAAGTATTTAAGAAGCCAGCACGGAAACTTCCGCTTCAGTGGACATGGCGACAATAATTGCACTCTGGCTCTGAACCGCTTCCCTTTTGCTATACAGGTGTGTACTGCCCTTCCTTTATAAGCTGTGAAAAGTAATAACGTCTGCTTAGTACTCTTCCCGTGTCCAAAAGTGTTGTGCGAGGTTTTCTTTGAATGTTTTTCTTTGACCCTTTTGCTGTTGCATGCGGGTGATGTGGAGAGCAACCCTGAGCCCCCAACCAAAGGCTCGGATTCACTCCTACTCATTGAATCTCTACCCTCTGATCCCGCGGAACAAACGAAAGTCCTATTTCAGTTGCTAAATGACGTTCACACTCCTTACCCGCAAAGTTCTGAAGCTCAGACGGAATTGGCAGCTGACGGTAAAGATATCAAAAACGCACAGAAAGCCATTTAAACAAAAATAATTGATAGTCAGAACAGTTTAGAGGTGCTGGAGGAAAACAGTAAAAAATATAGAAGAGTTCAGCAACGAAATTTCATGCATTCGAAGTAAACAGATTAACTTTCCACGCAGGTCAGGTCATTATAATCACGACAGGATGAGCTTGATGACAGATCGTGGCATAACAACTTAATTTTCTACGGCATTCCAGATGCCGATGAAAACTGGCAGGACACTGAAGAAAAACTAACTTCTATTCTAAACCGACTGCCTTTGCGAATCCCTTTCGCCCCATGCTATTGAACGCGCGCACCGTTTAGGAACCTATAGTACTGACACATGTCGTCCGGTCATTGCGAAATTTGTGAATTTTAAAACTAAATACTTAATCTTCTCCAAGCGCAACACCATTAAATAAAGCAAGGTCACACTAGCTGAAGATAATTCAGTCGCAACACGTCTGCCACGTAAAAAGCTACTCGATTTTGCGAAACGCCAACCTGATTCCCCAACCCACAAGATGCGCTACAACAAGTTACTTATGAACAAGAAATGTTACATGTACGATTCAAACACAAACAGCGTAATCAACATTGATAGACGCAGCGAACATGCCAGATCAACCTCTGCCGCTAGCTCGGATAGCACATCCTAGGCACGCGAGAGGGGTAGTGGTCAGGCATCCACAGCTTCAGTATCGGTTCTTTTTACTAACACCCGAAGCGTTCTTCACAAGTATAACTCTCTATCATCAGCTATCGACATTTGTTCCACTAAAATCATCGCGTTAACAGAGGCTTGGCTCACTGCGCATGTTGGCGACACTGGTATCTTTTTCGATGCTCATCGTTTTTCGCTCTTTCGCTGTGATCGGGGCACACAGAGAGGCTACTTCTCGTTGTTTCAAATGATATCCCGTCATCATGAGTAAATGTCCAGACTAGTCCAGAAATAGTATGGTCTGCGATCTCTCTTAATCACAAGAGATTAGTAATAGGCGTATGCTACCGTCCACGTTTCTCGTCGCCTACGTTTAATAATGAACTTTACGATGCTATTAATATCGTCCCAACACGCTTTCCTTCATCCCCACTATTCTCAATTCTTCAATTTCAATTCTTAGAACAAAACATGAAATACCGACTCCTTTTAATATCCCCGTTATCGTCTCAAGATCGCGAATTTTTAGATGTGTGCTCAGTATTCTCGCTAGTGAAATTGTGCACACAAGCAACTAGAATAACAGACACCGCTGCTAATACACTAGATTTAATCTTGACAAATCGATATACATAGCCTCACCTATTACATACCTGCCGGGCATCAGCAACCACTTGCTAATGCAATTTTACATTAACCTAGCCCCTCCGAATACTAATAGAAAGAAAAAATACAGGAGACTAAAACGAAGCAAATTTTCAGGCGATGAATAATAAAAGCTCTCTCTTTGTGTTGATGTTTTCCTTGATAGCTTTGAAAGCCACAGTGTTGAAACTAACTCGAGCATGTTCAAAGCTTAAATCTCCCAACTCACTGAACAATACATTCCTCAACGCACTGTTACCACCCACTCAGACTCTCCCTGGTACAATAATCACATCAAGCGTTTATCTAACAGAAAGAAACACCTCTACCGCATCGCAAAGCTCTCGCCAAGTAGTGAGCGTTGGGCTTCGTATACGGCGGCTTCCAACACCTATGTTCAGGCGCGCAAAGACGCCAAAAAGTACTTCCACTCGCATGTTATGCTCTCTATGTTAACGACCGATGTGTAAAAATTATGGCGGGTCATTAATCTTTCCACCGATGATAGCATCTCTTTATCTTACCCATCAGGCAACCCCATTCCTTCAGACATTTGCGCCAAGATTCTGAACCGCGCATTCACTGACAACTTTGCAGCCATGATTGATGTACATATGCCAACAACTAACCACTTCAACTGTTTCCATGCCACCTATAGCTGTTGCTACTCCTGGTGTCGATAAGCTTATTGATGCACCCAGTGTTCATGCCGCTCCAGCTTACGACTGCATTAACCCAAAGTTCTTAAAAAGCACTTCAGTTTATTCTTTCATTATTCTAACCAAACTTTTCCAGCAATCACTTGAGCATTCAACGCTAATTACTGTGTTGAAAATCGGAAAGGTGGTACTAGTCTACAAATCCGGCAGCAAAGCATCCCCTAGTAATTATCGTCCCATATCACTTAGCATTACTTGTTGCAAAATGCTTGAACGTATAATAATCACAAACCTTGTTAACTTCCTTGAACCTAACTCCTTTTTTACGTCTGCGCAACATGGTTTCGAAAATTTTATTCTTGCGAAACATAGCTAATATCGTTTACACATGCTTTGCATCGTATTCTAGACCTATCATCACTAGCTACAGAGTATTTCTAGACTTTTCGAAGGCTTTCGACAAGGTATGTAACAAACCTTTGCTTCACACAATAAAACAACTGAATATTGACTGTAACTTATTGAAATGGATTGAATGTTTGCTACATAATTGCTCACAATTTATTTTTGCTAACGGTTATCACTCTAGTTTTACCGAGGTGTCTTCGAGTGTTCCACAAGGTTCAGTTCTTGGACCCCTACTGTTTTTAATTTACATTAATGATCTTCCTTCTCTTGTAAACTCCCATATTCACCTATTCGCTGATGACTGCGTCATTTTTAGAGAAATAACCAACGCTAACGACCTTAGATTACTTCAGTCAGACCTCAACTCAATTGGCAACTGGTGCAAATGTTGGTTAATGCAGCTAAATATTAACAAATGCAAAGTCATGCGTGTATCTAGAAAAACTTCCGCCCCACCTCGTTACTACACTGATAACATTTCATTGGAATCAGTCTCGTAATATAAATACCTAGGCGTCCACATTAATTTAAATTTCAATTGATCTCGTCAAGGCGAGAACATCATTAAAAATGCTAATCACATGCTAGGCTACTTACATCGCAACTTTTTAAAAGTTCCTTCGAATTTGAAACTGTTGCTTTATAAAACACTACTACGATATAAACTCGAGTATGTTACACCTGTATGGGACCCTGCTCATGACAACTTAAGTAATGATCTTGAGATGGTGCAAAATAACTCTGTACATTTCATCCTTGCTAACTATAACCGCACAGCGAGTATAACTGCTATGAAATCTAATCTCTGCCTCCCAACACTGACATCGCGTCGAAAAGTTTTTCCTCTCGCCCTGTTCAACAAAGCGTATCATCATCCAGCTTTACATGGTCACCTCATCCCCCAGCCAATTTATGTATCCCGCCGCCTTGATTATAATCACAATGTCAAAATTGTGTCATGCAACACGAAATGCTACTCGCAGCCATTCCTGCCGGGAACCTCACGTGACTGGAACCACCTTCCAGCAGAAGTTGCTGGCATTGTAAATTATGAGCAGTTCCGCGTAGCAATAGCTAACATCGCATATTCAGATGCTATTTAAACATTCTTGATTAAATCATGGTCCATTGCATTTTGCCATTGTTTTTGTATATTTACCATTCCCCCAGTGTAACGCCACTGGCCCTGAGTGATAACGTAAATATATATATATATATATATATATATATATATATATATATATATATATATATATATATATATATATATATATATATATATATATATATATATATATATATATAGCAGATATGTTAAAGGAAATGAGGGGCCCGTTTGACAAACCTATGAAGGGAGCCAACAGTCACCAATACCAAGGTGCATAGGGAAATCTTTTTTTTATGTGTTGTGCTTATCAGTGGGATGGTTGTTTTTTCTGCTGCTTTATAAGTAATTTTCTTTAAGCGATTTATTAATCTACGTACTATAATATCCCACTGATAAGCACAACACATAAAAAACATTCCCCTATGCACCTTGGTTTCGGTGACTGTTGGCTCCCTTCATAAGTATATATATATATATATATATATATATATATATATATATATATATATATATATATATATATATATATATATATATATATATATATATGTATACGGTACATGCTCAGAATACAAAACGGCAAGGATTAATGAGCTCATAAAAATAATAGTAACTTGTGTTCCTTCTGATAGAGACTTACACACGCCCTCTGCAACACAACAGCACTCCAAACTAAGCATTCTCGAGGCGCGCGAAATGTTTCGGATTTCAGTGGCCACGCAGAACAATTTCGTAAGTGATTTCAGAGTACTTGTACAGAAAAAGTGACATTCACAAAAACAGAAAGATACATTGAGCCTAGAGTTTTCACAAACTAGGTAAAAAAAAAAAAACTAGGAGCTGTTTTGTGCATTCGATACTAAACGATCATCCGAGTGACGGATGTGAAATACTGAACACAGGAAAACATCGGTGAAAGAGGTAATGAAGTGGTGCTTCCCAAGAGTGCAAAAACGATATTTCAGTGCGCCTTGTCATATCGAAACGTTCATTTTTGAATATTCTTATAAGTATTCTGTCTGGCGTTCTTTTCTGTGCTTGTCATGTAATTTTAGCCTTTTCCTTTTTTTTATTTTGCATTTTCTCCGCCGGCGGCCGCCGCCGTAGCAGCAGCTAGAGGGCGCAAAGATAAAATAACGACTCGCACTGCTCCCTTCAGACAGCTTACTTCGTTCTTGCAGCGCACCAGCTGCTTTCATTCGCACTCTATTAATGGCACAGTGTCCCATGACATGTGGTTCAGTCGCTCAAGTGTGTCAGCATCTGCAGGAATGTTTTCAACAGCGGCTTTATGCCACATTTATTCCTGGGCACAACAATATATCAAGAAAATGAGCAAATACGTCTAAAAGCAAGAGAATGGCCTTAAAGCAGGATACAAAAAAAGAAGAGAATGCTCTTTGAAATTTGTTAGGTAGCTGCAACATGTGTTTTCTATTTTAGGGTCCTACATGGCAAGATATTTGGACAGAAATTTTATCATCTTTGCAAGCCCAAAAGCAGAAGCAGTCAGCTATAGTAAACATCATCATCAGCCTGACTACGCCCACTAAAGGGCGAAGGCCTCTTCCATATCTCTCTAATTAACCCTGTCCTCAGCTACAGTCACAAAATAATTCACAAATCACTCTGAAGAATGTTTTAGGGACGACGGCTGGTAACAACACTTGAAAGAAGAATCTTCAATGCCGATAACAGATACCCTCAAAAATGTATTTCTTACACAAGATTCCAAGCCATAAATTCATTTCTTAAACACATACTCGATACTGTACCCTGGAGATATGACACTAGAAAATCTTTACTGGTCGACAGGGTGGTGACGTCAGAGCTGCATGATTTATGTACACCACGGCAACCACAGAGTACAACAATGTTGACGCCGCTACAGAATTTCTCATTGGCCTGCAGGGTCCTGACGTCATTCCACAAGAAATGTATAGTGCCTCTGAAGAAAGAAAAGCAAATGCGCTGGAAAGAAAAATGGCCGCTCCAGGACTCGAACCGTTGCCTCTTGAGCGTTGAGCCGGACACGATACACCTCGACAATCGCATAACTTTTTTTCTTTTTTGCCTTCAAAAGCATGCGAATACAATGCAATACAAGTCACGCGGTTAGTTGCCAACTGAAACACTTAGCTGGCTGGAAAAATTGTTACTTCTTCAGCTGCTTCAGATTTTGAAACAGCAATACGATTCCATCATCGCAGTCCCTGTCCTTCAACACATCACGGATTTTAATGCGAGGGCGTTAAGGAGTTCGTGAGGTTTCGCTGCTATTATTAGCCTTGTCATTCGTGAGTGAAAAATCCGACAGCGCGAGCGATCCTGCGCGGCTGCTCCCTCAACAGACTCCCCACCCCTTTCCTGCGCAGCTTCCGATAGCAGCTGCTAAGCGGTGACCCCCCCCCCCCTCCCCTTCTCGTCATGCAGGGCTGCTGATAACTGCTGCCGATCATCAGCCAGCCCACGACAACACTATCGCGTTCCACTCTTCAAAACCATTCTTAAGCATCCTGTTTATTTTTCTTATGTTCAGAGGACTGTAAGAGTCCTTGTCAGAAATTAAAATAAGGATTAAAAATACTAAAAAACGAATAAATAAAATAAAGAATAATGCCCGTGTCCGTGAAGGGATATGACCCGAGGCCGTTGAAGGCGCTCATTGACGCTATCGTCTTATAACGAAGCTCGTGTCCCCCGAATTTTTATCAATGCATAAGAGCGACGTATAGCGACGTGGTCTCGAGGACTTTAAACGTACAGTTTGTGGGGTCTTAATGGGGTAAATAAATACGTTCTCCCCGCTTTAATCGCGGCTGACACTGTGCAAACCGCCCGGACCCTACCCCGTGATCGCGTACGCTACCGAGCGCAGGCCGACCACGGCGGGCCTTGCTCTGAGGGAACGATGGAACGACAATCTAGCTGACACAAACAGGCATTTATTACTGCAGCAGCAATAACGCCAGTGAGCAACAAAATACGCCGAGGAATCGAGGCCGTCCGACTCACCAGCAAGATTACGAGAGAATGTTCGCCCGCGCTAGGGGAAGGAAAGACGGGACGAGAGGCGAGAGAACGGTCCTCCCCACGAGGCCTCGCCTCGCTGGCGGAGAGCGGAGCGCCGCGGGCGATATCTCCATTCCCGACGACGTTCCTCAGCCGAAGAGGATGCTGTACCCGCGCGCGCGCCGCAAACAGTCTCTCCCGCTGCGACGCCAGCGCCCTCTTTTAGTTATGTTAACCGTAGTAGTCGCCACATCCATCAACATCATCAGCCTGACTACTCCTACTGCAGGGCAAAGGCCTCTCCCATGTCCCTCCAATTAACCCTGTCCTTTGCCAGCTGCGCCCACTCTTTTGCCTGAAAACTTCCTAATCTCATCCGCCCACTTAACCATCTGCCGCCCCCACATCCCTTCAACCTTAAATAGACCTACGCGCCTGAAAGCACATGCTATTGAGGGGTCTCCTGGTATCCATGCACCTGAGGCAGGGCTTGCAGCGGAGGTCACGCCGACAGCGTCAACGTAGACTTCCGCCGTTTTCGGAAGCGGCGTGAAGGTCTCCGCTGGAGCGAATCGCATGGCCCTTGGACTCCGTGTCCGCAGGCCCGCAAGAGAAGGCCAGTTGAAAACTACAGGCCAGGTTGCTGCAGCAGTCGCCAGGGCAACAGCACCAGGAGGTGACTGCTGTTTGGCCTCGCCACAGCTGCCCCGAATGGATGCGGCGAAGAGGATACAGGCCGCTCCGTCCTGCATCAGGCGGCAGCGAGACGATGTGCCCAGGACAGCAAGCCTGGGTGGCTCCACCGGATCTGCAAAATTGCCGAAGCAGTCTCGGTGTGTCTTTAACGTAGGTCACAGGAGGGGAAACGGCGTCCGCAAGGGCCTTGTGGCACAATGCTTAAATCGCTAGCAAAACGTGTCGGGCGGCTGTGCTAACGCAAAGTTATGAATGAATGAATGAATGAATGAATGAATGAATGAATGAATGAATGAATGAATGAATGAATGAATGAATGAATGGATGGACGAACGAACGAACGAACGAACGAACGAACGAACGAACTTCATTTCCTCCTCATTGGGAGTGGAGACTGGGACTATAGTACCTATGACCTGACGAAAAGTCCCAGCCCCCTACTGTAAACAGTTTCGACAGCAGTCGTACGAGAAGGAAATACATATAAAAACAAAAGTACAGAATTTACACACGTACAAACATATTACACTTGTAATCGGTATTACACAGCCATAATGCACATATAGCACAACTGCACTGTATATATTCTTTTTGTGAACGGATGCACGTACATACAAAGAGAAATTGAAAAGAATGACACTGATCAAGAAAAGGAGAGAACATCGGCTAGTAGCAGTGCAGTTAACTCCTTTTTGAAAGTACCCAATGGAGCGCTAAAGTCTAACAGTTCCTCAAGCTTGTTTAATATTTCAGTTGACTTATATAAAATTGTCTGCTTTCCATAATTTGTTCTTGTTTTCGGCTTGTGTCGGATGCTTCGCCGTACAAGATGGCGAGATGTATCTAGATCAAATGTTTTAGGGAATAATTTCTGTTTGTGTACTGTAACCAGAAGTTTCTTATAATAAATTTTGTCTGCGCGAAGAAGTGAATAACGCTGGAATATGGAGCTTTTGCAAGATCTGCGTAACGACCATGGTAATTGCTGTATGTACGAAGATTGCGTTTTTGTAAAAGAATTAGCTTGTTGTAGTTCGTTGTCGTTGTTGTTCCCCATACTAAGATCCTGTAGCAGAGCTTTGAATAAAAAAAGGCATTGTATAACTATTGTTTGAGCGAAAGAGGAATTAGGTGGGCTATTCTTTTAATAATACCAAAGGATTGAGAAAGATCATTGCACAACCTGCTCATCATAAATGTTCATCAAACCATACACCCAAGAATTTTTGTTTCTTAACGCGGGTAGTTTCTGTGTCATTCAAATATAAGTTAATGTCACTATGCATGTTTTTGTTAGGAGGCCCGAGTAAATTGCATGTTCTTTTTGCTGTATTGAGTTCTAGGCTGTGTTTGCTCAGCCATTCTGACAGACGATTTAAATAAGTATTTGCGCTGAAAGCAAGTTCGCAAATGTCATTGGATGCAAAAAATGCTTTGGTATCATCGGCATACATTGCCAAGTCTGATGAGTTAGGTATTTGTACAATGTCATTTACGTATATAAAGAACAATAGTGGGCCCAGTTCCGAGCCCTGAGGTACACCTTTTGTTAACGGCAAAATGTCATAATGAATAGGGGTTACCTGAACAAATCGGCTTCGATTCGTTAAATAACTTCTTATTAAATCCCCAGCAATGCCACGTATACCGTAGATTTCTAATTTTTATAATAGCATTTTATGATCAATTTAGTCGAAAGCCTTTCTAAAATCTAAAAAAAGTACGAGTGTAACGTGTTGTTTTTCAATGTTTTCAATTATTTTGTCTTTAATACTTAGAAGGGCTTGTTCGGCCGACTTATTTTTTTGAAAGCCATATTGGCACCTTGAGATCACTTCGTGGTTAACGAAAAATGACCACAGCCTGTCAAATATCACACTTTCAAAAAGCTTTGAGAATATATTTAAGACATATATTGGTCAATAATTTGAGACTAGATCCTTCGCGCCGCCTTTATGTATTGGTGTCACTCGCGCAGTTTTTAAGGCCTCCGGAAAAATAAACGAAATAAATGATGTACGCTAGAACTTCATTTATTTCGTTTGAGACGCACTTAATCGGCTCCGGCCAAATTCCATCGGCTACGGGCGAGGCAGTACTTTTCACTTTGTCTATTAAATTCCGTATCTCGGCGCTATCTGTGGGCTGCATGAAGATAGTACTAGTTACAGGTGTGATATCGATTGCAAGAGCCACACTTTCGTTACCTGCAATTGACGCACATGATCCAGCTTGCAAGAAACTTTCGTTCATGCTTGTTACTTGGCTTTTGTTCAGATTCTACTTGTTGTTTTATTCACAGCATCCCATATCAGTTTCGGTTCATTGCTTATGTCTGAGATCAGCTGTCCGTAGTAGACTTTTTTTAATGCTTTTTTCAGTTTGCTGTGCAGTTGGTTCCTGAATTTTTTAAAAGCTGCAAACTGTTCTTGATCAGTTGTTTTTTTTTTTTAAAAAAAAAGGTGACACATCGTATTTTTCTTGCTTATATCATTATATATATGACAGTTTATCCAAGGTTTTCGTACCTTCTTATTTCTGCTTCGTTCGCTCCGTAACGGGCAAGCCGCGTCGTAGAAGCATTTTATATTTGCAAGGAAGGTGTGAAAAGCTGTATTAATATCGCGTTCGTTGTAGACCGCCTGCTTGTCTATCGCTGCAATTAATTCCCGAAAGTGTTCTAGCGAACACTCGTTTATCATTCGGCCGTAAAAAGGCACGCGGGAAGCACAGTTGTATGATGTGTAATTCGTAACAGAAAATATCGGCAAATTGTCGCTTATGTTAATTGCAAGCACACCTGTAATTATATCATCATCATTTTTATTTGTAACGCAAATGTCAAATAAGTGGCACTGTTGTCTGTGACTTGGGTTGGTAACGTAACATGGTTTGTGCGGGCGTGACAAGCTAGAAGTGATTTCAGTTCCCATGCCCATGTATCCGGTGAGCTCATGCCTATGTTTACATTTCCCATGATTTTTACATGTTCATTACTAACGCAGGCGGGAGCACTATATCCATGTCGCCAGTAGGAGGTCTATAGACGACCGATACCGTGGCCCTCACTACATGTACTGTAAGGCATTTCACGCCCGTCGTCAGCAACTATGTAGAATTTGTCCACTACGGTAAAACGTATTCCTTCTTTTATGTACATAGCCACACCTCCTCCCCTTTGGTTGACTCTAGTTAAGTGCTACGAGCGATAACCATTAAAGAAAGGCATGAGATCATCTAGAGATAGCCACGTTTCTGTGAAAAGTACAATGTCAAATTTATTTTTATTGATGCCATCAGGTTCTCTATCTCATCAACTTTGTTATTTAGACTCCTGGCGTTAATATGCGTGGTCGAGAAACTTTTTAAACCTGCAGTTTCTACATTGAGGCGAGATATGTCATGAATGGGCTCGGCAGCACTGCAACGATATTCACGTACGCTCACCTGGGTCGCCTTTTTGTCCTGCAGGTGCTGGCGGTTGCGCTCGTGCCTTTCAGTCCGCCGGCTGGTGCTTGTGCTGACGCGAGCTGGGCTATCGGCAACACCCTCCTGCCGGTACCATCGCCATATCAGCCATGGAGCAACAACACCTGGTTGTGCATCCCGGCCGGACCCCAGTCGGCCGGATCACTCGAGTCGACCCAGTGCCATCTACGCCCTCCCTCAAGCAGGCCTACCTTGGAATACTGCCCAAACGCCAGCTTTGGTTCCTGTCCGAGTACAGCGCATGTGCCACTCTACCCACCCACCCTCCCCCCAACGATGATAGCCAGCATGTCTACGTCACCGCAGCGTCCACACTACTTAAGGACAGCACCAACGCCGAACGCGCTTAATGGGCTCGGCAGCACTGCAACGATGCCCACGTACGCTCACCTGCGTCGCCTTTTTGTCGTGCAGGTAATCTATGAATACTCATTATTTGCGCGGCGTACCCGTTATGCGGCATTGCTAGTGCTGCCGAGCCCTCAGTGTTGTGTCCCGACTGCCTTTGAATGCCTCGGTGTCATCCGCCAACTGCTGATTTTGGCGGGTGATGTTGAATTAAACCCCGGTCCCAACACCCGCGGTGCTGCTCCGCAAGATTCTTCCGACATCATGGAAGCTTTGAATGAACTTCGATCTGGACAGGCTTGTTGGCCGAAATGAAAACAATTCGCAGCACGTTAACCCAAAATGACAAAGCGCTAGGTGAAATAAGAAGCAGACTATCTAAAATTGAAGAAGATTGCGCATCATTTGGCGCCATAAAGGATGATATAAGCGAAGTTGGGTAGCTTGCGGAGCAGAATGCGGGTGAAATATCGAACATTATGTCTGAGCTGGCCGACTCCGAAGACAGGGCACGCCGATCCAATTTATTGTTTTTTGGCTTAAAAGACACTAACCAAGAAACCTGTGCTGAATCTGAAAAGATTGTCACTGAGGTATGCAAAGAAAAACTAGACGTCACAATCAACCCAACAGACATTGAAAGAGCTCACAGACTGGGAAAGTTTGATGCTAACAAAATCAGACCGATTATTGTTAATTTTGCTCACTATAAAACAAAAGAAAAAATTCTTTCTTGTGCTAGCAAACTAAAGGACAGTGGCTATAGTGTTTCTGAGGACTACTCTAAAACTATTCTCTTGGCAAGGAAGCAGCTACTTCCACTTGGAAAATCGGAAACCGAAAAATACAAACTCCGGTATAATAAGCTCATCATCGGTACCACCACGTACACTTATGACCATGTTACAAACTAAGTCGTTCCCCGCACTCCATAGCTACCCAATGGCCCTTCCGAAAAGACTAAGCTCCGCCCCTTGACCATTATTTACACTAACATCCGCAGCCTTCCACTTAAGCTTGACACCCACGCCAGTCTCGTACGCACGACGGAGAGCAACATAATTGTACTAACCGAAACATGGCTAAATTCGTCCATAGGAAACTCCGAGATACTTTCCGTGTTTCCAGATTTAAATTTCTTTCAACGTGACAGGAAAAACAGGCGAGGAGGAGGTGTACTAATCGGTGCTCATCAGTCATGTCGTTGTTCCGAGATTAACCTTGCATCCCCTCTAGAACTGCTTTTCATTCAATGCCATGCTTCGCTCCCTCCAGTTATCATCGGCGTTTGCTATCGACCACCTGATCTAACAGATTCCTTTGTGGCTCACTTCCACGAAACACTCCGCGTAATAACTACGTCACATCAGCACATTCCCATTCTTCTTTATTGTGACTAATTTTCCCGATATTACCTGGTCCGACCTCCCTGCCATTACATCCAAAGATAACATCGAAAGTGACTTTGTTTACACGTGCCTAACCTTTGGCTTGTCCCAGCTCGTATCTAACCCTACCAGGCAAACTGATCATTCTTCTAATATTCTTGACCTTGTATTCACTTCCCACCCAGATAACGTGTCACCTCTGCTTTGTTTACCTGGGCTTAGTGACCGCTCCGTAATACTAAGCACAATTTCCTTCAAACTGCCATACCTGAAAAAGCAAAAAAAGACACTAACCTTATATGACAAAGGGAACTACACAGCCATGAACGCAGAACTGTCCGACTTTTGGGCGTGGCTGGTCCTTGACTTCTCAAGCCGGTCTATTGAAACTAACTCGTCTCTCTTCAAACACAAAATGCATCAACTGATTGATAAGCACATCCCTACTATCACATTCCATCACAGAAAAATCATCGTCACCGTGGTTTAATAACGAACTGAAGCGCCTCAACAACACAGAGAAAAGACTTTTTCGAACCGTCAAACGCCTGAATAGCGCTTGCGCGTGGAAAAGGTATCAGTCTGCGGAAAATATATTCCAATCTTTAGCAAGCCAAACCAAACGTTCCTTTTTTTCATCAGTGTTACCGCCTATGCTGCGCACCAATCCTAACAAGTTTTGGAAAACTATTAACCCTACACGCCACAAACCTCTAACATTACACAAAGATGGTAACATTCTCATACCGGAACAAGAAGTCTGTAGCACTCTTAACCCCTTTTTTGCGCAGTTTTTACTAAAGAACCTGAAGGCGAATTACCATACTTCCCTGTCTTCGATCACCTTGTTATGCCAGACATTCTGTTCGATACCAGTGGAATTATGAAACTAATCGAACCATTGAAAGTGTCCTCTTCATCTGGTATTGATGGCTTAAACTCTAAAGTTCTAAGAAATACTAAGAACATTGTTAGTGTCATCTTATGCCACTTTTTTCAACAGTCTCTAACATCAGGTGTGCTGCCACAAGACTGGAAAATACGTAAGATCGTCCCAGTCCCCAAAAAAGGTTCATCTTTTTCTTGTAAAAACTACCGCCCTATTTCCCTCACAAGCATTTGTTCAAAACCGATGGAACATGTTATTTATTCTCACATCATTAAATTCCTAGTCTCAGTCAACTTTTTTCACCCTAACCAACATGGTTTCTTAAAAGGACTTTCCTGTGATTCCCAACTAGCCCTTTTCATCAATGACCTTAGTTCGCATCTTGACTTAAATATTCCTCTTGATGCGCTGTTTCTTGACTTTGAAAAAGCCTTCGATAAAGTACCGCACAAAAGATTACTACTAAAACTCTCGCGTCTAAACCTTAATCATTTAGTGAAGAACTGGCTTCAAAACTTTGACTAACAGAGAACAATTCGTCTACGCTAACAAATCGTCGTCCCCCCGTTCTCCGGTTACTTCAGGTGTTCCACAAGGCACAGTGCTCGGATTCTTGCTTTTCTCATTTACATTAATGATCTTCCTTCCAAGGTTACCTCTAACATCCGGCTATTTGCAGATGATTGCGTAATTTACCGCCCGATTTCTACAAGCACTGACTCCGACACCCTTCAACAAGATTTAACCCGAATTGAAACCTGGTGCAAGCACTGGTTAATGTCCCTTAATATTGCTAAAACATGTATGATTTCTTTCCATTGCAGGCAAACCCACATTCCCTCTAGATATGTTCTTTTTGGTTCTGAAGTGCGTTCCGTTCTTACCTGTAAGTATTTAGGCATTACTTTAACTCATACCCTAACATGGTCTTCACGTATAACGAACATCGCTAATGACGCTAACCGCACCCTTGGCTTCCTACGTCGAAATATTCGTTTTGCTACCCCTTCCATTAAATTATTAGCTTGCCAAACTTTCGTCCGACCTAAATTAGAATTTGCTTCAGCAGTATGCGACCCTCATCAGTCGAACCTCTCGCTAACACTTGAAAAAAATACAAAATCGCGCTATCCGCTTCATTTACTGTGATTATTCATATTATACTAGTGTGTGAAGTCGAGAGTGTGACGGAATCCCGTCTGGCCGGGGGGATACATTTCAAAACAAAGAGACGCCGACCAGTAAAACGAAAAAATTGTATTGACGTTTCGGCGCCCAGAACGGGGGCCTTGTTCACAATGGAAACACACCAAGAGGGTTCGTCTTTTTAAAAGCTATAGTAATCGCCGTAAAGATCGCGCGTAAATCGGGTTAAGATTGCCCTCGTTACGATTAAGCGTGTGAGCCGTTGTCTGTATCACCAGGGACTCGAGATGAAGCCGTGATGTTGTCAGTTTCTCTTTTTCGATGATTCTTGCTTTTTCCCAATCTATTCTGTGATTTGCCGTCACCGCGTGCTCTGCCAAGGCGTTATTGCGGGTATCTTCTTTCTGCACATCACGAGCATGTTGCTGTAGGCGCTTCTTGTAACTTCCGGTTTCGCCGATGTAAACACCGTTGCAATCTGCACAAGGGATGGCGTAGACAACTCCTGGGAACTTCTCTTTTGGCAACTGATCTTTGACGTTCATCAGTTGTTGTCGCATTTTCTTGACAGGGACATGGGCAACTTGCACGTCATACTCTCGTAATACACGGGCGAGGCACTCACTTGTTTTCGGCACATAAGGAATAGCCGCACGTTTTTTGGGCGGAAGAGGGGCGTCCGGATGACGAGGCCGTGACAGCCGTCGTTCTGTGGACCTGATGAAATGGCTTGGGTAACCACAGCTAGTGAGATCTTTTCGTACCCTTGACGCGTCCGCAGCGGCGTCAGTGGTGTTTGTGCATATCTTCTTGGCCCGCTGCATTAAACTGCTCACAACGGCTCTTTTTTGGGCGGCAGGATGGACGGAACTGAAATGTAGGTAGCGGCTTGTATGTGTAGCCTTTCTATACACGCTAAACGACAACTTCTGGCCTTTCCTTGAGACGAGGACGTCCAGAAAAGGCAGACTGCCGTCCACCTCTTCTTCCAACGTAAACTGAATGGCGTCTTCCTGGCTGTTCAGGTGTGTCAGAAACTGGCTCACCGCGTCCTTGTGCAGAATGCAAAAGCAGTCGTCGATGTAACGGAAGAAGACCTTGGGGGCAGGGTGAAAGGAGGTTAACGCGCGTCGCTCCAATGACTCCATGGTGAGGTTAGCGGCCGTCACCGAAACAGAAGCACCCATGGGGGTCCCATGGACTTGCTTGTAGTAGTTTCCCCTAAAAACAAAGTAGGTATTGCTCAGGCAGAAAGCAAGCAGCCGGCGCAGGTCCCGTGCTTCTATTGGCGATCTTTCCGGTAGAGAGGCATCGCTATCGAGCGCAGCGGTGCATACGTCGACAGCAAGGTCAGTCGGTACACTCGTGAACAGGGACTTCACGTCGAAAGACACCATCAATTCACTGTCTTCGATCAGGGTGTTGCGGGTCTTCTCAACAAAGTCGTATGAGTTGCGAACGTGGCAAGTCCCATGGCCAACAAGCGGGGAAAGAACACGGTGCAAGAATTTGGAGAGGCTGTGCAGAGGGGAGCGGGTAAAATCCACGATAGGTCGCATTGAAACTCCTGGTTTATGTATCTTTGGCAAGCCATAAAACGCTGGCGCGGAACCATTGTGGCATAGTAACTTGTAGTAGAGCGGTTTTTGGCTCGGCGGGACGAACTGAAATACGTCGGCGAGAAGCTTCTGTAGTTCCCTCTCCAACTTGAGTGTAGGGTCCTTCTTCAGGCGGACGTACGTGTCACCGTCTTCCAGGAGAGACAGTATCTTGCGGTCATAGTCAGACTTGTCCAAAAGGACTGTCGCGTTGCCTTTGTCTGCTGGCAAAATTACAATATCTTTGTTGTCACGGAGGCTCTTCATAGCGGATTGTTCCTCGCGAGACAAAGCAGAACGGGAAGGCCCGCGATGAATGGCGTTGAGAACGCCCACCACCCGTGTGCGGGCCTCTTCGCGGCGAGTGTTCTCAACTTGGCTGATCGCATTTTCCACAGCGCATACCAACTTCTTCCTATTCGGTGCAGCTCCTAGGCTGAAATTCAACCCTAAATTCAGAACAGCCTCTTCAGCTCGGTTGGGCTTATACGATGAAAGGTTATGCACAGCGGGTTTTGAAATCATCGTCTGCCCTCTCTGGTGCTCGGATAGGAGCCTGCCTAACTTATTGTCATGAGCACGCTCACCTTTCTGGCGTTGACGTTCCATCTTCTGATTTGCGTGCAACTGAATGCTGGTGAACTCATTAGGAGATTGGTGTTCTAGACGACGACGACGTTCTGGGCGCCGAAACGTCAATACAATTTTTTCGTTTTACTGGTCGGCGTCTCTTTGTTTTGAAATGTATCCCCCCGGCCAGACGGGATTCCGTCACACTCTCGACTTCATCAACCTTCGCCAGGCCCATGGCCAAGGAATCATCACCAAGATTCGTCAGTATGTTGGCCTCAACTGCCGTATTGCCTCATTCAAGGCTCACCTGAATTTTACTCTAACATGCAAAGCCCGCGCCTTGGTTCCCCGCTCCTTGCGTCTCAACAGACCGGTGTCGACGCCTTTTGGGCTCAGTGTGGTTGGCAAAGCGGAACGTCAGCTCCTGCAAGCAAGAATCTTGGACTGCAAAGGAAAAATCCGCGCACTGGAGAACGAAGCGTTTTTTGCTCGTCGTCGTCTAGAACACCAATCTCCTAATGAGTTCACCAGCATTCAGTTGCACGCAAATCAGAAGATGGAACGTCAACGCCAGAAAGGTGAGCGTGCTCATGACAATAAGTTAGGCAGGCTCCTATCCGAGCACCAGAGAGGGCAGACGATGATTTCAAAACCCGCTGTGCATAACCTTTCATCGTATAAGCCCAACCGAGCTGAAGAGGCTGTTCTGAATTTGGGGTTGAATTTCAGCCTAGGAGCTGCACCGAATAGGAAGAAGTTGGTATGCGCTGTGGAAAATGCGATCAGCCAAGTTGAGAACACTCGCCGCGAAGAGGCCCGCACACGGGTGGTGGGCGTTCTCAACGCCATTCATCGCGGGCCTTCCCGTTCTGCTTTGTCTCGCGAGGAACAATCCGCTATGAAGAGCCTCCGTGACAACAAAGATATTGTAATTTTGCCAGCAGACAAAGGCAACGCGACAGTCCTTTTGGACAAGTCTGACTATGACCGCAAGATACTGTCTCTCCTGGAAGACGGTGACACGTACGTCCGCCTGAAGAAGGACCCTACACTCAAGTTGGAGAGGGAACTACAGAAGCTTCTCGCCGACGTATTTCAGTTCGTCCCGCCGAGCCAAAAACCGCTCTACTACAAGTTACTATGCCACAATGGTTCCGCGCCAGCGTTTTATGGCTTGCCAAAGATACATAAACCAGGAGTTTCAATGCGACCTATCGTGGATTTTACCCGCTCCCCTCTGCACAGCCTCTCCAAATTCTTGCACCGTGTTCTTTCCCCGCTTGTTGGCCATGGGACTTGCCACGTTCGCAACTCATACGACTTTGTTGAGAAGACCCGCAACACCCTGATCGAAGACAGTGAATTGATGGTGTCTTTCGACGTGAAGTCCCTGTTCACGAGTGTACCGACTGACCTTGCTGTCGACGTATGCACCGCTGCGCTCGATAGCGATGCCTCTCTACCGGAAAGATCGCCAATAGAAGCACGGGACCTGCGCCGGCTGCTTGCTTTCTGCCTGAGCAATACCTACTTTGTTTTTAGGGGAAACTACTACAAGCAAGTCCATGGGACCCCCATGGGTGCTTCTGTTTCGGTGACGGCCGCTAACCTCACCATGGAGTCATTGGAGCGACGCGCGTTAACCTCCTTTCACCCTGCCCCCAAGGTCTTCTTCCGTTACATCGACGACTGCTTTTGCATTCTGCACAAGGACGCGGTGAGCCAGTTTCTGACACACCTGAACAGCCAGGAAGACGCCATTCAGTTTACGTTGGAAGAAGAGGTGGACGGCAGTCTGCCTTTTCTGGACGTCCTCGTCTCAAGGAAAGGCCAGAAGTTGTCGTTTAGCGTGTATAGAAAGGCTACACATACAGGCCGCTACCTACATTTCAGTTCCGTCCATCCTGCCGCCCAAAAAAGAGCCGTTGTGAGCAGTTTAATGCAGCGGGCCAAGAAGATATGCACAAACACCACTGACGCCGCTGCGGACGCGTCAAGGGTACGAAAAGATCTCACTAGCTGTGGTTACCCAAGCCATTTCATCAGGTCCACAGAACGACGGCTGTCACGGCCTCGTCATCTGGACGCCCCTCTTCCGCCCAAAAAACGTGCGGCTATTCCTTATGTGCCGAAAACAAGTGAGTGCCTCGCCCGTGTATTACGAGAGTATGACGTGCAAGTTGCCCATGTCCCTGTCAAGAAAATGCGACAACAACTGATGAACGTCAAAGATCAGTTGCCAAAAGAGAAGTTCCCAGGAGTTGTCTACGCCATCCCTTGTGCAGATTGCAACGGTGTTTACATCGGCGAAACCGGAAGTTACAAGAAGCGCCTACAGCAACATGCTCGTGATGTGCAGAAAGAAGATACCCGCAATAACGCCTTGGCAGAGCACGCGGTGACGGCAAATCACAGAATAGATTGGGAAAAAGCAAGAATCATCGAAAAAGAGAAACTGACAACATCACGGCTTCATCTCGAGTCCCTGGTGATACAGACAACGGCTCACACGCTTAATCGTAACGAGGGCAATCTTAACCCGATTTACGCGCGATCTTTACGGCGATTACTATAGCTTTTAAAAAGACGAACCCTCTTGGTGTGTTTCCATTGTGAACAAGGCCCCCGTTCTGGGCGCCGAAACGTCAATACAATTTTTTCGTTTTACTGGTCGGCGTCTCTTTGTTTTGAAATATACTAGTGTGTCTTCTCTAAAATCTAGAGCCTCTTTGTCTAGTCTTGAAACAAGAAGAAAAATATCTCGATTATGCTTGTTCCATAAGTTTTATCATTCATATTTAGGAGCATCGATCATATCAGCAGCACATCTTCTCTCCAGCCGCATTCACCACAGCAAGACAGTTTACCCGCCCCCTGCAAGAACCGCATCTAATTTACGATCTTTTTTTGTCAAATCATCTCGGGACTGGAACGATATGCCGCCGGCAGCCATACACCTTACCAACCCCACCAAATTCAAGAAAAAGATTGAGGCCATCATCTTGTAGTCTGTCATGCCCATCCCTCATGTAATGCCCCATATCCGGGGTCTTTGAGGTAATAAATAAATAAATAAGAGTCGCTGATCGATGGTATTGAAATAATGAATAATTTACAGAACATTGAAAAAGTGCCTAAGCGCCTATTCACTCTCAGACGTCATCTTTGCCAAGTCATTTTGAGAAGCTATTGGGATGATCGTTGAAGTCTCGTTTTTCCGTGCCAACACCCCCCCCCCCCCCCCCCCGTGCGTACAGTGCACCGCCACCGAACTGATGAGCCAACCCGTCGCCCGGTCATCCTTATATCCTCCGGTGCTTTCCGCCAGCGCCGTCTTCGTTTCCTGATGTCTTTGCTGATCGGCTTTTCCCGTTATCTCTCCTGCTGGTCGCGCCGTGGTTTAGCCGACAGGTGATTCCTGCAGAACCAGAAGGAAGCGCTTTAGATCGAGCCGTGCGTACAGTGCACCGCCACCGAACTGATGAGCTAACCCGTCGCCCGGTCATCCTTATATCCTCCGGTGCTTTCCGCCAGCGCCGTCTTCGTTTCTTGATGTTGTCTTTGCTGATCGGCTTTTCCCGTTATCTCTCCTGATGGTCGCGCTGTGGTTTAGCCGACAGGTGATTCCTGCAGATGTTGAAGGAAGCGCTTTAGATCGAGCCGTGCGTACAGTGCACCGCCACCGAACTGGTGAGCAAGCCCGTCGCCTGGTCTTCCCATATCCTCCGGTGCTTTCGGCCACCGCCCTTTTGGTTTCCTGACGTCTTTGCTGACCGGATTTACCCGTTGTTATCTCTTCCGCTGGTCGCGCCGTGGTTTAGCCGACAGGCGATTCCTGCAGAAACTGAACGAAGCGCTTTAGATCGAGCCGTGCGTACAGTGCACCGCCACCGAACTGATGAGCCAACCCGTCGCCCGGTCATCCTTATATCCTCCGGTGCTTTCCGCCAGCGCCGTCTTCGTTTCCTGATGTTGTCTTTGCTGATCGGCTTTTCCCGTTATCTCTCCTGCTGGTCGCGCCGTGGTTTAGCCAACAGGTGATTCCAGCAGAAACTGAACGAAGCGCTTTAGATCGAGCCGTGCGTACATGCACCGCCACCGAACTGATGAGCCAACCCGTCGCCCGGTCATCCTTATATCCTCCGGTGCTTTCCGCCAGCGCCGTCTTCGTTTCTTGATGTTGTCTTTGCTGATCGGCTTTTCCCGTTATCTCTCCTGATGGTCGCGCCGTGGTTTAGCCGACAGGTGATTCCAGCAGAACCAGAAGGAAGCGCTTTAGATCGAGCCGTGCGTACAGTGCACCGCCACCGAACTGGTGAGCAAGCCCGTCGCCTGGTCTTCCCATATCCTCCGGTGCTTTCGGCCACCGCCCTCTTGGTTTCCTGACGTCCTTGCTGACCGGATTTACCCGTTGTTATCTCTTCCGCTGGTCGCGCCGTGGTTTAGCCTACAGGCGATTCCTGCAGAAGCTGAACGAAGCGCTTTAGATCGAGCCGTGCGTACAGTGCACCGCCACCGAACTGATGAGCCAACCCGTCGCCCGGTCATCCTTATATCCTCCGGTGCTTTCCGCCAGCGCCGTCTTCGTTTCCTGATGTTGTCTTTGCTGATCGGCTTTTCCCGTTATCTCTCCTGCTGGTCGCGCCGTGGTTTAGCCGACAGGTGATTCCTGCAGAACCAGAAGGAAGCGCTTTAAATCGAGCCGTGCGTACAGTGCACCGCCACCGAAATGATGAGCCAACCCGTCGCCCGGTCATCCTTATATCCTCCGGTGCTTTCCGCCAGCGCCGTCTTCGTTTCCTGATGTTGTCTTTGCTGATCGGCTTTTCCCGTTATCTCTCCTGCTGGTCGCGCCGTGGTTTAGCCGACAGGTGATTCCTGCAGATGCAGAAGGAAGCGCTTTAGATCGAGCCGTGCGTACAGTGCACCGCCACCGAACTGGTGAGCAAGCCCGTCGCCTGGTCTTCCCATATCCTCCGGTGCTTTCGGGCACCGCCCTCTTGGTTTCCTGACGTCTTTGCTGACCGGATTTACCCGTTGTTATCTCTTCCGCTGGCCGCGCCGTGGTTTAGCCGACAGGCGATTCCTGCAGAAACTGAACGAAGCGCTTTAGATCGAGCCGTGCGTACAGTGCACCGCCACCGAACTGATGAGCCAACCCGTCGCCCGGTCATCCTTATATCCTCCGGTGCTTTCCGCCAGCGCCGTCTTCGTTTCCTGATGTTGTCTTTGCTGATCGGCTTTTCCCGTTATCTCTCCTGCTGGTGGCGCCGTGGTTTAGCCGACAGGT
The DNA here is from genome assembly GCF_052857255.1 of Amblyomma americanum. NCBI lineage: Eukaryota > Metazoa > Arthropoda > Arachnida > Ixodida > Ixodidae > Amblyomma > Amblyomma americanum. The sequence goes on along the minus strand of NC_135500.1, from coordinate 38,792,207 downwards.
GATTCCTGCAGAACCAGAAGGAAGCGCTTTAGATCGAGCCGTGCGTACAGTGCACCGCCACCGAACTGATGAGCCAACCCGTCGCCCGGTCATCCTTATATCCTCCGGTGCTTTCCGCCAGCGCCGTCTTCGTTTCTTGATGTTGTCTTTGCTGATCGGCTTTTCCCGTTATCTCTCCTGATGGTCGCGCCGTGGTTTAGCCGACAGGTGATTCCAGCAGAACCAGAAGGAAGCGCTTTAGATCGAGCCGTGCGTACAGTGCACCGCCATCAAACTGGTGAGCAAGCCCGTCGCCTGCCCGTCGCCTGGTCTTCCCATATCCTCCGGTGCTTTCGGCCACCGCCCTCTTGGTTTCCTGACGTCCTTGCTGACCGGATTTACCCGTTGTTATCTCTTCCGCTGGTCGCGCCGTGGTTTAGCCGACAGGCGATTCTTGCAGAAACTGAACTAAGCGCTTTAGATCGAGCCGTGCGTACAGTGCACCGCCACCGAACTGATGAGCCAACCCGTCGCCCGGTCATCCTTATATCCTCCGGTGCTTTCCGCCAGCGCCGTCTTCGTTTCCTGATGTTGTCTTTGCTGATCGGCTTTTCCCGTTATCTCTCCTGCTGATCGCGCCGTGGTTTAGCCGACAGGTTATTCCTGCAGAACCAGAAGGAAGCGCTTTAGATCGAGCCGTGCGTACAGTGCACCGCCACCGAACTGATGATCCAACCCGTCGCCCGGTCATCCTTATATCCTCCGGTGCTTTCCGCCAGCGCCGTCTTCGTTTCTTGATGTTGTCTTTGCTGATCGGCTTTTCCCGTTATCTCTCCTGCTGGTCGCGCCGTGGTTTAGCCGACAGGTGATTCCTGCAGAACCAGAAGGAAGCGCTTTATATCGAGCCGTGCGTACAGTGCACCGCCACCGAACTGATGAGCCAACCCGTCGCCCGGTCATGCTTATATCCTCCGGTGCTTTCCGCCAGCGCCGTCTTCGTTTCCTGATGTTGTCTTTGCTGATCGGCTTTTCCCGTTATCTCTCCTGCTGGTCGCGCCGTGGTTTAGCCGACAGGTGATTCCTGCAGAACCAGAAGGAAGCGCTTTAGATCGAGCCGTGCGTACAGTGCACCGCCACCGAACTGATGAGCCAACACGTCGCCCGGTCATCCTTATATCCTCCGGTGCTTTCCGCCAGCGCCGTCTTCGTTTCTTGATGTTGTCTTTGCTGATCGGCTTTTCCCGTTATCTCTCCTGATGGTCGCGCCGTGGTTTAGCCGACAGGTGATTCCAGCAGAACCAGAAGGAAGCGCTTTAGATCGAGCCGTGCGTACAGTGCACCGCCACCGAATTGATGAGCCAACCCGTCGCCCGGTCATCCTTATATCCTGCGGTGCTTTCCGCCAGCGCCGTCTTCGTTTCCTGATGTTGTCTTTGCTGATCGGCTTTTCCCGTTATCTCTCCTGCTGGTCGCGCCGTGGTTTAGCCGACAGGTGATTCCTGCAGAACCAGTAGGAAGCGCTTTAGATCGAGCCGTGCGTACAGTGCACCGCCACAGAACTGATGAGCCAACCCGTCGCCCGGTCATCCTTATATCCTCCGGTGCTTTCCGCCAGCGCCGTCTTCGTTTCCTGATGTTGTCTTTGCTGATCGGCTTTTCCCGTTATCTCTCCTGCTGGTCGCGCCGTGGTTTAGCCGACAGGTGATTCCTGCAGAACCAGAAGGAAGCGCTTTAGATCGAGCCGTGCGTACAGTGCACCGCCACAGAACTGATGAGCCAACACGTCGCCCGGTCATCCTTATATCCTCCGGTGCTTTCCGCCAGCGCCGTCTTCGTTTCCTGATGCTGTCTTTGCTGATCGGCTTTTCCCGTTATCTCTCCTGCTGGTCGCGCCGTGGTTTAGCCGACAGGTGATTGCTGCAGAACCAGAAGGAAGCGCTTTAGATCGAGCCGTGCGTACAGTGCACCGCCACCGAACTGATGAGCCAACCCGTCGCCCGGTCATCCTTATATCCTCCGGTGCTTTCCGCCAGGGCCGTCTTCGTTTCCTGATGTTGTCTTTGCTGATCTGCTTTTCCCGTTATCTCTCCTGCTGGTCGCGCCGTGGTTTAGACGACAGGTGATTCCTGCAGAACCGGAAGGAAGCGCTTTAGATCGAGCCGTGCGTACAGTGCACCGCCTCCGAAATGATGAGCAAGCCCGTCGCCCGGTCATCCTTATATCTTCCGGTGCTTTCCGCCAGCGCCGTCTTCGTTTCCTGATGTTGTCTTTGCTGATCGGCTTTTCCCGTTATCTCTCCTGATGGTCGCGCCGTGGTTTAGCCGACAGGTGATTCCAGCAAAACCAGAAGGAAGCGCTTTAGATCGAGCCGTGCGTACAGTGCACCGCCATCAAACTGGTGAGCAAGCCCGTCGCCTGCCCGTCGCCTGGTCTTCCCATATCCTCCGGTGCTTTCGGCCACCGCCCTCTTGGTTTCCTGACGTCCTTGCTGACCGGATTTACCCGTTGTTATCTCTTCCGCTGGTCGCGCCGTGGTTTAGCCGACAGGCGATTCTTGCAGAAACTGAACTAAGCGCTTTAGATCGAGCCGTGCGTACAGTGCACCGCCACCGAACTGATGAGCCAACCCGTCGCCCGGTCATCCTTATATCCTCCGGTGCTTTCCGCCAGCGCCGTCTTCGTTTCCTGATGTTGTCTTTGCTGATCGGCTTTTCCCGTTATCTCTCCTGCTGGTCGCGCCGTGGTTTAGCCGACAGGTTATTCCTGCAGAACCAGAAGGAAGCGCTTTAGATCGAGCCGTGCGTACAGTGCACCGCCACCGAACTGATGATCCAACCCGTCGCCCGGTCATCCTTATATCCTCCGGTGCTTTCCGCCAGCGCCGTCTTCGTTTCTTGATGTTGTCTTTGCTGATCGGCTTTTCCCGTTATCTCTCCTGCTGGTCGCGCCGTGGTTTAGCCGACAGGTGATTCCTGCAGAACCAGAAGGAAGCGCTTTATATCGAGCCGTGCGTACAGTGCACCGCCACCGAACTGATGAGCCAACCCGTCGCCCGGTCATGCTTATATCCTCCGGTGCTTTCCGCCAGCGCCGTCTTCGTTTCCTGATGTTGTCTTTGCTGATCGGCTTTTCCCGTTATCTCTCCTGCTGGTCGCGCCGTGGTTTAGCCGACAGGTGATTCCTGCAGAACCAGAAGGAAGCGCTTTAGATCGAGCCGTGCGTACAGTGCACCGCCACCGAACTGATGAGCCAACACGTCGCCCGGTCATCCTTATATCCTCCGGTGCTTTCCGCCAGCGCCGTCTTCGTTTCTTGATGTTGTCTTTGCTGATCGGCTTTTCCCGTTATCTCTCCTGATGGTCGCGCCGTGGTTTAGCCGACAGGTGATTCCAGCAGAACCAGAAGGAAGCGCTTTAGATCGAGCCGTGCGTACAGTGCACCGCCACCGAATTGATGAGCCAACCCGTCGCCCGGTCATCCTTATATCCTGCGGTGCTTTCCGCCAGCGCCGTCTTCGTTTCCTGATGTTGTCTTTGCTGATCGGCTTTTCCCGTTATCTCTCCTGCTGGTCGCGCCGTGGTTTAGCCGACACGTGATTCCTGCAGAACCAGTAGGAAGCGCTTTAGATCGAGCCGTGCGTACAGTGCACCGCCACAGAACTGATGAGCCAACCCGTCGCCCGGTCATCCTTATATCCTCCGGTGCTTTCCGCCAGCGCCGTCTTCGTTTCCTGATGTTGTCTTTGCTGATCGGCTTTTCCCGTTATCTCTCCTGCTGGTCGCGCCGTGGTTTAGCCGACAGGTGATTCCTGCAGAACCAGAAGGAAGCGCTTTAGATCGAGCCGTGCGTACAGTGCACCGCCACAGAACTGATGAGCCAACACGTCGCCCGGTCATCCTTATATCCTCCGGTGCTTTCCGCCAGCGCCGTCTTCGTTTCCTGATGCTGTCTTTGCTGATCGGCTTTTCCCGTTATCTCTCCTGCTGGTCGCGCCGTGGTTTAGCCGACAGGTGATTGCTGCAGAACCAGAAGGAAGCGCTTTAGATCGAGCCGTGCGTACAGTGAACCGCCACCGAACTGATGAGCCAACCCGTCGCCCGGTCATCCTTATATCCTCCGGTGCTTTCCGCCAGCGCCGTCTTCGTTTCCTGATGTTGTCTTTGCTGATCGGCTTTTCCCGTTATCTCTCCTGCTGGTCGCGCCGTGGTTTAGACGACAGGTGATTCCTGCAGAACCGGAAGGAAGCGCTTTAGATCGAGCCGTGCGTACATTGCACCGCCTCCGAAATGATGAGCAAGCCCATCGCCCGGTCATCCTTATATCTTCCGGTGCTTTCCGCCAGCGCCGTCTTCGTTTCCTGATGTTGTCTTTGCTGATCGGCTTTTCCCGTTATCTCTCCTGCTGGTCGCGCCGTGGTTTAGCCGACAGGTGATTCCTGCAGAACCAGAAGGAAGCGCTTTAGATCGAGCCGTGCGTACAGTGCACCGCCACCGAAATGATGAGCAAGCCCGTCGCCCGGTCATCCTTATATGCTCCGGTGCTTTCCGCCAGCGCCGTCTTCGTTTCCTGATGTTGTCTTTGCTGATCGGCTTTTCCCGTTATCTCTCCTGCTGGTCGCGCCGTGGTTTAGCCGACAGGTGATTCCTGCAGAACCAGAAGGAAGCGCTTTAGATCGAGCCGTGCGTACAGTGCACCGCCACCGAACTGATGAGCCAATCCGTCGCCCGGTCATCCTTATACCCTCCGGTGCTTTCCGCCAGCGCCGTCTTCGTTTCCTGATGTTGTCTTTGCTGGTCGCCTTTTTCCGTTATCTCTCCTGCTGGTCGCACCGTGGTTTAGCCGACAGGTGATTCCTGCAGAACCAGAAGAAAGCGCTTTAGATCGAGCCGTGCGTACAGTGCACCACCACCGAACTGATGAGCCAACCCGTCGCCCGGGCATCCTTATATCCTCCAGAGCTTTCCGCCAGCGCCGTCTTCGTTTCCTGATGTTGTCTTTGCTGATCGGCTTTTCCCGTTATGTCTCCTGCTGGTCGCGCCATGGTTTAGCCGACAGGTGATTCCTGCAGAACCCGAAGGAAGCGCTTTAGATAGAGCCGTGCGTACAGTGCACCGCCACCGAACTTATGAGCCAACCCGTCGCCCGGTCATCCTTATACCCTCCGGTGCTTTCCGCCAGCGCCGTCTTCGTTTCCTGATGTTGTCTTTGCTGATCGGCTTTTTGCGTTATCTCTCCTGCAGGTCGCACCGTGGTTTAGCCGACAGGTGATTCCTGCAGAACCAGAAGGAAGCGCTTTAGATCAAGCCGTGCGTACAGTAAACCGCCACCGAAATGATGAGCAAGCCCGTCGCCCGGTCATCCTTATATCCTCCGGTGCTTACCGCCAGCGCCGTCTTCGTTTCCTGATGTTGTCTTTGCTGATCGGCTTTTCCCGGTATCTCTCCTGCTGGTCGCGCCGTGGTTTAGCCGACAGGTGATTCCTGCAGAACCAGAAGGAAGCGCTTTAGATCGAGCCGTGCGTACAGTGCACCGCCACCGAACTGATGAGCCAACCCGTCGCCCGGTCATCCTTATACCCTCCGGTGCTTTCCGCCAGCGCCGTCTTCGTTTCCTGATGTTGTCTTTGCTGATCGGCTTTTTCCGTTATCTCTCCTGCTGGTCGCACCGTGGTTTAGCCGACAGGTGATTCCTGCAGAACCAGAAGGAAGCGCTTTAGATCGAGCCGTGCGTACAGTACACCGCCACCGAAATGATGAGCAAGCCCGTCGCCCGGTCATCCTTATATCCTCCGGTGCTTTCCGCCAGCGCCGTCTTCGTTTCCTGATGTTGTCTTTGCTGATCGGCTTTTTGCGTTATCTCTCCTGCAGGTCGCACCGTGGTTTAGCCGACAGGTGATTCCTGCAGAACCAGATGGAAGCGCTTTAGATCGAGCCGTGCGTACAGTGCAACGCCACCGAAATGATGAGCAAGCCCGTCGCCCGGTCATCCTTATATCATCCGGTGCTTTACGCCAGCGCCGTCTTGGTTTCCTGACGTTGTCTTTGCTGACCGGCTTTACCCGTTGATATCTCTTCCGCTGGTCGCGCCGTCGTTTAGCCGACAGGTGGTTCCTGCAGAAGCAGATGGAAACGCTTTAGGTCGAGCCGTGCGTACAGAGCATCGCCACCTAACTGAAAGTTCGAGTGAACAACGCCCTTTCTTGTGTTCAACAAGAGTGTTCTGTTCGTGCGAGATTTCAAAAATGAGTGGGCAGCAAAGTGCGCCCCTCCCAACACCACGGTCCGGTCGTCGTTTCTCTTCTGACGTGGTGCAAGCAACTCCGAAAAGCCTTAGGCCTCACTCCCACTCCGACAACGACCGTGAACAAAAAAACGACCCCAAAGGGTTACGTGCGCGCAGCAGCGAGGAGACGTCAGCTCTTTGAGGTAGTCCTACCCGGGCCCTACCCGGGGGGAGCGCGGTTACAATAAACGCGCTCACTACACGAGCAGCTTCTGAGCGGTCGGCGCCCACAGTATCGGACGGTGCCGGAGCTCCCGGTGCCGAGCTGCAAAACCAGTGAGCTTGTAGCGGCACCCGTGGCAACAGGCCACCCGGCTCCCGGAGCCGCGACTCCCAGAGTCGGAAAAGAGACAGCAGAGAAAAATATGCAAATAAAACTGGGACTACCCACGCGGCTTCCGCACTCACTCGCTTCAGACTCGGCAACTCCGCGGGCGCTAGGCCTCGCGCTCCCTCGATGCGGACCAAGTGGATCTCGTGAAGAAGAAACTCCTGATGAAACATCACGAAATGCGTGCAGAGCATTTCGAAAAGTTCAAACATGTTGCAGCGCAATACACCCAGGTCCTAGGGATCAAATATTATTCTAGGCCTAGCACTTGTCAAGTCCGGACAAAGAGCGTTCCTCGAGCCAAACAGACAGTCGTCCAATGTTCCGAGAGCAGGCCCCACGTTGGGAGCGAGATGTGTGGTTTTAGTAAGGGAAGGTAATGTTTTCCCCGCTTTAATCGCGGCTGACACTGTTCAAACCGCCCGGACCCCACCCCGTGATTGCGTACGCTACCGAGCGCACGCCGACCACGGCGGGCCTAGCTCTGAGAGGACGATGGAACGACACTCTGGATGACGCAAACAGGCATTTATTACTGCAACAACAATAACGCCAGCGAGCAACAAAATACGCTGAGGAATCGAGGCCGTCGGACTCACCAGCAATGTTACGAGGGAATGTTCACCCCCACTAGGGGCAGGGGAGACTTCGTAGCCGGACGGGACGAGAGGCGAGAGAACGGTCCTCCCCATGAGGCCTCGCCCCGCTGAAGGAAAGCGGTGCGCCGCGGGCGATACGCCCATTCTCGATTACGTTCCCCAGCCGCATAGGATGCAGTACCCGCGCGCGCCACAAGCAGTCTCACGGATGGATGGATGGATGGATGGATGGATGGATGGATGGATGGATGGATGGACGGACGGACGGACGGACGGACGGACGGACGGACGGACGGACGGACGGACGGACGGATGGATTGTTGTATGGATGGATGGATGGATGGATGGATGGATGGATGGATGGATGGATGGATGGATGGATGGATGGATGGATGGATGGATGGATGGATGGATGGATGGATGGATGGATGGATGGATGGATGGATGGATGGAGGCTGAGCCGTTTAAATCGGGCAGTGGTTCAAGCTACCTAGCCATGACTTCTAAAATTTTACTCGTGTCCATTTTAACCACCAATCAGAAGACTTTCCCTTGCCTAATTACTTCCACCCGCTGAAAATCTACTTTTCCTTCGCTGTACTTAAACGCCAATGCTTTGAATAAATCAGCCTTGCTGCGTTCCACTCTAGGGTGAAGCCCTTAGAAAAGTATCAAGTGTTAAGCCGTTTAATCCTCCTCTCCGAACGCAACGCACAACGTGTCTCTCTCGTGGTACCTGAATCAATATGTCTTAGTCCGCAAAACTCCCGTCCTGGCCTCAAAGAACAAAGAGCTTCCCCTACAATAATCATAGATATCTTCTTTGCACATTTCTTCTTAATGATCCTGTATGTTCCCAATGCACATCTATTTTCCACAGAGCTCTCTTTGTTTCTTTAACCTTTTTCTTAACCGATAGTTGCTGATTTGCCTCCTACTGCTGTCCAGATTTTTGCTTGTCAATTTTCTAGTTCGCTTTCTGCATTTCGTGTCTACATTCCTTATGTAAAAATATCCGAAAACTTTCCCAGCCTACTGCTTTCACCCCATTTTTCTCAATCGCTCATCAAATGCTATCTTACTGCCAGCTTCTCTGCTCTCGAACGACGCCCACCCAATATCATCCTGTACCCCCTGATTTGGTGTATTGCCATGTGCTCCCAAAGCCAGCCTCCCTACGCCGCGTTGTTTGATTGCTAACTTTGCTTGAACATCTGCTCTCATACAGAGGACAGCATTGCCGAAAGTCAGACTAGGAACCATCACCCCTTTCCAGATTCCTCTTACCACTTCATACCTATTGTAATTCCACAGTGCCCTATTTTTCATGAGAGCTGCATTCCTACCAGCTTTATTCATTACATATTTTTCATTCTCTGTCAGATACTGAACACCGTAATTTATCCACACCCCAAGAAAGTTATACTCATTCATTACTTCTAGCGTGAACTCCTTTATTCTATTCTCAGCGGCCTCATCATTAAATATCATGACTGCAGATTTTTCCTTACTAAACTTGAAACCTAATCTATCTCCCACTGTACCACAAATGTCTGTCAACTTCTGCAAATCTTCCTTGTTGTCAGCCATTATCACTATATCGTCCGCGAGTATTAGTCCCGGTAATGTCTGTTCAATCAATTCTTCTTGCTTGAAAAAAGATAGGTTGAAGCCTAGTCTGCTCCCCTCTAGCTTGGTCTCCAACCCTTGCAGGTACAACATCAACAACAAAGGGGACAGAGGACATTCTTGTCTAAGCCCCCGCTGTATCTCTACAGGCCCTGGTACATTTTTCCCATTCTATAAGCACTCTATTACTTTTATATATATTTTTAAAAGGTTCATTACCCCATCTTCCACATACTATGCGCCCAGTATGTCCCACAAATCCTCTTGAATAACGTTGTAGGCTCCCCTAATATCCAGAAATGCTAGCCATAGGGGCCTGTGTTCCTTTTCAGCAATCTCCATATATTGCGTCAATGAAAACAGATTGTCCTCCAACCTCCTGTGTTTGCGGAACCCATTTTGCAGCTCCCCTAGCACCCTCTCGTTCTCCACCGAAGCCTGCAGTCTGTCCTTTATAAGCTTCAACACCATCCTGTAAACTACAGATGTCTCTGTTATGGCACGGTAGTTGCTTACGTCAGCTTTGTCCCCCTTTCCTTTATATATCATGTTCATTCTAGTTAATCGTCATTCATCGATGCTTTGCCGTCCACTATCATTTTGTTCACTACATCTATTAATGTTTGCTTGGATTTCGGTTCTATCTTCTTTATTGACATAATCGGAATACCATCCGGTCCAGTAGACGTGCCACTTGGAACCTTCTTCTCTGCCCTATCCCACTCTCTTTGATCAAGTGAAGCAATTGCCGTAATCGGTCTTCCTCCTTCGATAAATTATGCGCAACATTTCTTTCTTTAAATTTTTCTGTGTTCCTTGTTCCTATGTGCTTCATTGCCTCATCCCCATCTAGTCGAATACCTTGATCTGTAAAAATAAAACCTTGCTCTAGCCTAGTCTTATTACTCATTGTATTTTGATGTTTCCAGAATTTCTGAGCTGCTTTTCTATCCTTTTTATTTAATTTTGACATCCATTAGACACCCTTTCTTTTAATTTTCTCATCAATCAAAATAGAATGCTTCCCTTCTACACTTTATGAAGGTATCCCATTTTCTGTCTACTTCAGCTTCTGGTTACCCCCTCTTGGAATATGTGTGTTCCCTGGACGCTTCCTGACGTTTGTCTATCGCTTTCTTTCCCTCCGCATCGCACCAATTCTTGGGTTTGCGTCTTTTTCCTTTTGGTTTGACTCGCACCTTAGCTAGCTCTAGCTCAAGTAATCGAGTTAATTTGGTATAAGTCCATTCTGTTGCATTATCCTCAAAAATTACTTTCTCAATTTGTTTGGCGGCTGCTTCCAATTGCTTTTCTGAGTAAAAATTACCCTCTGATTGGTCATCTCGTTTCTGTCCTACATCGGTTTCTCTTCTGAAACTCAACTTGACACGTTTGTGGTCACTACCTAGACCTCTGAAACCATGTTCATCTATGCTCATTACCCCTAATCTAGTATACATCCTATCTTACATAAATGCATAATCTATCGTCGAGTGCAGACGCCCTACCTCCCATGTTATGAGCCCTTCCCACTTTTCGGTACTGTTGCATACAACTAAATCATGCCTGTCACACATATCCACCAGCATGCTTCCTCTCGAATTTGTATAGCCATCCAGGTCTTCTATGTGTGCATTCATGTACCCTAATATAATTATCTCGCCCTGTCCTCCTAGCTCATCAATGTCGCTCTCAATACATTCTAACATTTCCTGGATTTCCTCTTTGGCATTAGCTCCTGTCCACAGGTATACGAAGCCAAGGAGTGTTTGGTCCCCTGCCCCTTTTCCTTTTAGCCATAAAAGTTCCTTGCATCCCAGTTTAATCCTTTGAAAATTCATGCTTTTATGAATGAATGTCCAAATTCTACCCCTCTTTCTGCTGCCCTCCGCTCTATTGCAATATTCCCATGCGTAGTCGGGGTTACAGGGTCGTTGCTCCACGTTTCTAAGATGTGTTTCTACTAAACCATATATCATTAATTCCTCCTGCCTTAACTGTTCTTCTATTTCCACCAATTTCAGACTATTCCTGCCACCTTGCAGGTTAATCTAACCTATATCTGAATTAACTTGGTCCTGGCCCTTATGTCTATTTCTTCTCCTATGGTTCCATCGTTTCTTTGACCTTGGTTCTTGCTTGTCTACACTGGTGACCTCAGAGCTCTGGATCCACCCAGAAAAGCTATTGCCTGGCGACCTATCCTACTTCCTACCTTCTTGTCAGTGCCACCACTGTGGTGAATGCCATCCTGTGAAAAAAGATGGGAGCTGACCTCCTACACGTCCCTGTTTACTTCCAGTACTCCCTATCCTAGTCGTCGACTCATTAACCTAATTACACGGTTAGCCTCAACGACCCTCCTTTTCGTTTCGCCAGCCTGCCTCTGGACCTCTGAGATGGTGCATATGGTCACATTCACACTCTCAGGGGCATCTCTAAGCCTACGCATTCCCTTTTCTAACTGTTTCTCGTGGTTCTGGCTCCTCCCCTTCAGCACATCGTTGAGACAAGCATGGATAACGACAAGGTGTTCGCTATCCATGTTGTGCCCTACCACCTCCTGGGCTTTGGTCATTGCATCTACCATGCACTTCCCTGAATGGGCCTCCACCTGCACCCGCCTGTCTGCCTTCACTGTCGTCAAACCGCCTTCCTCATCCCTCGCGACGTTCGAGCCACCGACTACCAGAACCCTTCTGCGCTCTAACCGTTCGCTTCCTGACTGCGACTGCTGCCTTCCGGATCGCGCTAGAAGTCTCTCCCTCTGCCGTACGCTACTGTCGTGCGTCATCGGGCCCGTTCTTACCTTCCTGTCTTCCCCACTTAAAGCCTGCTGCGCTACAGCGCTGTAGGATCGACGAGCCTCCTTTAGGTTTACCCTCGCTGTCCTCGTCCACCACCTGACATTGCTCCGAACCAGGGTGACCTGCCGGCCGCGACTTGAGCGCTTATGTCTGCTCTTCTAGCAGAGTCAACTTTTCCCGCTCTTCTTTCAGCTCGCCTACAATTCGCTCCAACACGTCGGCCTTAGCCTCTTGCCTCTTAAGCGACTCGATGACCTGAGTTTCCAGCAGAATCCGTTCCACCTTCAGGTCCCCTTTGAGTTCCTTAATCCTATCTGCCCATTCCCCTTTCAACGTCCGAACGGCCTCCTCAAAACGCTTACAAGCCTGCACGCGAAGCTAGCCCCCTCTGCCTCGGCTAAGCTCCCGAATTCGGTCTCGTCCAAAAGAGCACCAACGCTCTCATTCCTCGCACTGCACTAGCTCCGCGTCCAGCTTGACTTTCCTAGCTTGCCGACCCATCGTCCGGCCGACTACGTAACGTCAAAGCCCGCCAAATTTCCTACACAAGGACCTTCGGCACACCCCTTAACACGATTTAAAACTACGCCCCCTACAGCCCATACAAAAGAAAATACCAAAAGCGTCCTCCTCCGGGGGCGTCACGAGCCAAAGCGTCGCCCGCTGCGACGCAAGCGCCCTCTCTTGTTAGTTAAGTTAACCAAGGAGAGTCACTTGGCGCGCCCCGCATCGAGGTGAGGCTGTTGCTGCAGGGTGCATCGCGGGAAAGCCAAGTAAGGAGACAGTGGGGCAGTCCCCACAAGTTTCGAAACAAGTTTAGTTGCGTACCTTGAGAACTACGGATTCTCTCAGCGTTTCTCCTCCCAATGAACGTAATGCACCAGATAATGCATATAGCGCTGCCCGCACTGATGGAACCATCGTGCGTTCAAAGTAAAGTTGTTCTGTAAAGTACTGAGCATGAAGGCGAAACAAATTTTAATTGGCAACCATCGAAACTTGATATATGACAGAAGGGATGCTGCTTCCGCCATAACGGTGAGCCTGTCTTCTTATCCCTTCCGTCAGCGAGTGCGCAGAAGTGCAAAGCATGTCATTTAATTATCTACCAAACAATCAACGTAGGAAGAAAGACGACCGACTGGGCCAACGGAATTGGCATCGTATATTGCTAACTCTTCAATCACGCTAACTGGCTGGTGGGTCACGTGACCTTGTGACTTTACGCAACCGGTTCCCCGTGGCAGGTGCCAGTTAAATCAATGATCTGTCGCGAGAAGTTGCTCGGGAAGACCAGCTTAAGTCTCACAGGCCCCACCGGTGGCTGTGCTTAAAGCAGCTGCCTGCCAGGGCTGTGGCGCATAGCTTAAAGGGCAATTCAAGAGGTTTCAGATTTCGACATTGTTAGAGGATCGACTATGGGAAAGCTGCAGGTCAAGCCTGTGAAGTTATTTTGTGCCAGTATGTAGAATAATGACGCAATCGCTGCGGCGGCGTTCATGCTCTTCCCCAGCTCACAGTGGTGGGTAGGGAGCTCGATGATGACGTCATCAACAGCGGCGGCATGTATCTAAGATAGAAACTGTCAGACACGCATCGTTGGGCGCTGCTAAGGGACTGACCTCGTCTATTGCGATGATGTTCAATATATACAGAAGCGCTGATCACATGACTTGTGATAGTGCTGAATGTCTGAGTAAAAGAAGCGTGCTCGTTCTTATCTACAGGGTCATCACATCTTTCCTTTTCTTTAAGCTAAGTACATTCATAGGAACTCTACAACACAGCTCGTAGTTAGTCATTGATTCCAAGTAATTTCGGCGTCCTGATCACATCACAGAGCCACACTCTACGGTGTGGCTGTCATGTCCGGTAGCTTCGCTGGCTTGTTGACCACCATCTGACGGCTCCTGTATGTACAGTACTCACGGATTGAAATAGGACATTCGGAGCGCGTGGCCGTCGCTTCATGGAGCGCCGCCCGTAGACGCTCATGGAACCAAGGTGGTGCATTGTGGTATGGCGTGAGAGGGAGAACATCTACAAAGCAGAATTGTTCCTTCCAGTAGCCAATCAGCCGGCCTGTGGTTTACCACATGCCTGCGTGGCACTGCAAGGCTAGCGCTCCGAATGTCCTATTTCAATCCGTGAGTACTGTACATCAACAATTCAGCATACCTGACTAGAAACTTGGCTGGCGACGCGGAAACTTGCGGCTTCCTTGGTGTTGGACTACTCTACTCCGGATGCTTATCGTGTGGCAAATGACAATTAAAACGAATTTAGATTCCCTACTATGAATTCAAAAAGAGCAATACGAGCTATCGGAAACTTAGAGATGACCGATAGTTGCGCGCCTTACTTCAAATTGTACGGGATTCTTGAAATACGTAGGCTCTACAAATACAAATTAGCACTTGAAGTTTATCAACATTACTGGTCCGTTGAAAAGACTTTTGAATCCGAATATCATGAAAAAAGTAGTTCATACGACTTAAGGAATAATATTATAGCCAAGCCCCGAATGCGAACGAACTACGAGTGCAAAAGATTAAGCTATTAGATACCAGATCTGATAAACCACTATCCAATGAGTAAAGATGTATTAACAAATGCTCGTTCTCTAAACCAATTGTTAATAAAATACTGAAGGATATATTTTTGAATGAAGAGTAACACTCTAAATCTTTTTTAATAATTTTTTTTCGTGTCGGAACTTTCAGTCATGTTTATGTATTTTGGGTGTTTTATGTTTGTGTGTTGTGTATATTGGAAGTTTTTTTCTTAACCATGCGCTGCTAGTAGAACTGTATATTTAATCTTGTTCGTATTTTACGGCTGTCGAAACTTTTGATATGCAAAAAAAGCGGGTTTATATTTTCTTTTCCTTCAGAAGCGCCATGTAAAACATGTCTAGGAGTCCTCATGCCACTCCTGGCTCAGTGGTGCAGCGGTTCAGCGATGCCCTGCGATGAAAGGTGCTGCCACTCGTGGGCTTGTGAGACGCAGGTTGCCCCAACCGAGTATCCTCTCGCGACTAATCATTAACTGAACTCGCACCTGCCAAGTTGGGCACGTTTTTTGACGTAACATGCCATATGACCAAGGTGGCGCACCTGCCAGCTAGGTTGCAGAGGGCATTTTTCGCGTATATTTCACTCTCGACCAATGATGCCGACGGCGACACCGCTTTTCTGCAGCATGGGGCCCGGAACGCTACCGTATTAAAAAAAAGACGTAAACTTCTCGGAATAAATATGTGGGAGATAGGGAGCAACCATGCGTGTGTTAAGAATGGAATGACGCTGCGCATAACTGGCTTCATCTGGCATAAACCGCGATTAATTTCTTCAGTCGGTGCTGTATTCTGTGATAGGTGCCGCAGTTATAGCACATCCCTCGTCTGGAAGATGTGTACACACACACTCTCTTTTTATTTTCTTTCCTCATTTGAACCGGAAACAAATAGTTCGGGTGTACTGTGCGATATCAGTGCACGTTAAATAACAACAGGCGGTTGATTTTATTCGGTGCCTTCCCCTACAGCGCCACTAATTGCCTGAGACGCTTTGAGATGTTAAACCTCACAAAACCAAACCAAGTAGTCCTTTTTTTATTTTTTCCTCAGCCATGCTTCCGTGCTGCCCTGGCGATGCGTTTTTCTTACTAGGCAGTTTTGTTGTCGCTTCCTCCTTCCTTCGTTCTTGTTCCCGGTTGCAAAACACCATTTTATAGGAGTGAATACTATGAAATAGTCTAGTGCGTTAAGTAGCACTCTCACGACCGCGCATGAAATTCGGTGGAAAATTTAGGATTTGGCGCTGCTGGTTTGCTCTCAGTTTAAGCGTTAGTATAGACGTGAACTTCACCGCCATTTTCGTGGTAATTTATGATTGACATTGCTGAGGATGGGAGCTAAAAGCACATCATTCTTAATAGGCTCCTGAGACAAGGGTTAGCGCTGATTTCACTCACAAGTACGGCAGAGAGTTGGAATTGTTTGGCAGTTTTTGCTGAATTTCGAGGGATTTTCTTTGCTGCGTTTTGTGCAGGCGCCCTTTCGTAGTATTTTTCCCAGGAAGGCCATTATTTGCCTTTTCCGAACAAACATCAGTCGGAAGTCTGCGTTCATCCGGTGCGCCCCCCTTCTCGTGCAGCCTGCGGTCGCAGTTTGTGGCTCTTTATCAGACAAGGGCACTCCGATGGGATACATGCGTTTTCCTGTGCTTACCAAGCCGTGCCATGGCGTCGTAAAGTCATCGTCCCTTCACGTGCTGCACGTGCATCCGGCGTTCCGAGCCTCCACAGGTGGGAAATGTCAGCGCACCCCTTTTTAGACAACTGCCCTCTTCTTAATTTTTTTTTCAGCGCGACGCCCTATACCTAGATATTTTTTTCGGTTCTAAAAAGCTTTTTTTTGTTTTTCAAAAATGCGAAGCAAAGAACGCCCACGGCCATTACGCTCTCATCAGGCGACTGAAGTTCAAGCATAAAAGCTGAACTTCCACCAGTGATAGCTCATGCTACAGGAAACTCTCCTTTTCCTGTTTTCACAGCCTCTATTCGGCAAGCAGAGACGATAAAAGCAGGTTGCGAGATTCTAGCATAGACCCGACGATTTACCTTCCAGTTCACCGCCTCGCCGTTGGAAACACGGCAACAGGTAAGGTACCGGTAATATTACCGCCTTCTGTCTGGTTACTGCTCAAAGCAGCAAAATGGCTAAGAAATGGTACACCTAAGCTAAGGCTAAGGCTAAGAAATGGTACAAACAACCCTTTCATTTGCCAGCTGTGGCCATTATATCCTCGCTAACTTCTTAATCTGATCCGTTCACATAACCTTCTGCCGTCCCCTGCTACGCTTGCCTTCTCTTAGAATCCACTCCGTTTCCCTCAAGGACCAGTGGTTATCTTGCCTTCGCATCAAATGCCCTGCCCAAGCTCATTTCTTGCTCTTGATTTCGACTAGCGTGTAAATAACCAGCGTTTGTTCTCAGAACCCTTCTGTCCTCCTCCTGTCTTAACGTTACACCCATCATTTCTTATTTCCATAGCTCGCTTCCTTGTCCTTAACTTATGTTGAACCCTTTTCGTTGGCCTTCACATTTCTTCCCTGCGGGTGAGTACCGTTAAGATACACCTTTTATCTGCTTTTCTCTCGAGGGATATTGGTAAACTGCTAGTCATGATCTTAGAGAACCTACCAAATGCGCTCCACGCCATTCTTATTTTCCTCGTTATTTCACAATCATGATCTTTATTTGCGGTCACTACCTGCCCTAAGTAAACGTAATCCCTTACCACTTCCAGCACCTCGCTACAAACTTTAAACTGCTGTTCCCTTGCGAGACTGTAACTTTGGTTTTCTGCGTGTTAAATTTTAGACTCAGCGTTCTGCTCTGCCTATCTAACTCATTGGTCATGCTTTGCAGTTCATCTTCTGAGTGACTTAGCAATGAAATGTAATCAGCGAATCGCAGAATACCATGGTATTCTCTATTAACTCTTATTTCCAACTGTTCCCAATCCAGGTCTCTGAATACCTCCTGTAAACAGGCACTGAAAGCCACTGGCGAGATCGTGTCTCCCTGCCTGACACCCTTCCTTGCTGGAATTTTATTGCTAACTTAGCGGAGAACCATGGTAGCCGTGGAGCGGTTATAGACAGCTTCCATCATTTTGACATAAGGCTCTTCTACACCCTGATTCCGTAATGCCTGTATGACTGCTGAGGTTTCAACTGAGTCAAATGCGTTCTCGTAATCAATGCAGGCTATATATAGGGGTTGGTTATATCCTGCTCATCTCTCTATCACCTGATTGATAGCGTGAATGTGGTCTATTGTCTCATATACTTTACGAAAGCCTGCCTGATCATTTGGTTGATTGAAGTCTAAAGTTGTCCTGACTTTATTAGCGAATGCCTTAGGAAATAACTTATAGGCAATGAACAGTCAACTGATCGGACTAAATTTTCAAGTCCTTGATGAACCTCTTTTATAGATTAGGACGATGTTAGCGTTTTTTCAATCTTCTGGTACGCTGAAGGTGATAAGGCGTTGACTATAAAGGGCGGTGCTGCACTGTGCGAATGCCAGCTCCCGACCTCATGCCGACCCGTCGACGTCATTGCATGTTCTGAGCGCCTCCTTTGTCGATCTAGAAGCTGAGCACTGACATGGCAACCCCGCTGACATAAACCCTTCCTTATTATGGAAGTCATGGCTAGCTGCTAGCGTAGAGGGTCGGCGTCAGGACATAAAACAGCACCATATTCAAATGGGAGAGGTTTTGAAAAGCATTATTTTGTTTAGTTGAAAAAGTAGAACCAAGACTATTTTGGATGCTTACGACCTCTCTTAAATCGCGCGTCCTTTCCTTCAGCTTGTGTCACCAACTAGATTCTCATGAATTTGGCTCTGTTTTCACTTATAACAGGTCAGCAGAGAATGTTTGTCTCCGTAGTCTCTGGATTTACGTGTGGAGCCTTATCGGTCACCGGGAAAAGATTAACGTCATGTGACTGGTGGTGTGAATTCGAAGCCAAGCGAGGAAGCAAGCATGTGCAACCGTCATCATCATTATAATGATCGTTGCTGCTCATCACCAGCAGCAGTCATGATGAACATGCGCAAACAGCAAGTTGTTCTAAAAGGGATGACACCAGCTCCAATGCGCATGCTATCTGGAGTGCCTCAAGCCTCTTCACTTTATCATCATGATCAGAAGCCTGACTACGTCCATTGCAAAACAAAGGCCCCTTCCGTACCCTTCCAATTAACCTAGTCCTTTGCCAGCTGCGGCCACGGTATCCCTGCAAACATCTTAATCTCTCCCGCCCACTGGCCACCTATCTTTCTGCCGCCCCCTGCTGCGCTTGCCTTCTCTTGGAAACCAGTCCGTTACCCTTAAGGACCAGCGGTTATCTTGGCGTCGCATTATATGCCCTGTCCATGCCCTCTTGATTTCGACTAGAATGCCATTAACCTAAGTTTCTTCCCTCACCCACTTTGCCCGCTAACGTGCAACCAGCTAGTCCCAACCATAAGAGTGCTAGCGCCTTGCTTTCATTGAATGCATACGGATTCTACAATTTCACCATGATTCTAAGGATTGTTGCAAAAAACTTGCGTCAAGTCTGCGCTCGAGTATGCACGTACTATATGGGATCCTCCTAAAAATACAGATAAACGTAAATTAGAAATGGTCTAGAACTTGGCGGCCCGTTATGCTTCTGGAAATTGAATCAAACAGACCAGTATGCCAAGCGTAAAACAAATTACAATATGGACCTCTTGAAGTCAGAAGGAGAAAATTTTCTATAATATCTTTTACAAGAGAATTTCTGTTCCAAGAAAGAAGCACATTTTCTGCCCACACTGTTGATTTGAGCGTGTTGATCACAATCACAAATTTTGTGAATTCAGGTCTAGAAGCAATTTTTTCAAATCATCGTTTTTTCCCCATACTGTTGAAGAATTGAATGCCATTTTTTCTTCTCTCGTTACTATTACTGACAATGACATGTTTGCGTCCTTATGGTAGTTTGTTTTCTAGGATAATATTATTATGTTTCTTGCGTATATTCTTGTGTTTTTGTCGAAAATATGAATAACTGACTGCATTGAAAAGTGCACAGATTGCTTTGAAAGGAAAAAAGTTAAGACAAATGGTGTGTGGCGCCTTAGTTAATGCACTTGCTAGAAAACGGCAAAGCTTTCCAGCCACGGACTCTTTCTATCCTTGAAACTTTAGTCGAACAAAGGGTCATGCATTTGAAATGCATTTGCTGCTGGTTTCCAGATACCAGTGTACCTGCGGCTAGCTCTTTCATTTGCCCCTGCTGTAGACTGTACTTGAAATTTATGGGTCTTATCTGCAACAGCACATGGATGCTAACGAAAAGGCTTGAACTTTTGACGACAGCACAGTGCGCTATGGAAAAGAAAATCATAGCGCTACCGTTAAGAGACAGAAAGGGAGCAGAGTTGGTCAGGGAACAAACGAGAGTTAATCATAGCGTAGTCGCGATAAAGAAGATGAAATGAGCATGGGCACAGCATTAATTCAAAGGGAAGATAACTGATTTTATATTAACGTAACAGAGTGCATTGCAAGAGAAGGTAAATGCAGCACGGGCTGACAGAAAGTCAGGAGGGCTGATAAGGTTACGAAGTTTGCGGCGATAATGCGGCCGCAACTTGTACGAGACCGCGTTGATAAGAAAGATGTGAAAGAGACCTTTCTCCTCGAGTGGCGGTTGTCTGCATGGTACGCATGGAACTCCATGCTGATTTATTGATATCCTGCGGCAGCTTGAATACATCTGCTGACTGTCAAAATCATATATTTTCGAGGGAAAGACGTACCTTGTCGTAATGAAGGCTTCATTCTCTGCGGTGCAAAATGCTTCATTATGGTTTCCGTCCACTGCAGCACAGTCAGGATCAATGCCGCACAAAGTGACCCGTTTTTATCTCTTCCTCACGATAATTGGTTTGTTTCTGTACCGTCGCCAGGAGTTTGGGACGTCTCCTAGTTAGAGTCGCTAAGCCTTGCGGTCTAAGTCGCGTTTTTTGTTATGACTGATCTGGCACAGAAGGGGCTAGATGTTTCCATTGAATAATGGCTGCAGACTACCTACCACACATGTCAAAGGAGCGGTGCCACGATGCTTCGGTGCACGTTTGTTCCCGAAATAATCAAAATTTAAAGAAGGGTGTCTATGCAAAAGACGAGAGTTTAGAGCCCTTTTTGGAAAGACGAATACGTTTTTGAAGAATATTTGCAACTCTAGTCGCTTTTGTTCCGGAGCTACAAATAGAACGGGGACTACGCTTTCTATTACTCAGTGCCGTGTTTATTCAAGCGAAAACCTATGAGCGCACCTCATTACATTACGTGTGGGGAATGCAATAGCATTAGGTCAGCGAATTTCATTACAGAATACAACGGGGTCCTATGAAATTTCGTGCTCTTCAAGGCTACTAAAGATGCTGTTGCTAATTTAGGAACAAAAATCAAGAGTCTGCTTCAAGGCTACGTATTACTCTTTAAGGTTCAAGGTTCGTTTATTACATGTTTATGGTACAAGGTAAGAGAAAAACATTGGAATACAGAAAGAGGTCCCAAAGTCAGAGACTGTGGACGGGACCTCCTGTAAGAACAATTGTAAAAATGAATTACAGACAGCAGATGCAAAAAAAAATTAAAGTTTTTGGCATCATAAATGAGCAGTGAGTGAAATACGAGAAATAATGCAACCCTTATTTGAATGAAAAATGATTACACACCTAATATCATACAGACCGAAGCGGTGACCTTGTGGTAGAGCATCCGCCTCGCACTCGGGAGGTGCTGGGTTCGATCCCCAGTGCCGCCGGGTACCCACCGGTTTTTAATGGGTACAAGATTTCCCCCGGCCTGGTGCTCGGCTGTTCTGGGTGAGATGCTTGGGAAAAGGGTCGTGTCCACAGTTGCTCTTACGGATCAGCGATAAGTTCCGCTTTCAACAACGCTAAATCCGCCTCGTGCGGCAGAAGCCCATTTGTGGCCCCCTTCTTTTTTGATGAATGATACCTTCTAACCATGGTGGCCGAAGGCACCGTTCGCTGCTGGTGGAGCACTCGGCCCGCAGCGGGGTTTACGGAGCTTCCCCCAAGCGAACACCCCAAAGGAAGCCGAGCGCCAGGCCGGGAGCCGCTTGTACCCATTTTTACCGTTGGGTGTCCGGCAGTTGGTTTCGAACCAACCACCTCCCCGCAGCCGAACGGGCGCCCAACCAAAAGGGCTGTTAATAAAGCTACAGTCTACAGGCTTCATTAGCACAGTCAATTTACCCTTGGAAGAGAGGCTTTGCTGGCATCACCTAAAAGTTGCCCGTCCACGCTCTCGCACCGTCACTTGTTCTAATTCCTTATTTCCCTGTGCAGCCGGAATGGCTTTTCAAATAACGCTGTCATCATCACTTGCTTAAGTCTTTTTGCTGAAAATGTAAAAAAAAAATTGCTGTTATTGTGAATTTGTGCTTTTAATTCCTGCACCCTTATGCAAACCCCTTTTTGGGGCCTTTAAGGTAATAAAATGAAATTAAATGAAATGAAAACCCACAAACTATTGGGAGAAAAGCGACAATGAAAAGAAAGTTGCACAAAGACAAACACGCGCAAGACAGGCGCAGAGAAAATAACATTTGAAAATACAGCGCTGTTTTAGCAACACAGCAACTTTGAGAAAGAATAAAAAACAAAACAAAATGCACTAGGACAATAAATATTGTCACATTATAATAACAATGATATTAACAATCATTTTACGTATTACAATCATGCTAATAGATGGTTTTGCAAAGCGCTGTAAAAATATGTGGGACGAGCGGTAACACTTTGCGCAGGCAGACTCTTCCAATCGTGTAATGCTCGTGGAAGAAAAACAATATTTCAATGCGTTTTTTCGGGAATTGTACTCGCGCACATTTAGTGGATGCTCGGTGCTGGCGGAAAGGTAGCTTGGCTTTTGCCACTACGCACATTATGAAAGAAAGAGAGTCTAAAATATTTTCTCCTCTTTTCAAGTAACAGCCACCCCAGCTTGTCGCGCGAACCAGAAGAGTTTTTTTTTGGAAATTAAAATCGCCACTTACAAACCCCCAGTGGACGCGCTCAAGTTCCTCAATATTCTGTTTTGAATGCGGGTCCCAAGCGGCGCAAGCGTATCAAGTACAGGACATACGTTGGGCATGAATAAGCTCTTTTTCCGTGTAATTGCAGCATCCCTAAAATTTCGATAGAGGAAGTTTAATGTCCGGCTTACTTTAGCCGATATATAATTTACATGTGCATTTCATGAGAAGTCACTCAAGAAAAAGGCTCCAAAGTACTCATAAGTTTAAGCAGCAGATATCAACCAGAAATCTTGAAAACCAGCAGACGGAGAACCAGCTCGAATGGGCGTAATAAAATCACCATGATGCGCGCCACGGGATAAATACTGTATACATACTTTGGACATAATACTTTGGACAAAAGCGGTACCATGTACCTTCTAGGCCCTTCTGGCTATCGTCATGCGTTTCAAACAGTGAGGGCGAGTAACGATGAATGTGCTGGAAGTGCAAGCTGTTCCACTCGAAACATCTACCCTACATGACATGACAGCGGTCCCATGTACGCCACGACAGGCCCACACAGCACGCGCTTGATCGTGGCATTACAATCCCATCAGCATGTAAGAAAAATCTCAGTGCATTTTTTTATGCGTGGAATGCGCACATACGTGGCATTTCACAGATGCTTGGTTGTCCTATTTTGCATTTTATCCTCCCGTTTAAACAGGCGTCCTTCAGGCGTCCAGGTGGTTCATGAAATGGCATAAATATTAGCTGTCCTCAAATTGCAATAAATGTCGTGCTACCAACTGGGACTACGTGTTTTTCGTCACGTGGCCTTTAACTGTGTCCAGAAATGTAACGCTTGAAGCTGCTTAAATTACGGCTTATGCGACATTTCTGGTATGACAGTCGCAAAATGCACGTTTCTAAAATTTACACCACCTCAAGTTTCCAGCAGTGTTTTGAATATTAAGTATTGATTATCTGCTGGGCCACTTGACCGAAAAAGCTTAAACATATCGGTTAGTTTCGGCATCACCCTTTTTAATTTAACCCGATTTGTTTCCTGCCTTCTTATTCGCACCTGTCAGCGAGAAGAACTTGGCATGGCGGCAAGGAAGCCCTACTTCAAAGTGGTCGACGGCATCCAGAGGTGTCCCAACCTCGTCGAACAAGTGTTCAGAAAGAACTTCCAGTTCAGGGCCCAAGAAGGTGACGTGGTGCAGTGTACGTACATCGGAGGCGGCACCAAGTGGCTTCACTACATCATCGCTCTGATCCTGAGGCGAGGCGAGCCCTTAGCCAGTGCGCAAGAGTTCGCCCGCTGCATACGCTCGATCGACCACCACAGCAACCTCGACCAGTGGGTGCCAGAGGTTCTGCCTATGCGCCTGTTCATTACGCGAGTGCCTCTCAGCCGCGACATGATGAGCGCTGATGCGAAGTACGCCTTCGTCGCCCGAAACCCATGGGACGTGTGCGTCTCCTACTTCCACAGGGCAATAGACTTGAGCGCCTATCGTTTTCAGGACGGCACCTTTCAGGAATTCTTCGACGCTTTCCTCCAGGAATCCTTCGGACTGAAAGGGTACATACAGGCCGTTAGCGCGGCCTATGCCATGAAAGATGAATCCAACGTGTTTTTTGTTACTTACGAGGACTTGATTCGGAACACTGCGACCGTCGTCCTGAAGCTCGCAGCATTCTTAGGGGAACGTTACGGCCAAGAGTTGCAACAGGAAAAGTCACTTGTCGACAAAGTTGTACAACACTCCAGTGCCCAGAGCATGAGGAATCTGCTGGTGGCGACCGCGCTGCAGAAGCCAGGGGTGGAGGCCTCCAGCAGCAAAACAGGATACCAAGCCGTCAGAAGCGCCAAGGTGGGCGAGTGGAGCAAGTTTTTCACGGCGGAGCACCTGCGGCGCATGGAGGCGAAGATACAAGAAGCACAGGAGGCAGCATCCTTCATGCACCTCTGGGACGACATCAGGGCCGAGACGATCGCCGCCGCCCGGCAGTCGTGAAAGACAAGTCTCTCTCTAGTCCCAGGTTTTCTGTAACAGAAGAAATATATTGACGGCAGAAATAGCGGACAATAAAAGAGCATGTGCGTCATTAGTTCTTTTCTATGCTGTCCTTAAAGAAATGTACAGATCTCGTGTCTTTTATAGAGTGAGAAGGCGCAAGAAAGGTACAGGGTGTGTACTGAGCGTCTTGATAACTCGCTTAAAGTGTGGTCCAAGCATATGTTCATAATCTTTAATTAAGCAAGGCGGCTTTTATTGAGGCTTCAAATCCTTTTTCAACCATTAGCAAGCAGGTGCACTTGCTTCTACCGGTAAGCATTTTGACTACTTTGTGCCTTTGCAAGTTGGAATTTGTGAGCTTCATTTTTTTAAAATCGAAGCACATTGGTTGCTAATATTTTACGGAGCTATTCTTACACCTCCCACTGGATTCGTAGCGCTCTCACGCTTAGAGCAGCCACCAGAGTATCTATTTCATATACAATGCGGTTCGTTTCATTACAAGACCATTGTAAGTCTTGAACGAGTTAGGGATTGTAACTGTAGTAGGGAGGGTAAAAAAGCTAACACTACGAGCAATCTGTCAGAAAGCAAGTGCAGTATGATTGTGGCATAATGGTTGTTCATGTTAGTAATCATTCCGGCAGGCGAAATACTTATAACAGCAATAAGTACGAAGACCTCACCACAAATAATTAGAACGCTCCAAAAACGAGAGCACAAACCCCACAAGTTGAAAAAAAAACAGGAAATAGGAATGGAGCCCGAGCAAACAGGCCACACTATCGTCTCGTAGGATGCAAGACAATGAGAGCGTCACTAGCGTGCGATGGTTTCTAGCCTTCAGCTGAAGGAAGGTGGTGAATACGAGCTGGGGATAGATGTATTCAGTGCATTGCATTCGTGAATTACTGAAGGAAAACAATAATGCGTGACGGTTTACGAGTCAGCACATGTTTACGCCAGGTTTGCTTTGACGGTGAAAAAGACAATTTGGCAAGTGATTGTCTTAAGGCGGCCTTTTTCGCACTAGACGATAAAGATAGAAGGTCAGATGATGTTGCAAGACTTGGTAGAAACATCAGTATGCTTGTGTGTTTTTATGGACAAACTATATTGCGTTTCCTTGAACTTTCTCAGGGCGTGTGATGAAAGTGAGTGTTTGTGGGAACCAAGCAATGTGTGCATATTCTCAGATTGTCCTTACAAGTGCAGTAGAGACAAAACGTTGAGTGCTATTTGTTGCTGATCGTAGGCGTTCTCTGAGGAAGAACCGTTCACAAGTGTACAGAATTGCGAATCGTTTGCTAGCCAACAGAATAAGATCAGATGTTATAGAAGGCATTAATACGTTATGCCAACGAATTTATTTTCATACGTACTACAACAGTGATCCTTTAATAACGTAGGTTAAACAAAATAGCTCTTCTTCTGGTTCTTTTTATGAAAGCACGTTTTGAATCTTTGCTGTCATTTCTCAAATAGTGTACCATTCGGCCAATATTTTACAGAACTGCTCAAGGAAAAGTGGTCTTCCGGGATGTTTATTGTTTCTACGGAATGCAGTAATGACCGAAAAGTTTTATGCGACATTCAATATTAATGGCAGTGTGTCTAATGTGAGGCTAAGAATAGCAGTGATCCGTGGGCGTGTTACTGGGGAACCCTAGAATTAATGGGAGCTGTCCTTGATTAAGCATGTTAGAGGGATAGGAATTTTGAGCGGTTGGTTTAATAATATGCGATACATCCCAGAGCTTCATTATCTCCAGTAACGTTACGAAGTTTAGTTGTTATCTTTTTGCAACTTATCCTTGAAGTGCTATGGGTAAGTCAAGCATCAAGCATGAAATTTTTTAAGCTCCTGTTCTCGGCGCGCCGCGGGGGACCTTGCCATCAGAATAGAGGGAGAACACGGCGCCGAAGTGAAGGCGAACAGAAAGAACATGGAGACGAACCTAAACAAATTTTGGCTCAGTTTTTCGGTTGCCTCTTGGTGCCTACGTGCTGCACTGCCGCCGGATCAGCGCATGCGGCAACAACAGAGTCTCCCTAGTCCCGTGGTGGGGCAACGCAGTCCTTACGAGGTGTGAGCGAACCGATAGCGCCGAGCGCATTGCGCAAGCCGCTCATCGGTAGTCTCGTGCGTAGCCAAGACGTCATTCTTCGGTGCAGCGCGGTACCCACTGTAAACAGTGAAGGCACTGCCCTCTGCCTCTCGAGTGACACAGTGGACGGATGGTTGTGCTTGACCGAGAAGATACCCTGCCTTCAGAGTTACAAGTACAAAAGTAATACAGACAGAGGTCCCAAAGATGAGCATTGTAGTGGGACCGCTTACAATAAAATGAGTCAGCTTCCACATCCACACAAAAATGATTAGCAATATATCGAGCAAACACAATAGATTATCAATAAAAATAAATAACGAAATAGCAAGGAAAGAGCAAAGACCAAATAGGTGACGTGGCGATTAACATGATATCCCGAAAAATCGAGTAATAAATGAACGAGTGAAGATTACATTTAAATGAGAACCGAAGTGGCACCGTTTTCAGACTATAAGGTAATGATTTCATAATTTTTTTAGAGGCAACGCAACCATCTGAATTTGATAGTTCAAACTACGAGATTGTCTCCAGATTGTGCTACGCCGGTAGTGCAAAGCATTGCAAGGTTACATCTACTCTCGACCTTGAGAAAGGGTGTTTTTTTTTAATAAATATTTGACTGGAGTCTTAATATCTAGAGCGACATCGTGCACGATCTTTGTTCTTGAGTATCGCTGATAAGCCGGGACTAAAACATGCTTAAGCTGTTTCCCAGTTGTTCATTGCCATGAGCCAGCAGTGTACGAAACTATAATGAAAAGTGAAATGGTGCCGGCTTCACAGGCTGATAGGGTGTTTTAAAAACTTATCTTCTCCTTTGGGCCAAACTCAGAACGGAGATCATAGTGGCAAAAAATGTCTTCTGTCTTCAGCTAAGTGACACGATTTATTGCTAAAGCCTGACGACCAGCAGTAGTGCTGGGTGCTTCTCAAGTTACTCTCAAGTGCTTCTCAGTGGTGATTCTCAAGTTACTTGGCTTAGTTTCTGCAGTAACATGCACCTAGTGAGGCTGGTTTAGATACAATCCTGAGAATGGCCATGCAAAATCTAGCTGTTGAAACAGAAATATTTCGAGATCACTTAGAGATCTAATGCGCAGCTTTAGGTTCGTTTCGGGTTCGGCTCTGGAACGCACACTCTACAGGCTCAAAGAAGATTGAACAGGCTGATGCGAACTCAGACAAGTTCAAGACAAAAACCGAAGAGATATTTTACAGTTTACTCTTCCATTCCTTTGTTTTTCTGTCCCGAATGATATAAAATCAAAAATGAAAACAAATAACTGTATTTCAGCGAGATAATGCGACTGAGGCCACTCCACGGTGCAAACCACGACTCATAAGATCAGTACGGGTCAGCAAACACCACACTGATAGTTGTCATAAAAAAACGAATGTGTAGAAACATACAAGTTTGGGACCACTATTACGCGAGGAACACCCGCAGTAAAAAACCGAAATTAGAAGTGCAGTAACAAGTGAATAGAGAACCACACAAACAGTCTACTGTAGATAAGAAATACGTGAGATAGGAAACAGAAGAGCAATATGATAACATTAAGTACGAGAGCATTTTTACAATAACTAAGGAATAATATGTGCATTGAATTCAATTGTACTGCATTTTTAGAGCAAAAGCTTTACTCCTTGAAATAAACTCCCAAGGTCAAATGTGGCACACGTTTGACCTTCAAAAGGCCAAGCGGAGGTGTGTCCTGTGACGTCACGCTACATGACCTGCTGCGGACATAGCGTTCAAGCGACATCGGCCGATAGTCGAGGCCAGTAGTACTTGTCTTGACTGCGGCGGAGGGTGCAAGAAAATCCGAGATGCACAACTCTCGAATCGTAGTGCAAAGCGTACAGAACTTCTTAGCGAAGACTTACAGGCGCAACCAGGAGGTAAGCGGTTTTTTTCGGTGCGAAGATCTTCACGAGAACATAATTCTATACACAAAGCGAAGACAATCCCCGCTTGAACGAGGCTGCGGGCGATGAGACCTTGCCTTCGAAGTACACGGTGAGGCTTTAGATGTCTTGGTCCGAGCGTTCCTGTTGTGGAAAAGAGCTGGCGTTCACGTGTTCTAGGAAGGCGTCGTCATCGCCATCTGGCAGCGGTGCATCTACAGCGGCTCGTCAAAGGCAGTCGGCGTCCGAGTGCTTACGTCCGAACTTTTAAACGACAGTGACGTTAAACTCTTGGAGTCGTAAGCACCATCGAGCAAGGCGGCCAGAAGGGTCTTTCAAGTTGGCGAGCCAGCGCAGCGCGTGATGGTCAGTCTTTACTTTAAAACACATGCCGTACAAGTACGGACGTAATTTCTATGTGGCCGGACTATTCCTGGGCACTGCTTCTCTACCGTGTAATAGTTGGCCTCTGCCTTTGCCAAACAACGGCTGGCGTACGCTATTACTCTCTCGTGGCCTTGCTGCTTCTGAAAGAGTACGCCGCCTAGCCTCACGCTGCTTACGTCTGTATTAATATCGGTTTCGGCGTTTTCGTCGAAGTGTTTAAGCGAGGGCGGTGACTCTAAACAATGATTAATTTACTGTAATGCTTCATTTTGCGGAGCTTCTCACATGAATGGCACATCACACCTCGTTAGCTGCGTCAAGGATCCGGCGTTGTGCGAAAAACTATATAGCAGTCTTCGCTCATATACCCATAGCCCCAGAAATCGGCGCCCAGCTTTCTTGCTCGTCGGCTGTGAAAACTGGGCGAAGGCGGCGGTCATGTTGTATGCCATCGTTGCGTACAGTGTGGCTTAGAAACAACAGCTACGTAAGCGAAATGTCACTTATCTGGCTTTAGGGTGGCCCCGATGACTTGATTGCCTCTAGCATGGTTTAAAGCCTTCTTAAACGGTCGTAAAAAATCGAAGAGAAGATGACGACGTCATCTAAGTATAGGAGACAAATCTGCCATTTGAGGACCGACAGCATTATGTCAATTACACGCTTGAACGCTGAAGGGGCAGAAAAAAAACTCCAAATGGCATTACCATGGACTTGTAGAGGCCGTCGAGCGTGATAAAGCATTCATTTTACAATTCAATAGAGTAAATTGAGAGGCTAGTTGGTTCAAGGTGCACATAGGGTGGAACCAACGAAACTAATGCAGGACAAGAAGAAGGAGGTTCTTGTCTAGCGGTGTTCTACCACTGTTGTGTGTTTGCCTCATTGTGATTGTCCTGTGTCAGTTTCGCTGGTTCCACCATTTGTGTTTTTAGGTTTTTTTTCGTCGACCTCGATTCGCCAAAATCGGCGCCTTAGGTTCATGAAAAGAAAATATTTGGTGTCGCAGAGGCTGTCTAGGGTGTCGTCTTATGTGGGGTGGAGGGCACACATCTTGCTTGGTTACGTTGTTCGATCGATGGTAATCGACGCAAAACCAGGAGATTACCGTCTTCTTCACGAGAATGACCGGGGCTGTACAGGGGCTCTTCGACGGCTGGATGCCATCGTCGCGCAGCATTTCCGGAACTTGGTCCCGGATGGCTTGGCGTTCAGACTTCTAGACACGGTAAGAGCTTTTACGTGTGTTTTCATTGTTTTTAATGCGATGCTTTTGCAGGAGTCGTTTGTCGGGACTTTGATCACGAAGAAAAATAGTTGCTGTAATTCTGAAGGAGTCTGCGGATCTGGTTTGTCTGTGTCGGCGCAGCGCAGGATTAATGCCAAAGTTAGGCGCCTTGTCTTGGGAAAGCGGGTCTTTTCTGGATACTTCGGAGAGTGCGAAGTTGTCTTGTATGTCAGTAATATCACAAAAAAGTGTAATCGTCGCGCTTTTGCAGAGATGTCGATGTTCTTCGGCAAAATGTTTCATCAGCACATGATCTTGGTCATTGCGAAAATGGGCGACGCCTCTTGCGAAGCCCAATCCTCGGTGCAGAAGAGGCTCCGTATTCCCGTCGGTGACGACTTCGATGTTCTTGGCATCTCTGGCGCCTATGATCACCGGGACGCTTGATCGGGGTGGTAGGCTCACTTGTTCATCCAGGACACTCAAGGCAGCATGATGCTCTGTTGTTGCCATTGTAGGGATGGCTTCGTTCGTCGAAAGTGTAATAAACTCGGATCGAAGGTAGATAATCGCCTGATGCTCATTCGCAAAATTCGTGCTCAATATCACGTCGCGGGAACAATGCTGCAGGACAACGAAGGTCGCAGGATAGGTGCGTCCGTTGACGGCCACTCGCGCTGTACCTCGTCCTGTTGGCATAATGAGGTGGCCTCCTGTGGTGCGAATTTCTGGGCCATCCCAATCGGTCGTTACTTTGCTCAGCTGTGCGGAAAATGTTGCGTTGATTACCGAATGGCTCCTGTGTAGATTAGAGATTGACTCTCCGGCTGTCGACAGCCACTTGTTAGTCAGATGCTCTGGTTCTTGCGTTGCACATTGTCTCAGCGTATGGTCACGGCTTCGTCGGGTACGTGAGCCGTGGATCGCGTCATGATCGACTTCGTGTTTGTATGCGGCGTCGCCGTATTGGGGGCGGTGTCTTCATTCGGCATGGGCGGTGGAGGATATTCAGTGTTTTGCTGTAAAGCAAACCGACCTCCATAGGTTGCTGTATCTGCGAGTTCCTGAGGTTGCTCTACAGTGATGTAGCTGCGACGTGACGATGCAAATCGTGTAGATGACGGCGACGGGGACTTAGACGGGCGTTCTTGCGTGTAGTCAGCGCTACGCAAGTAACATTCTACCTAGCGTAGCCACTGATCGAGCTGTAGTCGTGGTGCTTCATAGGAGAAACCCCGGAGGCCCATCATTTTGTATGTGCAGTGCCGGAGTATGTGACTTGGCTCACCTCATTATAAGCAGAGCGGACGCCTCTGGTGGGGAGTCCTCCGGAGGTCTGCTTTTTTTGGCTGAACTTGAAACATTGGTGGGCGGGCAGGTGATTGGGGAGTAGTGCACAGGGCTGCTGGAGAAGACTGGCAGGACGCCTTTGGCTGCGTACCACGATGGCGGAAGTCATGACTTGGGGCTCCGTGGCAGCTGCAGTCGGGGTACCAAGTCCCTCTTGCAATTCTTCCCGTACTTCATCCATAAGAGTCGCTGGTTGAGAGTGTGGGAAAGATGACAGCAGTCTTCGCATTTTCTCGCGGACTATTTCCCGGATGAATTCCGGCAAGGTTTCGCTGGTAATGAACGTCGTGTCCAGGTAACTGTCTGAGAAGACGAGTAGGTGCCATTCGTACTGGCAAGCTCTGGCATCCAGGGTCCTGTCTAGTACTGTGGTCGCTTCCGTGGTTAACTGTTTTCAGTGAAGTGCGGAGCACACTGACGAAAATAGGCTCCTTGACACCTCGTACAGAAAGCCCATATTCTTCTCTTCTATCGCGGTGGGATCTGCGCGTCGAAAATGGCGTTCCATTTCTTCGACATACGCAGTCACTGTTTCATTTCGATGTTGAATTCGTGACTGCAGTATATCCTCTGCTCTTTCTTTCCGGATGAGGCTACTGAACATCCCCACAAGCTCTTTCTTCAAGGTGTCCGAGGTCATGACGGAAAGCTCGTGATTCTTAAACAACGTTCTGGAATTGTCGTCCAATGCAAAGTAAACTTTTCGAAGCGTGGCATTGTCGTCCCAGGAGTTCAGCATGGCCACACGGTTATGCACATCCAGCCATTCGTCGAGACCTTCGTGTGGGTTGTACATTGAAATTCGGCGGCTCACGAGGCTGGCGAAGCACTACGGACGTTGATTGTGCACAAGGGTCCATCTTGGGAGGGGGGGGGGGGGGGGCACAGCAGTGCAGCATGTCAGCACATCCATCAGATGTCACGTGGCGGTGACGGTGGTCCGGCAGTCAGAAATACAGCAAATATGACTTATAAAAAAATTGTCTATTAGGCTGACTCGGGCCCACAGAGAACTGAATGACGCGGTGGAGGCGATAGTCTCGAGCGCGCTCAGCGTTCGCGGAACAGAATGCCGTTCGCTTTCGGCCGCGCTCCATTTAAAGCCAACGATGAGCTTTGAGATATGGCGTGCAAAGGAACCACAACAGTCTGGAACAGCATAGTATCGGCTCTGCCCAGGTGCAATCAATCGAGATAATTTTGGTCACCTCTTGCATCACAAATAAAGCGATATAGCTGCGTTGGGGTAGCTTTCAAGAATGAAAAAGCGGCCATTAAAATGCCTTACCTCAATATCAATCAATAAATCAATACTTAAATCATTCAATCAATTTTATTTTCGCATATATATTGCAGCAAAAAAGGGTGACTGAAGAAAAAGCCGCTTTATGGCGGCTTGACATAGCTCCTGTCGCCCAATAGTGCTAGAGGAGCACGCCGTACGTACTCTAAAATAACAGCACTTTTTTTTGAAAAACCTCATAAATGTTCGGGGTGCCTGCCCTCAATATGTTTTGAAAAATATGAATCACTAAAATGGCACAGAGAGAAGACTGGCAGAATCAAAACTTCACCCTTTACTACTCGCCCTTAAATAAAACTTAGAGCAGTCTTCAGCACGGTTTCAGTGTTCGAGAGCATGGGTAACATCTTTTATCTTAAACCAGCATGTATAACTCAAGTGGCAGGCTATAATGTTGCCCAAAGTGACTATAAGCAAGGTAAAGTTTAGCTGGACTTGCACCATTCAGCGCGAAGCACAGCTGCAACAATTTGCTGCTATTCGTAATTAGCCACATCGGAAATAAGAGCACTTCGTGACCAGGCACTATATTTATTTGAGATAATTAGGTGTTCGTCCCGTATGTTCTGGTAGAGAAGTCTTGGAATTTATTAGTCGTTTTGGCATTAAAATAGAGCGTTTCCTATCATTCACTCTTATCAGCAGCAGACACAGCCAAAACAAAGAGGTGAGTTTTTTGTGGCTGGGGGCAAAAATAAATTTTTGACAACCAAACTAGGGGTGTGTTCTCGATTCGCTCGCGTTCATTTCATTAGTAAATACGGTGTTCTGTTTGCAGTTAAACGTAATGAAGCGGTCTGAGCACTGATGAACTGAAATTATTTCAGCGTGGACGGCCCGACATAACATAAAAGGACTGAAGTGATTAGTGCTCGAACGCGGGACGTACCAGTATTTATGGTGTATTATCTGACGGAAACAGGCCATATTTGTAATTCACGCAGACTGCTTAGTGATATAACCCAGTACCTCGAAAAAAATGTGTAGGCGCTGAATAATCTGCATTTACTACGTTTTGAGAGCTTGTTTCCGCCGTTTTAATGTTTTTGGGTGTTAATGTGTGCCGTGTTACCCCAGACTAAGTGACACAGTGCATCCCCACGGACCCGAGCACCGCGCCTAGCCGTGCGTGGCATCGCCGTGTTCAGGGAAAAGAGTAGCCTGGTGGTTGAGCCGATGCCGAGCGTTTGAACCTTTAAGGCTCCTCGGCGGAGGCAACACACCACTTTGGCCCCAGCTTCCTGTAGACGGCACCTCAGGCCTGACCCGACCGGGGGGAATCGGCTCTCGCCTTTTCCTATCCTCCCCTCCATCTTTCACTTTCCTTTCTCTTTCTCACAACTCTCCTATCTCCTACTCACTTCTTGGTTTTTCCTTCTTTCCCGGCGGCGCAAACTGTGAAGGAGACCATGCTGCATACTCCAGGGCGTGTCCGTCCTGGAAGAAAGAAAAAGAGATAATAACCATAAAGACACAGGAAAACATTTCATTTAAAGAAGCGAGAAGGCGTTTTGCGCTTACACATTCTCCTTCACAGCAAAACAAAACTTCGCTGATGTGGTGCGCAGGGGCATAGCACCGCACAGGACTCAGGCACCTGCCAAGGCCGCTTTCACAGAACCTATGGCAGGGCCATCCACGCCCCAGGTAGGGTCAGCGAAAGCTGCCCTGTCATTGCCAAAGCAAGGAGCGCCGGTCCATGGGTCGGCATCCCGCAGGACCTCCAACCGTCGGGAGAGGCCTGAAACTAACACAACCGCGGCTGCGCGGTCCTACAGCACCTCTGCCGAGGGGATAGATATAACCCCCAGTCCGCCCGATTTACAGCGGTGGAATAGCTCTCTTGAGCGGAAAGTCAGGCCCCTCATAACGGGCCAACCACATAAGTAAATCTCCTTTCATTTCTTCTCAAAAACATAAACATGCCTTTTTTTTAATTCAGTGGAATTTCAGAGGACTTATGCTGAACTGCAGTGACATAATACGTATTTTAGGATCAATGTTACCCATAGTTTTATGTCTTCAGGAGACTAATCTTGGTCCATAACATGTGGACAACAAGGGTTAACCTTGTGTGGCCAACTACCTTGAGTTGCGCGATGTTTGGTTAGAGTTGAGGTGTACATCTGGCGTGGGCAGGACTTGCTGTCAAGTTTCTGTCCCGTCCCCTTGTTAGGCTCCGTGGTGGGTGGCTGGCACCATGACCGAAAAACGAGTTTTTTTTTATGGCTCCCCTACTTTCAAAACCAGATCGCTCTCTCAAAAGAGGGCGGAACGAGGCAGGGCGGAACGAGGAAGACGACTTCTTTCATAAAAAAAGTAACTTTTCCTAAATATCACGTGATCCACAGTGAAGAACAAGATAAGCAAGAAAGAATAATATCCCCCTTCCTTGTGTCTAATTGCTTGACAGAAACCTTAGACATTGGCTATAAGCTCTCAAAAATGGCCAGCGGCGATTTATTGCTCGAACTGTGTGACAATGTGCAACACTCCAAGCTCTCCAACCTAACGTCCATAGGGGAAATCCCTGTCTCGGTGACCTCTCATCGCTCACTTAACACTGTCCGAGGCGTAATATACGAAAGTGATTTTGTTCACATCACTGAAAAAGAAATGCTCGAAGGGCTCACCGACCAAGACGTCGTAGATGTCGTAAATGTCCATCGAATCATAATCCGGACCCCTCATGTAATGCCCCTCGTGGACCTTTGAGGAACAAATAAAATAAATAAATAAATAAAAACATTAAAAAATTTTTAGACGCGATCACGAGCAGGCAAACCGACTCTCGGGAAGCGTCGCGATTGTCGGTCAAAGCGGCGTCCCTGCTCAAGAATCAAGCTCAAAACAAAACTTGAGGCGGTTGCAGTCAGCATCGTCAGCTACAAAACGCTAACAATCTGTTCCGTATACATTCCTCCACATTTTTTTATAACAGTTCATGATCTACAAGAACTGATAGATGAACTTCCAGAGCCGTATCTGGTAGTTGGGGATTTTAACGCTCACTCCCGTCTTTGGGGAAGCGAGCGCTGCGACTCTAGGTGTCAAACAATCGAAGATTTTATTCTCGCAAACATTATATGTATTTTAAACACGGAAAAAGCCACATACTGCTCGCCAACCTCAGGCAATATGAGCTGTTTAGATTTATCTGTTAGTTCATCATCTGTGTTCAATGATTTTAAATGGGATGTTATTGACAACCCTTATGGCAGCGATCACCTTCCTGTATTAATAAGTTTGACATCTGCACCAGAAATCATCCCAACTAAACCGCGACGTTGGAAGCTGCATTTATCAGACTGGGAACTTTTTAGAGCACAAGCCAATTTAGAAGATCTAGTTTTAGAAAACGTCCGCATCGATGAGATAAACGAAATGTTCACGAATTGTATAATTACTGCCGCCGCACAATTAGCTATTTTTCTGTCTTGAGGAGTGGTGCGGCAAAAACATAAAGTGTGGACAAAAGAATGCAAGGAAGCAAAAAAACAAAAAATAGAGCTTGGGGTAAATTTCGCAGGTACCCAACACAAGAAAACCACGTACATTTTAATAAGGCAGAAGCCAGAGGTCGGTACCTCCGCCGCAGTGCCGAGAAAGCTTCTTGGAAGAGTTACATTTCATTTTTAAACAGTCAAACCACATCAAAAAAATGTGGAAGAAGGTTCGAAAATTGAATGGCACCTTCTCACTGTTCACAGTTTTTCTTCTAACAACACCTGGCACACAAATAAGCATAAGAGAACAGGCAGACATTTGGGGGAACACTTCGCTGCAATCTCCAGTTCTCGCTTTACGTTGTCATTTATTAAACACAAAAATATAGCCGCAAAACAAAAACTTCCAATGAGTGGAGGGGAAAAGGAACAATACAACAATTTAATTACTCTCCAAGAAATAAAGACAGAACTGTCTGGCGGAAAAAAAAAAACTGCACCAGGACCCGATCAGATACACTAGAAAATGCTTGCACATCTTTCTCAGCCTGTCATAGGGGCACTCTTGAATTTCTTTAACAAAATATTCATAGAAGAAAAAATGCCTAAAGCGTGGAAAACAGAAGTGATAGTTCCATTCCTGAAACATGGAAAAACCACCGACTTCCCCAAGTAGCTATAGGCTAATAGCCCTCACAAGCTCTCTCGCGAAATCTTTCGAAAGTGTCCTAAATATAAGATTTACATTTGTCCTTGAAACCCACGAACTTCTTGATGCCCATCAGTGCGGTTGTAAAAAGGGATGCTCAACGACAGACCATTTAGTTCACCTCGAAAACACAATAAGAGAAGCTTTTATACATAAACAGCACTGTCTTGCCGTTTTCTTCGATATGGAGAAAGCGTATGATACAACCTAGAGGTTTGGGATCCTCCATGACCTAGGTGACATAGGTATCCGCGATAGGATGTTAACCTGCCTCACTGACTTCCTTTCCGACCGCTCGTTTCAAGTACGCCAGGGATCGATCAACCCTGTCCAGGAGCTTCGTTCAAGAGAACGGGGTTCCTCAGGGATGTATTTTAAGCACGACATTGTTTATTATAAAAATGAATTCCATAATTAAAATAATCCCAAAGTCCATCCTGTATTCAGTATACGTTGATGATGTTCAAATAGCCTGCACATCCTCAAACATTGCAACATGCGAAAGGCAAATACAGTTGACAATGAATAAACTAGTGACATGGGCAGATCAGAACGTTTTCCAGTTCTCCCCACAGAAAACAGTAGGCATCCATTTCTCGCTGAAACGCGGCATACAAGTAGAACCATTCGTACACCTGAACGAAACACAGATACCCGTCAAAAATGAACGCAAATTTCTAGGGATAACCTTTGATAAAAAAACTCACTTTCCTGCCCCATGTAAACGCACTGAAAAAGAAAACCTCCGGATCCCTGAATATACTTAAGGTACTGTCACGCAAACGTTGGGGTGCTGACGGGACTTGTCTTTTGCAAATTTATCGCGCCGTTTTACGCTATACCTTAGATTACGGATGTATAGTATATGGGTCAGCAAGAGCATCGTATCTTGAACGACTGGATCCAGTGTATAATTTAGGTTTACGTCTTTCCATTGGTGCATGCCGGACATCACCCAAAAACAGCCTATATGTAGAAACTAATGAACTATCACTTACGGACAGAAGAACCATGCTTACCTGCTCGTACATTCTAAAAATCCGTTCCCTAAAAAAACATCTTTGTTACCATATAGCTACGAAGTGCCCATCTCGAACGCTCTTTACCAACAAACCTCAAGCTACCAGGCCATTGCTCTTGCGATATGAAGAGATGTGTCAGAATCTTGATGTCCTAAACACATTATCTCGTATTGCGCAAATACGAGATGCACTACTTCCATGACGCAATTGCCCTGCAATCTGCGATTTTTCTCTTACACGCTTCCGGAAGAAACAAACTCCACAGCAACATATCATACAGGATTTTCTTGCACTGGAGGAAAAGTACAGTACTTTCAGAGCTCTTTATACAAATGGTTCAAAAACAGATGCCTACGTAGGAGCCGCAGTGGTGCAAGGGAATTGGATTGAAATAGTAAGGCTTCCACAGTGTGCCTCCATTTTCACTGCCGAATGTTGCGCGATCTCTGGAGCCATACAAAAAATAGTGAACGGGAACCTCGCAAACAGTATCATATACACAGACTCGCTAAGCGTGCTTACAGCTCTTCACTCTAGAAATGCAGTCACTCCTATGCTTGGTGATATCATACACAACATAGTAATAGCCACAGCTAAAGGACAAAACGTAAAACTGTACTGGGTACCAAGCCATACCGGAATTAAAGGCAACGAAAGAGCAGACTTCTGCGCTGCTCAAGCTTGTTATCAGCATGTAAAGAAAGTAAATTAACCGTTCAAAGATTGCATTAACTTAATTAATCGTAAAATAAGACAGAAACGGCAGCCCGCGTGGAACAACGAAGTAAACAACTTACACAATGTAAAACCAGCTATAGGCGAATGGAAGTCCTGCAGCTACCAGGAACGTTTTAAGGAAGTGATTATGTGCCGTCTTCGTAAAGGACACACGCACCTCACACACAATTTCCTACTGACAAAGCCAGATCAACCTTTCTGCGAAAAATGCGGACATGAAGTTACGGTTAACCACATTTTCCTTTCTTGTGCGAAGCTGAAAAAATTAAGGAAAAACTACTTTACTCAGTTTTATAACGAATACATTTCTTTTCATCCCGCACTGCTTTTAGGAGATGATGCAATTGTTGATATATCCCGTGTTTTTAGCTTTCTTAACGAAACGGGATTTCTCAAGAGACTCTAAATTTTTTACCCACTGGTCTGTTTGAATTTTAGTAGACCTCAGCTACTTTCTCATGCCTGAGAAGAAGGCTGAGGCTTTTATATTGATTGGGTGGGAGCCTCGATATCCTTGCACAACCAAGGAAAGCTACTGAGGTTACCCAGCCCTCTTTAAAGCTTTTACTAGTAGCCATTTCTACAATTTGTCTATGTGTTCACAAGGTAGTATTAACGTTTGAGGGCCTCTACACCATGTATGATTTTTACATTTGTATAATATTCAACAAAACACTTTTCCTAGACATTGTTCTTGGCGCATGATGGCCTCAGTTGCCTATGTGCCATAAAAAGCAACACAACACAACTCTCACACCAAGAAATAATTAATTTACAGTAATTGTATATTATTATTCCAACGCATATGGCCAATAAAAACGAGGCCTCATATTTGTATTCCACTAAAA
The DNA here is from genome assembly GCF_052857255.1 of Amblyomma americanum. Classification (NCBI taxonomy): domain Eukaryota; kingdom Metazoa; phylum Arthropoda; class Arachnida; order Ixodida; family Ixodidae; genus Amblyomma; species Amblyomma americanum. The sequence continues at coordinate 38,752,892 of NC_135500.1, read as the reverse complement.
ATTTAAACTGTATTAGCACACGATGGCTTGGCGTACAAACTGGTTTGTATACTTTCGCGCAGGAATTAACACACTCCTTTTGTGTTCGCGTTGTTGACTGTTAGTGCATTTCTACGAGACGGCGACTAAGACTCACCCAAAGACAGAATGGCTCTTCGGACTAAACTTATATTCTGTGCCAGAAAGCTATAGGCTTCTGTAATCTGCATATATGGAAAAATCTACGATATGGTTTATTTGCACCATATATTTCACAGATATTAAATAACAAAGGGCTGATGATATTGCCCCGTGGTATTTGGTTGCATGCTGACCTACAATTGCTCATTGAAACGTACTGATCACGATCACTTAAATAACTACTATTAAGGCTAGTACTATGTAGCTAGCGCCGCAAATGGACCGTTGATCAAGACCTAAGCAATCGATTGAGCCTACGTTTTTATATATATAATGAATATTCCTAAAATTATTTTCCTGTTTTCTGTATTATTAATGATGATTTCCTTTTGACGCAGCAGGACCAGCTCACTGGACAATTTTGGTCTTAACCCAAACTGTAAGGATGTTCTTTAATTTCTTGGTCTGTAATTATTGAGGTCACCTTTTGCGCCACTTTTCTGCATAATGAAAGCCTAATGTCTTTTTATCTATGATGAGAAATTTCTAAGAATTGAGCGACGGATTATAAATATCAGTTAGAACGGGGAATATAATATCTAACGCGGCAATAATTGGTTTCATCTTAAGGCCACAAGGTGTTTCACTGTATTGCTGTACTCTGCCCATCTCCTGTTGTTAGCCCACTGGAATACGAGTGCAGCAAAAACTTCCGCCTTGTCTACGGTGGCGATTTTAACCATAATATACTTCAATATATCCACACAACTCGAAAATTTAACACTGTGCCGCATTCTGCTGGTTTTCTCAATCTAATAAAAACATCTACACAAGTTAGTGTCACTACTCAATCAGCACTAGATTTCATTTTGAAAAATATTAATACCAGAGTTCATAGCTCTGGTACGCACATTTCTGATGAAAGTGACCATGGCCCTGCATTTATGACTTATCAGAGAAATAGTACAGAAACAAGAGAATGCAAGAAGACCATTATACTTTAATCCACCGCTGAAGATACTTTGAAATTATTCAAACCAAACTTGATGACTTGCGTTGGTCTACGGAACTTAGCAAAGCATATGCGTATAATGCATACAATGAATTCTTTAAAATCTTAGTGAATACATATGCAGAGCATTTTTCGTTGATACCACTGAAGACATCAAGGAAAACATGGAAACCATGGACTAACCGGGAACATCGAAAAGTGATTAGAAAGAAAAACCGTCTTTATCCTTTTTTTAACCGATCACGCTGCGATCCTATGCTAAATGAATTTTAAAAATCAAGGAACTAAGTAAACGCGGAGATTAAGCGGGCGAAGAGTGCATATTACGAATAACTGTTTGCAGATATTAACAGGCAACCTTTCTGTCCCTGTGTGAAATATTGTAAATGACACCCTTGAACGTGATGGCTGCAGTTAAATTCCTAGAAAAATTACTCTACATGGCTGCAAACTGAAACATCGCGACCTGGCTTAACACTTCAACCCGTACTTTGTAAACGTTGAAACACCAATTTGTACTCCATCAGATGCAGTTGCCCTAGCCCATAATAATTTTGAAAGCTTATTTCGTGCTCCTACAGATAAAAATGAAATATATAACACATTCCTGAGTCAAAAGAAAAGATGATCATTGGATGCTCACGCTTTTCAAATTAAACCTATTTACTATGTATTGTAATGGTTATCATCTGCACTTCTTCATATTTTTAAACAGATAACTGCGTCAGGTATATTTCCAACCGCTATGAAAATGTGCATTGGTACACATGTATTTTATGTTAACGTGGTGATCACAATCCTGCGTCCAATTACCGGCCAATTTCTGTACTCCCAGTATTTTCTAAGGAATTACAAAAGCTCATTCTTTCTTGTATTACAAATTTTTTGTCATGTATTTGAACAGATTCACACTATGTTTTTTATGAAGGGTCGGTTGACTGAGGTTGCATTGCTAGCGCTGAAAGAAGAAAAACAACAAAATAATGATAACAATTTATTGGCAGCTGGAAGTTTTACCAATTTTAGCAAAATGTTCAACTGCATTGATCAAAGTATTCTCGATAAAATTTCATCGTGTGGAATTCGTGGGAAAGCTCTGGCGTCGCTACAGTCATACTTGGGAAATAGGCAGTGTATGCATTAACGACCAAAGGTCATCTCTCTTACCAACAAGTGGCGTACCACAAGGAAGTATTTTTCGTCTCCTTTAATTTAATACATATATAAATGATATTGTCGATATCAACACATCAGTTTAATTTGTGATATATACTGACGACAGTTCCTTAATTCTGCGAATAATATCAGCCAAGTAATGTCAAGATTCAACCTTATCCTTAATGAACTGTCATCATGGACCCCTCTCAATAAAATCAACGTCAGGCAACTAAATCCAAAACCGTTACAGTCCGTGCTAAGAATATCATCCGCTATATTCCCTCTTTTTCAAGGCCAGCACATATAAATAGTTGAAGAAAATAAGGTTCTTAGTGAATTCTTTTCTTCTCACCTTAAATGGGGCGCCCATATATCCCACATCTCTAAAAAGCTCCTTGCTGTCAATAATGTAATTTCATGATGCCGCGCATTCCTCCTCATGAGTGCTGAATTACAAATATATTATGCTCTATTTTTCTGTCAAGTAAATTACTGTGCCGTTGTATGGGCAACAGTGGAGACACTAAAAAACAGCACACGACAAAACAGCACGCATCAAAACAGCGCACAAAAAGCAGCGCAGCGACGAAACAGGACAGGGAAAAACCGAAATATCTACAAAACAGCACAGGGAAAAAACAGCTTGGCGACAAAATAGCATAGGGAAAAATAGCACGCGTCAAAACAGCACGCCAGACAAAACGGCACAGCGACAAAGGTACCCGACGAAAGAAGAGCGCAGGGAAAAACAGCAGGATGATAAAACAGCACATCGGAGTATGGTGCAGCGCTGCTGGAAGGGTGAACTATCCTGGCCATAACAGCCCACGGTAAATCACAACATCTGCGGCAGAGAATTTTAGAGTTAGCGAGTGCTTATTTCGCGGGTTCATTACGAGACAGGTCTGGCTCATTTATTCAGGAACAGCATTGCTTAAATGGTGCATATGGTAGAACTAGCGGTTATGTATAGCCCTTGCTTGCTTGAAATTCCCTGCATTCATTCTACAACTCTAATTCAGTTTACACCCACCAGTGTTTGTTAGGATAGGTTAGGTGCTTCTTGTGATTCCTAAGAAAAATGGTCAAATTTGCCGAAAACGGATGTTGTAAATAAATTTGCTTCTAAGCGGCGAAAAACGTAGCTTTGGTCAAATGTCGCGAAAATTGATGTTTCGAGATAATTCCCTTTGAAGTGAAAAAACAGCTTCTATATAAAATTCAATTCAACAAATGCACGCTGGTGCATGAATTTTCAGGTCAGTTGGGTAGTCCGTTTTGCAAAGTACAATAACTGCCGGTCAGTTTCAGACAACCACTGCGCAGCGTCCTAGTTAAACACCAAACAACCTGAAAATCTCCGCTCGGGCAATTCTGCTATTGCTAAAAGTAAACATCATATACTCTATATATTCAGTGTATGAAGGCCCTGTAGCTCACGGCAAACAAATTTTCTGAAGATTCTATTGCCGACAGCGACAGTATTGAAGAATAAGGATTTCTGGTACACCAAGAGCCCTTAATGATATAATAATTATTAGCAGACATGCATATTTCATTATATATGTAGATGACACTAGCCTTTTCTTCCAGTCGAATGACTTAAACGATTTAAAGGTTTCCGCAAATACAACACTAATGAAATTTCTTCAGTGGACTAAAGCAAACGGTTTAGAAATCAATACTAGCAAAACAAAAGCTCTGTTATTTGCGCCTGTGCAAAAAAATATTACTAGGAATCACAACATACAGCTTGGATCAAAGAAAATGAAACTAGCAAGTGAAGTTAAAAGCTTAGGAGTAATCTTTAATCAAAACTTAAGTTGGAATACGCACGTGGACCATGTGGCAGAAAAGCTAGCGAAAGCTACGGTTTGCTTTCTCGGTTCCGGCACATGCTTCCAGTGAAAATTAAACTTATGCTTTATAATTCCTTGTTTCTCCCCCATGTCAATTATTGTAGCCTTATCTGGGCTGACACAAGCCAACGAGACATAAACAAATTGCGTCTGCTGCAGAAGAAAGCCATTCGTCACATAGCAAATACTCCCTATGATGCCTATACACAAGTACTATTTTCCTCCTTTAATGTGCTTCCTTTACAGCATGTCCACCAATTTAACCTCATTATGAAATACAAAGAAGCCATAAAAGATGACAGCGTCCCTTTATAAAGCTTTGTAGTCTCAGGAAAACTCCAGAAGCACCCTATCCCATTAGAAAAAGAGAATTCTGGTCAATTCCCTTTTCACGCACAAATTATGGCCTACACAGTCTACAGCACCACATACCGAAGTACCTTAATCTATTGGAAGCAAATAATATTGACATATGTAACATCTCAAAGAAAATATGGAAAGAATACCTCGTATCACAAAGCATGGAACTCTGCTATTTTTTTTTATGATTCGGAGTGGCAAAGACTGTATTTGACACAAATTTGCATTTGAAAGTTCTATCCTTTTTATGTTTTCTGTCTTATTGTTGTTGTTAATCTGACCTATAAATGACTTATGCGATGTTGTGTTTGAGCGCGTGTATGATTATGGCGTTATTTAAGTTTTGTACATAAGCGCCTGTTGTCTGCTACCCATGCCAAGACAGGGGCAGGAACCCCGTCGAGCTACTAGGATAGTAGCTTTTTGTTCCTGTCCCATTGTTTTTTCCTGGCTTATTATGGAAAAAAATGCTGAATAAAAGGATTTGATTAATTAGAGTGGGCGCATTGTCAACCCGCCGAATCGATGCTTCCAGAACAACTTCTTCAGCGTTATTCATTGCATTACCCGCCAGGTAACTGCACATTTCAGATCACGAATATTACCCTACGCTGTTACTTACTTAGTATGTGAAACGAGCACTCGCTAACTTCAAAGGTTGCTGCCGTATGTGTTGTGATTTACCGTTCGTTTATGGCTATGATTGTTCACTCCTCCAGTAGCGCTGCACCGCACTCTGATGTGCCGTTTTGTCATCGTGCTGTTTTTTCCCGGCGCTCTTCTTTCGTCCTGCTGTTTTTTCGCTGTGCTGTTTTGTCGATGCTCTGTATTGTCCGGCGTGCTATTCTGCCACTTGCTGTTTTTTCGCTGTGCTGTTATGCTGCCATGCTGTTTTTCCTCGTGCTGTTTCGTCGCTGCGCCGTTTTTTCCCAGTGCTGTTTTTTCACTGCGCAGTTTTTTGAACGCAGCTTTGACGCATGCTGTTTTGTCGTGTGCTGTTCATTCATGGCGCCTGAAGCAACGAATAGCATCGCACATTATGATCCATGAGGATAATCTCTGTGAATTTAGTTTGTTGCAATTGATGAACTTTTCTTCCACAGGTATGAGTATTTTCTTAGTACAACTTCCCGGTCTTGAGCTTCGACTACTACTGTCAACACTTGATGTAATGACACTTGATCTCTTCCGCAGCTTAGAACCAATTACAAACTTCAATCCTTGACTTATAATTTTTCATTTTTCTTAACAAATATAAACAGACTACTGGATTTGCTCCAAAACGATTGAGAACTTGCTTTGTGCAAATTTGATCTTTATCCCTCTATCTGTAAATACTTCAATTATTATCGAAGTCTTTACGAACTGCTTTCATATTGATGAACTGCATTTATTGCGTTTATTATTTGTATTATACTGATGTAATGTATTGTATAAGTTTTTATTTCATATCTATTTCTGTATTGTTCATTAATTGTTCATTCGTTTCTGGTAGATGCTGGCATACCATTTTTTGGTTTTCTGAATCTTTGTGAAGCTCTTTTTAGAGCTTTTAGCCCAGGCCATCGTCCAGTTGCTGGAAAATAAATTTGATTTAATTTGAACGCCAATTTCAAACGCTCTCACGCCGCTCTTGAACATGCAGTGGAATCTGGTTTGCAGCTAGAAAACCGCAGCTTATTTTCTAATCGGCTCGTCTTTTTTCTGCGTGGAAGCAATTTTTGAGCCGTTTGTAAAAATGGCGAAGTCTAGAAGTTGACAAATGCCGCCTACGCTAGCGTGGCATGGACCATCAGATCCAGCATTCTTTAGATTCAGCTGCGTCCGTGGTTGACTTTGTCGACGACCGAAGTAGCAGTGACTCAGAGAATGCTGGCTCATCATCCGTCTTTAGATCCGAGGAATCAACCCAGAACATTGCTGGCCGCACCTTGATTAGTTTTGCATCTGGGCCCGTTATTCTTGATTCAGCACTCGTTTTGAAAGGATTACTAACATCACCAACGTTATATGTACCATGTGTAATGTTACCTCAATAACTGGCCCCATGCTACGAAGAGATCCCCGACTGTTTCGCCCAGTGGCGTGGCTTAAATTTATTGTTTTCTATGCAAAAAAATTTTCAAGGAAAGAATTAAAATTTTCTGTATATATTTGCTATCGAGTAGGCACATGTTTTATATATTCTAAAGCTTCTTTACTTTTTCTGCTTTAATAGAGAATGTATTTGCAATTGCTGCAGAAATTTATTCGATTTCAACAAAAGATTGACAATAAGCCATAAAACCCTTTACCAACACCCTATTATTAGAAATTGTGTTCAAGTTTTGTTGCATTTGATTCATTTTACTGCATTTCATTAAATTTTAATCCTCGTGTTTCTTGGCCAAAAACTGTAAGGAAAATCCTTCAAATACTGCCAATTTTCTCAGGGTAGGGAAAGATTTGAGAGGTTTGAGGGTAATCATTTTCGTTTTTTTCATTTATGTGTTTAATTGTTTGTGCAGTATTGCAGACCTTAAGTCTTCGTTTAAAAGCAGGAGAAAAAACATCCCACGCCTGTGGCATACATTTATTTCTACGAGAAATACAGGACAAGTTCCAGGTTTTAAGAGCAATATACCGTGTACATATAGCCAACAATCTGCAACAGAAAGCAAAGAATGCCAGGCACGCAGGCATATAAGAGCAAATATAAAGCCGAAAATTATTTCACACATTCCTAATAATTCCTTCTAATAGTCTTAATTTTGTAACATATCTTGCAGTAATTTATTTCAACCTTGAATGGTTCGGCGGAAATGACAAACTTTGAATATGCGTGAGCAAAGTTGGGAGAAATTAAGTACTTAGGACGGCGGCGAGTTTTATGAGTTCCCCGTAGTTTAAGAGAGTCTCTTTGTGAAGTACCAAATTTTCCGCGAATAAGTGGGTGCGCAAATGAAAGCGCCACACTTTTCCTCTTATATGTAAGGTGTAATACAAATTGAGATCATTATAATAAGTGCGGAGATAGTTATCACACATCAAACAGACACCGGTCCGCTGCAATTTTCAACATACAGCTATGTCTTTCTTTGTCTAAGGCTCCTAAACTATCAATGCAGTCTTAAACTTTGGCCTTATAAGAGAGTTATAGGCTAATAACTTGACTTTCTTTCATGCTCGTTAAGTGTTTGGCAGAGAGGGACAGGTTTCCTAACTGCCGCTTATGATGTTTTATACGATCAGTGCTGGTTAGACTCGAGTTTATAAAATCACCAAGGGAATTGTGTTTTAACTTTGATTACTGGGCTTTCATTTATGCACTAAGAAAAAGGCGTTTTTTCCTTGTACGTAAAACAACTGTTCTTTCGGTATTTATATCGATCTTCCGCTTGTTAAACCAGTTTAAAACATTACTTAACGAATTATGTACATTTTGGTTAAAATGTGAAGATAAAGGTTTTTACAGCATACGATCGCCAGCGAAGGGGCAAATTTTAACATTTGTGTCATGTAAGACGATCATTTATATGGACCATAAAGAAGAGAGGTCCCATGACACTGCCCTGGGTGCACCAGCAGAGATTGGGAGGGGCGAAGAGCAACAGCCAACAATCTCCACAAGCTGTGTTTGCTTTCTCGTTTGTGAATAGACCCGGTTTACTAATGTCCAAGGCACGCCTATGAAATAGAAATTTAAAAGAAGCTTGCTGTTGAGAACCTTATCAAACGTTGTACTGAAATCTTTCAACATGCCTATTTATCGGACTTTAATCCAATAATATATTACGGCAGTTAACTGAAGGGAAGGCGCCACAGTCCGCAGTCGCGGAGCACACAAAAAGAATAAATCGGCTTAATTCGGTCGAACTATTCAACATACGCATGCATTGTGTTTTCATTTAAGGATTAGTAGACCTAAGCGTACCGGCTTAGCGCATTAACAAGTGAAAGCTTATTAGCATTAGCGCCTGATAGGTGTGCAGCTGCTGGCCTGTTGTCGTGTTTCATAGAAAACTACCCTGTTGGGCGTCTCACAGGCCCGTTTGAGCGTCTATACGCTCACATGCAACTCGGCTTTCTTCCGCTTGCCGTCTTTGGGTCCATCGCGTTCTCGACACACTTCACCAACTCCATGGCCCGCTTGCAGGAAGCAAATTAGACAGTCTAGTTCCGAGTGTTCTCTTTTTCACAGTGCATGCCCTCCGCTGGTTTTGAGGAAAGGAATGGTATATGACTGGCTCAATGGGTGACTGGACACCTCAATAGCGCTGCGAGGTGGTATTAAAGTGCCAGCCTGCAAAGTAAAACAGAGCACACGTTTGCTCTGCTCAAAACCAACGGAGGTTTTAGACTGCGAATAGGATTACACTGAGACTTTCTGCTGCTGCCGCGCAGGCGTTCTCCTTTCCAAATGTAACGCGCGTTGCGCGCACAAGTGACATCTGTTCCTACATGAAAGAGGAAGCCACGAAGTTCGTGGAAAAAGGAAATTAGGGAGGCCATCGAACAACGACGGCTGGCATCACGGGAACACAGAGAAGCAAAGAGGGAGCAGTTATCTGAAGAGAAAACAAGAAAAAAATGAGAATCTTATCGACAAAAGAAAGAGCAAGTGCAAGTCGTCGTCCAGGCTAAAATAAAGCAGTCCTCTGATCGCTGGCTGGCTGAAGTTCACGATGCCACTAAAGCGGGGCCAAGAAAATTCTGGAGCCATTTAAGCTGGTTGGGTAAAACGAATCAAAAAAGCATGAACAGATTCAAGATGCTGAGGGAAAGTATTTAGAGCTGAGATGATGCTGTGAAGTACATTGCATCCGTTATAGTTGAGTCATTTAGGAGCGATGATAGGGTAATCTCCCCAAATGGAGGAGCAACCCAGGACAGCACAATACAAAACAGCCTATAACTGAGCAGTCTTAACTGAAAAAAGAATCGAAGCGGCTGGCAGCTGATTAAGTGCATAGACAAGCACTACGAGCTTCAATACGTACTGTTTTGCTAGAAATAAGACCACCTGATCCTCAGAAAAAGAAAAGAATACAATGATTTGTGGTTTTAACGTACCGTCTAGTATGTATGCACGGGTCGACTCTTCTTTTTTGCTCAAAAACGCGATTTAAACAACAATGTGTATATACTTTAAGCCTTAGCTTACCTTGCTGTAAAATCGTATGACGGAAAAATCACGATACTTAGCTCTGTACAGCAATATGTTTCATTAAACAGCGAACGTATAACCCAATGTGTGTGCTCCGTATATAAGGTGTTTACTTTCAATCCCATCCAATGGTTGTGAGTTCGAATCTTGGTGTTTTCATGTGTGCTTATTTTCGTTTCTTTTCCTGTTGTATGTAAGAAGTGCACTGCAATAAGTTGTTTGTCTGGGCTAGTCGGTACATGGTACTAAATGAATGCAGAGCGCACGAAAGACGGGACTGACTCTTTCTCAGCCCCGTCTTCCGTGCGCAGTGCCTTCATTTCGTAAGAAGTGCTTTCGGGCGGACGACCCCACTCTAAACTGCGCTGGAAATCGCGCTTCGTTTGCTTTCCTTTGTGAAAAGGCTGCTCCCGGAGATTAACTGTTGCACTCCTTTCCTAGGGGACCAACAATTGCACCCTTTGCACTTGATCCCGAAAATGACTAATGGTTGGCAAATCAGTTGGTTCCGAAAGAGAATAATCTCTCGCCTCCTTTTATTCCTTTTTGGCTTAGAGTGTAGGTTGACTTGCGTCCACTAACTGTTGGTGGCAAACAGCGCAACGACGCGGACAGAGTGGAAGAAAATACAGGACAAGCGCTGTCTTTCAAACGTTTATTGATGCAACGCCCCGTCTGCCCGATATATATTTGTCCGCATGACATTGGGATTTTATACACAACCTCTTCTGCGCATGGCACATACATTGTTTCGTGCTTAACCCCACAAGTTGTTTCAGATTCTTTTCGTTGTTCAACCTTTCTTTCCAAAACAGCACAAACCCTTTTAAGTTTCTTGGGTGCTGAAAAAACCACCCCTACGCCATACCTTTTTGCCACATTTTTAAGATTATGTGACATACGGTGTACGTATGGGAGAATGGCAAACTTTTTCCTTTCCTTCTCTTTTCCCGGACTACTGACCAAAGATGGATTCCTAAGCTTTTTGGCTACCTTGTTACAGCCCAATAACATAACACCATCCGGGTATCCAGCTTCCTTCAACCTTTTAATTTGTTCGTTGAAGCTGTTGGTTGCCCTATGGATACAAGATTTTGATAATGAGGACAAAAGAGATGAGACCACAATTCCTGTTTTAACTGTTTTGGAATGATGCGATTTATAATTTAACAGCGGTTTTCCCATCCTTGGACGATATTCCCAACAGACGTGCCCCGTCGCAACCTTCAAACTCAGATCTAAACTTGCCGGCGGCGTATATAGCAATAAGCGCGCTCGGCGGTCGTCGAACTGAAACCCCGCCGCTCTCGGCCGTGCTCAATTTAAAGCTGATAGCGAACTTTAGAGATAAATCGTGCAAATTTACTAGAAAATTCTGGAACAATCTAGAATCGGCACCGCCTGGGTGCGATCAATTGAGATGAATCTGGTCACTGCTTGCATCTCAGACAAAGCGATAAAGCGGCATGCCCGCAACTCCGAAGAATGAACAAACTTGAAAAGCATTCGCGGCATTAGAGTTGGCGACATCATTTAGGTAAACCATTTTTTAGTCTAGTATTACACTCTGAGGTGGCTAGTTAGTGCATGGTTTTCAAAAAAAAAGCCCTTAGCGAAAAAAAGGCTATGCTAAAAATGCATTTCGAACACCTTGTATTAACTTCATACCAATTTTGCATTTTTTATTCCCCGTGCTTAAATTGCAATACGAATGCTATGGCAGAAGTAATATTTGGAACATTCTTACAAATGCATCAAAACTATATTTTCTGTACACTTCGTATACATTAGATATATACATTACAATATACATTAAAAGCATTACATTATATTAAAAATCTACAATTAATACACTAAAACACATTAAATATACATTAAAACATTAAATTACATTGAAATATGTAATTCACACATTAAAAGTACAGTCGCTTGGGCTTAAAAAAGGTGTACTAGTCGGATTATAAGAGGATTCTGGTGTGGGCTAGTTGGTTGATACTTTCTAGGACACAGATTAACACAGCGCAACGTAACGAGGACGAGAAGAAACACGAAACACAGGACGGGCGCTGACTACCAACTTTTATTGCGTCATAAGTCGAATTCAACGGATGGTACTGATCAATGTTGTCAACAGCAGAAGTAATGACTGAACTGGCTATAAGCATCAAGAGACAGACAACCCTAGAGAAAACGCGTTGTCATCAAGAAGTCTATGACAATGCAAGATTACGTGGCGCGACCTGAACGGGAAAGATGTCGCCACACAGGAAGTGTCGATGGTAACTGACGTCAGCAAACAGGTACTGCTCCGACAAACAAGATATTTTCAGCACTTTGACACAACTTAATGAATTCGCTCATGATATTTGCATTAACCTGGATGCGGGCAATCAAATAGGCGCAATATTCATTAATTTTTTGAAGGCGTTCGATAAAGTGATCCACTCGAAGCTAATGTATAAACTTAACGCCATCCTGAACAACCCCCGCCTTCTCAACTGGATTACAAATTTTTTTCTAATCGTTCTCAATTTGTGTCTTTCAACGGAATTAATTCTAGAATAGCAGACGTGCCCTCAGGAGTTCCACAGGGTTCTGTATTGGGTCCCTTGCTTTTCTTGATTTTTATTAGCAACTTAATTTGTGACATCACCTCTAACCTACGTTTGTACGCTGATGACGGCGTGTAATATCACAAAATTACATGTGATTAACATCCGCAAAACCGTTATGATTTTCACTAACAGAACCTTCCGCATTTACTTACAAAACCAACAATACCCCTACCCAGAGCGTGAATCAATACAAATACCTTAGTCTTCTTTTTACACCGAACATGTCATGGTCCAAACATGTAGATTTAATAACATCAAAGGCACATAAAAAGTCGCGCAATAAAAGCTGCTCTTAGAGATACTAAACTACGAATGTACAAGTCGCTAATCCGTCTGCTACTTGAATACGCCTCTCCTGTCTCGAACCCGCATAAACAACGCGAAATTAACCAAATCGAGGCAGTCCAGAAAAAGCCATTCGCTTTATATACCACAGGTTTGATAGGAATTCCTCGCCTTCCACAGCACTTCCGTCAGTGGGCCTGCAACTGCTCTCAGCTGGACGAAGGGCTGAGTCTTTAAAATTTCTGCATTGTATTGTTAACTCTCCTTGCCGGACCTCTTCAAATGATTATCAAATCCCAGCTATACCATCTAAAACTAGAAGTCACGACAGCCTAAATATCACTCCTTATTTTGCCCGTACGAACACTTTTAAGTACAGTTTCTTTCCGCGTGTAATCGAATGCTGGAATTCTTTTCCTGGTTGTACGCGCTCTCTTCCCTTGAAACTGTTTTAGAGGCTATTGAATAGTATTGCCTTTTCTTGCATGTTTTTTTTCTCTACTCACATTGTCTCTGCTCCTTGTTTCTCTACGTGTTTTGTTTACACCTACCCCTTCAATAGCCCAAATGGGCTGCAGTATGTAGAAATAAATAAATAACTAAATTTGGCTTTTCTCCAACATAACCCTCCCCACCCCCTCCCCCCCCCCCCCCCAAGAGGAGGCACATTATCTTGCCCAGTGAGGCGCTTTTTGCGCAAATACTGTGGGCCCCCAAATTATCGCACAAGTGTCGGAGTCGTCGCTTTCAAATCTTCGGTTTATCTAGAGCCAAACTGCTAGTCGTAACTTACGTCAGGCGTCGGTCAGGAGTCGAACTGTCAACCAACAAATACATGGGCATTTACGGGAGCCGGTCGGCCTTGCCAGTCGGGGTCCTTTTGGCTGGCATGTTCGGGCCCGGAGGTGCGCATGGCGCTCATGCCGGTACAGTGCTATCATGCTGTACACATGTAATTTAAATAAGGGGTGACTGCCTTCCTGCTAGGAGTTACCATAAACGAGTGGACATCAGAAAAGTGACAGTTTTCACTGTTCCCGGAAACGTGCATTCGAGCACGTGGACTACACATTTGTTAGAATTGAAGTATACTTTGGACGAATTAATTTCGTTTTTAGGGAAGCCCACTTTATATACATTGCCAGCATGCAAAAGCGATTTCCCGAAACGTGATTTCTAGCTTCATGGTTGTTCAACGGCAGCTTTCAGTGTGCTGCAAATATGTTTACGCGGACAGCTCATTCGTTAAAATTGAAGTATTCTTTGGGTGAATTAAAGTCGTATCTGCGAAAGTGCACTTTAAATGCATTGCCAACATGTCATTTCCTGAAACGTAATTTCGAGCACTAGATTGTTCTACGGCAGCTAAAAACGTTCTTCAAATATGTTTGAAAGGACTGTGCGTTAGTTAAAATTGAATTATACTTAATACGAATTAATTTTATATTTACTAAAGTATATTTTTAACGCATTGACAAGATACTAAAACCACATATTTCTTCACGTATTTGAAACGTGCTCGAAGCATGCTTTAAGTGGAAATTTTTGAGGAGAAATTTTAAGAATATATTTCGAATATATCAATGATAAAATTTCAGGAACCTATTTCAGGCCTATATTTAATTACTGCATTCATGAATACAAAATATGTTTAAAATACATTATAAATATCCCGCTGTATATTCCAAACGTATTAGTTTTCCCTAAGAGAGGCGATGCGTAGAAAAGATAGCACAGGAGGACACAGATGGAACAAGCGCTACTTGCAACTGTTTATTCACTTAGGAAGCGAGTGAATATATAAGCTAAACGCAAAGGCAGAGAGGTGGGCCCACAGATGTGCACTAGTAGAAACAGAAAGATAACAAGTGGCTATAGAAAGACGTGTCTCAGCACATATCTGGAAAGTGTCTAAAAAGGATTTTTTTCTCTAAATTTTAAGCCAGGGTGTGCATATCAAATCAAATCAATCTTTTATTTCAGTTTGTGGTTGCAAACTGAGGATGGCGAGAAAAAAGCAGCGAATGAGACGCCGCTTGAGGGGCCTCAACACCCCTACAAGTCAGCTGTAGGCACAAGGCAGGAACAACCACCAAATGAAACAAAGAATACAAAAGAATAATTAACAGGAATGACAGTAACCATCAAACAAACATCAAATAAAACAAAGAATACATAAGAATATAGAAGAGGAATGACAGTAACAGGCGTATATCTCAATTATCAACGTCATTAATACAATAAATTTCACAGTTTTAACAGAGTGATACATTATAAGATGGTATGAAAACATCTGAAATCATTGAAGGATAGACTCACTAGTAAAGCTCTTCGGATTGTGAATTTAGACATAGTGTTTAGTTGGTCACAGGATGTGTTATTTAACAACTTTGGTACGATATAGTTTAACATGGAATGCCCGTAATTAGTCCTGCACTTCGGTACTACAAATATATACTGTGATCTGCTGGCGTATGATGATTGGCGACATATAAGTTCAACAATGATAGAAATAAAGGAACCACCTCTTCTTATTAGCCCTTTATAAAAGCATGCAAAGCTGTAATCAAACATCCTGTTGACAGGTACAATATTATAATGCAAGTAAATATGCCTAGTCGGTGAATCAAACGATCCGTTCACAATCGCGCGAAGCATTTTTTTTTTTTGTAAAGTGTGCAGTTCTAAGATGTTATAGAGCGTTGTACTGCCCCAGATAAGGTGGCAGTAGCTTTGGTGGGAGTAAAAAAAAATGCATAATATAAGGTGATCTTCGTTTTGATAGGTAGAATATGCCTATTTCGCGAAATAATTCCGAAGATTCTGGAAAGTGTTACAGCAAAATTATTAACATGGTCATCCCACGTCATCGTGCTGCTGAATGTTACGCCGAGTGAGTTGAAGGTATCTACATACTTTATGACAGTGCCACTGAGGTATAAAGAAGGGCGCTGATCTACTTGTTTTCTTTTACGCAAGAAGAGTATCGCTTTAGTTTTTTCTTTGTTTATCTTTAGTGAGTTCACAGATGACCATGTGGCAAGTGATGAGAGCACGCGGTTTGCTGTATCTGCTAGGCATTGTATATCATTAGAGGAGAATAACAGGCTGCTGTCGTCTGCATAGATATTGTATTTTGCATGTGTGCTGATTTTGGGGATATCATTATATATATATATATATATATATATATATATATATATATATATATATATATATATATATATATATATATATATATATAAATATATATATATATATATATATATATATATATATATATATATATATATAAAAGTGGCCCCAAGATGCTACCCTGTGTTACGCCATTTGAAATTCTTAAGGTTTCTGAAGAGGAATGATTAATAGCCACGTATCGAGACCCCGTACACAGATATGATTTAATTAGTCTAAGAGCTTGCCCTCGTATGCCGTAGTGCTCCAGTTTTGCGAAAAGAATACCGTGATTTAGGCAGTCGAAGGCTTTGCTAAAATCAACAAAAATGGCAAGAGTAAGGAGCTGCTCCTCAAAATTTTTTAATATGTGTTCTTTTTGGACAAGTAGCGCATGCTCTGTAGGCCTGTATTCTGTAAAGCCATATTGACACTCAGTTATTGCGCAGTCTTTAAGGTAAAAGTCGTGAAGACGGATACGTATTAGTTGTTCTAAGCCTTTAGAAAAATATGGAAATACAAAATCTGGCCTATAATTTCCCGGAGTGTTTGTATCTCCTTTCTTGCAGATCACAGCTACTCTAGCTAGCTGCATGTCGGTTGGGAATTGGGCTGTCAAAAGTACGGTATGTATATATAGGTTAGGCATGGCGTAATTATGCAAGGGCGTGTTTAAATTGAAGACTGAATATTACGCGCGTCAAGACTACTATTGTCCTTTAGCTTTCTGCATATTTGAGTAACCTCCCTTTCGTCCGTTGGTCTTATAAAGAGGGGTGCTATTAATTTGTCACCTAGAAAATTAGAGATGCCTGCATTGAACTGGCTAGGACCGACTTCGGCGAAAAATTTATTAAACGAATTCTTTCGTTAAAATTTAAGCAGCGCTAACTTTTAGGACGAATACACAGACGACATGACAGCGCCCGTCCTGTCATGTCGTCTGTGTATTCGTCCTAAAAGTTAGCGCTGCTTAAATTTTAACGAAAGAATATGCATAACCAACTAGCCCCGCAACGTGTTTTACTTATTAAACGAGTTCGCAAGGTGCGTACCTGATATTTCTTTGCCATCAATTATTAAGCTTGTAATGTTTCTATTTCGTGTGTTCCTATTTAAAAGCAAATTTAGGCGTCTCCACTTTTCTTTAGGGTTGCTGGAAAGTTTCTTATCGAATAAGGTGTTATAGTAAGCAGTCCTATCTACCTTAATTTCTTTATTCAAATGATTGCGTAGTGATTTAAACCTGAATAATATGTCAGTGTCTTTAGTTTTATTGAATTTTGCAAACATCTTGCGTTCCTTGATCACGAGAAAAGTAAGACGACGGCTCATCCAGGGCTTCCGAGCGTTTTTACAGGGCCCTATGTCAACCATAGGAAAACATTCATTGTATGAAAAAAGAAAAATTTCCAGGAATTTCCGATAAGCACCCTCAGCTGTGTTTTCTTTGTATATGGGATCCCAATTTACTGAGGAAATGTGGCTCCGAAATTGTTCAAGCCTTTCTTGAGAAATAACTTACCGCCGTGCATTCACAATCACCTTTGAAGGTGTTTATTTTTCGAAACACAAGAAAACAGGAAAATGGTCGCTTATGTCTTATGCAATACGGCGTGAGAAGTGTGTATTTTCGCTGTTCGTGACTGTGAGGTCTAGCGTCGAAGAGCAGGTGGTAGTGATGCGTGTAGGACAATTGATAGCGTTACGGAAACTAGTGGACTGGAAGAGCAGTGAAAGCTGTTTCTGTGCTGGGCTAATTGTGCTCATATCGATGTTGAAATCTCCCGCCATACAGGAAGAAAATTTTTCTGAATTGAAAAATAATAATTCGCGCTAAAAGTTATTGAAAAACGTGTTTAAGTTTTCCTGAGGGGGGCAGTAAACAGAAAAAGTTTCACCAGCTGATTTCACGGTATTTCAATATCAGCATTGCAAATGCAGTGATCAGATAGCAGTTCACAGACATATTTGTTTTTCACAGGTAGGGCAACGCCTCCCCCGTGTTTCTTCGCGTGATTGACATAAAGAGAATTATACTCCGGTATTCGCAGAGCATCAGTATCGTGACGATACCATGTTTCAGTTAAACAGATGACGTCAAGCGGGCTCGTTAGGTTAGCTAAGAAATTAATCAATTGGACAGCTTTGTTTACGGCAGACTGCATGTTCAAATGCATTATCATTAGCTGTTCATTTCCATCTAGACCAGCGTATTTATTAAGCTTTGAGCGTGTGAAAAGAGGTGTGGTACCTAATCTATCTTCCAGAGGCGAGAAAGAAAGGAATAAGCCCTGTGCGATGAGTAATGACGTCACATTACGTCATTCTTAGCAAATCGGCATGAGCGCTGATCCGAATGATATCGGAGGTCTCTGTTTTCCCTGCAAGTATGCTGTCGTTCTTAGTCCACACATATTTCCATGACACTTCCTTTTTCCTGCCGATTGCGGCGCCAAGAAGGCGCTTGTTGTCTAGTGCGAGGTGTTCATTTATGCAAATTCGTTGTGTAGGCCCTGTAAAACTAATGTCTGTAGTGGACAGGTTCGCCTTCCTTGTCGCCTCAAGAAAAACGTTTCGCATCGTTCGGGGTCGTGAATCTGACAACTAGATTAACATCACTGCTATTTTGAGTTTTCACGCTATGGGCGATGTCAATATCGGCTAGGCTGAGAGGAACATGTGCTGTCCGAGCTTTTTTCAACGCCATCTCAGCTGCTTTGTCCTGAACTGTGAGTGGTAAGCCCTTAATTGCGACGTTGTTTAGCCGGCTGTATTGTTTGTAGTTCAATAATTCTACCTTCAGCTTTACTTAGCCGTTCAGTTAGGTCCTTGTTTTCCTGCCTTAGAGCAGCACAGTACTCCCTGGCCCTCTTGACCTCTGCCGTTAGAGTTTGAAGTTCTGCGAGAGTGGTCTTAAAGTCATCAGCAGCGTCAGAGCAAGATGTTATGCTCTGGTTCATTGACCAGATTTCGGCCCGCATTTCGCGTTTAAGGTCTTCGATGGCCTTCATAAGTTAATTTGTATTGGACATGGTAAAAAGAAAACGTCTTAAAAAGACACCCAGTCGGCAGTGGCAAACAATGGAAAACTTGGACGTGTAAGGTAAACACCTTGTTACAGGCAAACTCAACTACGAAGA
Source organism: Amblyomma americanum (assembly GCF_052857255.1). Taxonomy (NCBI): domain Eukaryota; kingdom Metazoa; phylum Arthropoda; class Arachnida; order Ixodida; family Ixodidae; genus Amblyomma; species Amblyomma americanum. The sequence goes on along the minus strand of NC_135500.1, from coordinate 38,734,020 downwards.
CAAAACAATTTCATGGTCTTAGTTGTTTGCGCAGCGTGCCGCCGCCGACTGGATTGCGGGTCTGATGAGGGGATGCTTAAGTAGCCTGGGCAGCAGGTGACGTCAGAACGGCGTTTGCAGCTGGGCGCTCTGGTGAGCGTTGGTGATGCCGTCGCGCTTGCGCACGTATATTCGGCCGCTCAGATTCCTGCTATGGTTTCAGCAGACCTACGAAGCACAAAACAATTACTTGGGCTTAGTTGTCTGCGCTGCGTGCCACCGCCGACTGGATTGCGGGTCTGATGAGGGGATACTTAAGTAGCCTGGGCAGCAGGTGACGTCAGAACGGCGTTTGCAGCTGGGCGCTCTGGTGAGCGTTGGTGATGCCGTCGCGCTTGCGCACGCATATTCGGCCGCTCAGATTCCTGCTATGGTTTCAGCAGACCTACGAAGCACAAAACAATTACTTGGGCTTAGTTGTCTGCGCAGCGTGCCACCGCCGACTGGATTGCGGGTCTGATGAGGGGATACTTAAGTAGCCTGGGCAGCAGGTGACGTCAGAACGGCGTTTGCAGCTGGGCGCTCTGGTGAGCGTTGGTGATGCCGTCGCGCTTGCGCACGTATATTCGGCCGCTCAGATTCCTGCTATGGTTTCAGCAGACCTACGAAGCACAAAACAATTACTTGGGCTTAGTTGTCTGCGCAGCGTGCCACCGCCGACTGGACTGCGGGCCTGATGAGGGGATGCTTATGCAGCCTGGGCAGCAGGTGACGTCAGAAAGGCGCTAGGAGCTGGGCGCTCTGGAGGGCGTTGGTGACGCCGTCGCGCCGGCGCACGTATATTCGGCCGCTCAGATTCCTGCTATGGTTTCAGCAGACCTACGAAGCACAAAACAATTACTTGGGCTTAGTTGTCTGCGCAGCGTGCCACCGCCGACTGGACTGCGGGCCTGATGAGGGGATGCTTATGCAGCCTGGGCAGCAGGTGACGTCAGAAAGGCGCTAGGAGCTGGGCGCTCTGGAGGGCGTTGGTGATGCCGTCGCGCCTGCGCACGTATATTCGGCCGCTCAGATTCCTGCTATGGTTTCAGCAGACCTACGAAGCACAAAACAATTACTTGGGCTTAGTTGTCTGCGCAGCGTCCCACCGCCGACTGGACTGCGGGCCTGATGATGGGATGCTTATGCAGCCTGGGCAGCAGGTGACGTCAGAAAGGCGCTAGGAGCTGGGCGCTCTGGAGGGCGTTGGTGATGCCGTCGCGCCTGCGCACGTATATTCGGCCGCTCAGATTCCTGCTATGGTTTCAGCAGACCTACGAAGCACAAAACAATTACTTGGGCTTAGTTGTCTGCGCAGCGTCCCACCGCCGACTGGACTGCGGGCCTGATGATGGGATGCTTATGCAGCCTGGGCAGCAGGTGACGTCAGAAAGGCGCTAGGAGCTGGGCGCTCTGGAGGGCGTTGGTGATGCCGTCGCGCCTGCGCACGTATATTCGGCCGCTCAGATTCCTGCTATGGTTTCAGCAGACCTACGAAGCACAAAACAATTACTTGGGCTTAGTTGTCTGCGCAGCGTCCCACAGCCGACTGGACTGCGGGCCTGATGATGGGATGCTTATGCAGCCTGGGCAGCAGGTGACGTCAGAAAGGCGCTAGGAGCTGGGCGCTCTGGAGGGCGTTGGTGATGCCGTCGCGCCTGCGCACGTATATTCGGCCGCTCAGATTCCTGCTATGGTTTCAGCAGACCTACGAAGCACAAAACAATTACTTGGGCTTAGTTGTCTGCGCAGCGTGCCACAGCCGACTGGACTGCGGGCCTGATGATGGGATGCTTATGCAGCCTGGGCAGCAGGTGACGTCAGAAAGGCGCTAGGAGCTGGGCGCTCTGGAGGGCGTTGGTGATGCCGTCGCGCCTGCGCACGTATATTCGGCCGCTCAGATTCCTGCTATGGTTTCAGCAGACCTACGAAGCACAAAACAATTACTTGGGCTTAGTTGTCTGCGCAGCGTCCCACCGCCGACTGGACTGCGGGCCTGATGATGGGATGCTTATGCAGCCTGGGCAGCAGGTGACGTCAGAAAGGCGCTAGGAGCTGGGCGCTCTGAAGGGCGTTGGTGATGCCGTCGCGCCTGCGCACGTATATTCGGCCGCTCAGATTCCTGCTATGGTTTCAGCAGACCTACGAAGCACAAAACAATTTCATGGGCTTAGTTGTCTTCGCAGTGTGCCACTGCCGAATCGCTTCCGCCTTTGTTTATGTTTAAAGCCTTTATAAGTTCACGGGCTATGGTATCTTTACCCCTGCTTATGATTTTTGATTACTTCAGCTCCGCGTTGCATTTTTTTCTCTTCTTTGTCCCTCTGCGCTTTAAATGATGTAAGAAGAGTACCCGGGTCATTTTCTAACGCGCTATTATTGTCAGCAAGGCGATCAATACATCGGCCGTCTTGGCCGATGTAAGATTTCCCGCACGTTAGCGGGATCCGATATACTACGCCCACTGCACATTTTATAAACGGTGTCTTATGCTTTTTCTAGCATTCTACTTTTTTCGGTTTTTTTCGATCGAGTTTTCCGCCCAAGGAAGACAGCTTCATGGGGGCGGAATAAACTACAGGAAATTTAAACTTTGCTGCAATATATTTCAGTTTGTGCGCCAACTTATTAATGTAAGGAATTATCACAGGTTTACCGTTCTGTTTGGTAACAACGTTTTTGCACTGTTATTACACCTTTTTCATTAATGCATCAGAAACTTAGCTTGTCAGCAAAAAAGCATACCCACCTTGCTGCAGCATTAGTACCTACCCTTCGATGTTTTCCTGCGCTTTTGGCAGCAAGATTTTTTGAGGGAAGTTTGAAGGCAAATAAGAGTATTGGCGCTTTTAACTTTCTTAGAGTGGTCTGAACCAAATGGAAACAGTTTCTCCCATGCACGTGAGCAATATATCCATCAAACGCTTTCGTCATTGAGGGTTATGTTAATGTCCATAAACTGTAACTTGAAGTCTTCGGGAAGCTCATAGGTAAAAATCTAAACAATTCCCATTTTGTTCAAAACTAGCCAGCACCTCCTGCATGGTTTGCAAGTAGATCGACGTTGTCTGCTTCTTTTAAACAATTATAAAATCAACTTACCTAAATTACTTTAGGACTTTTTCTTCCTCAAAAACATCTGATAGAGCTCTCCTAAGACCCGCTAGGAAATATTGCATAATGCGGAGGCCACCCAATAAAGAAAACAAATTCCTTTATGTTGCGGAAAAACCAATTCCTGAAAGTAGGCAGTAGTGGAAGACAGGTAAAACTCTAAAAGCTCCATGAAGTTCTCTACTGAAACACCAGCTTTGTCCTAAAAAGAAACTCCATTTTTTCTATTACAGGATTCAACGGCAACCAACAACTTGCTCAGCGAAATTAAATAAAACAGATCATCAACATCAATAGAAAATATATAGCCTACAAACCTGTTTAACTCAATATATATAAGACAATTCTTGAGAGAAAGTGGGTCGTCAGTAATCAAAATTTTTAGTTTTTTATGTAGGTACCTACTGTCTTGTCATTGTCATGCATCTTTTTCAGTAACAATACATCTAAACGGGGTCCTTTCATTGTGGATTTTTTGGTGAAGAACACATTTAAACTTTTACCTTTGCAGTCACAGATACCCTCAGCGAGCGTTTCCAATCCAATTTTTTTTTCACACATAGAGCGGCTGTAGATTTTACCTTCGCTAATTTGACCTTTGTGATAGCAGAGAATTTGTGAACACAATCTGAGGGAGCTTATACCTAGGCCAAATAATACCAGATAGCAGAGTCCCGGATATTGTAAAGACTGGGCTAGCTAATCCTGGAATAGGCTCTAAAGCTCTAAGGAAAGTTCGCACACTGAGAAGCTGACACCTTGAGATTAAATCAGGTATTCGCGCCTCCAATAGCAGCACAGCATTCGCCACACTGTTGGGCAGTCCAGGGAAAAGACGCAGAGCACGTCTCTCCAAAAGAATCAAAGGTTGAGGCTTGTACCTTGAGCAACCAGAAAAAAGAACACAACCAAATTCAAGTAGTGGCCTTACATACGATTTATAAAGAGCAAAATGTCACGGCGCATGCCGAATATTTTGCGGCTGATTCTCTTCAACCGGCCAAGCGTGCTCAGCTTTAAGCACATTTCTCTGAATTTGTAGCCGCCAGTCTAACTCCGGATCGTAGGTAATACCGAGCTATTTTACGGCATCAATATGTGGGATTGGGGCATTGCGATACAGCGAGTAGGTGTAAAGAGGGGATGCCGGCGGGAAAGCAAGGAGGGCACTCTTACCAACATTTAAAGCTAACCTTACGCTGTCTGGCCAGGCGTTGAGTACACTTGCATAATCCGATACAAAGTGTGGACGTCTTTCGCAGACGCGAAGGATGAAATATCGTCTCCGTACACACAGACCTTGACATTTGGGCGGACGAGAATATCTCGTAGGAGTATATTGAACAGTAATGGCGAGAGCACCGAACCTTCAGGCACTCCCCTCGACTGAGCGTATGTGTTCGAATTGTAATTTCCATCAGTGTAGAAGAAATTGCAGTCGTTTAAGAACGGTTTTATCCATGCAATGAGGTACGATGGAGGTTTGAGGTCAGCTAGTTTATAAACAAAATACTGTTGCCAACGCTGTCGTGTGCATTTGCAATATGTAATTTGAGCCAAAGCTTGCTTCTGCCTCACTGAAACATTAATTCAGCTCTCCAATTCTATGCGTGCGGACCAAATCAAACACCCACAGCAAAAAAAAAAACAATCTGAGCCTCACTGAGGGCATGTAGAATCGATGCATGATTCGTGAGGCGGCTGTGTACTACCCATTTCACAAGGACGACCAAATTGGAATTATGTGCCATCTTTATTTCAGGCCAACCAACCAATTTTCTTCTCTTTGCGAGCACAAGTCCTCCCCAAACAACACTTGTCTCTAAAAGCCTACGAAAGCCTGCTGCTCTGCCTGTAACTCCACTCCATGAAAAAATCGCACAATTGGTGACGTATTCGTACAAAAGTCTCCATGAGTGACTTCACGGCACGAAAACTGTCAGTGTTAAAAAAGCAAAAATTAGGTCGCCTTTCTTGACCAACTTTATTTCATTTTTTTAACGGTCAATGTTTTGGCTCCTCTTGCCTTTTACAGAAGGCGTGGTCTCTTTTGAGGTGTTCGTGTGTTTTTGCTACACGCTAAGTTAGACTGCGGCAAATGCCACAGAATTAAATCGCCAGAAGAGGAAGAAAGCTTACCATCTCACCAGACCGTTGTACAGTAAATACGTAGCTGAAGGGCTATAGAAAGCTATGTTTATTTTGCTCTTTTCTCTTTTAAAATAATGAGTAAGACACCGGAAATATTGATCACTCTGTGGTATTCGCCTACGACCGCCAAATAATTTCCGATTGAGTTTCTTCCTTCTTGCGGATTCGGATTAGGTTTCAGCAAACAAACGATGGCTGTGACTTGTAGTCCGCCTTTAGGCCACCTAAAAAATAGCGATATAAACGGCATGCGTAATTTCGATTCACTACTACCCTTAAACCAGCCTGCTACAAGAGCTCTAATCAAAACAAACAATATATCGGCCGTTATATTGCCGTTTTTCTTGACTCATATCCCCTAAAGACACTGCTATCGTTTATATGATAAACCGAAACAGCTTTAAGAAGAAGTGAAATATAAAATATTTAGTGCTCGTAGGCAAATATCAATATCTTGGAGTGATTCATATATTTTAGTGTCTACCGCACCGTTTTTTCTTTTTCAAATGAAAACTTTAGTTTTCATGTATGCTCATGTGCGTGAAAGGGTTGCGAGAAAATGCTGCGATCTGGCAGCTTAATTCACCCGCTAACTCAGTCGTTTTACCGCAGCGGGTATATAATATGAATAAAAATTTCACAACATTGCACACATTACAGGAATGACATAGAAACTAGGGCGATGAAAAACGAGAAAGAAAAGAATTACAGTAGATCAACTGAAGCGACATTCTGCAACTGCAAATCCCACATCGAACAATACAAACATCGAATTTCGCGATAGAAAGGATCCCATATATTTATATTATTTTAGGTAATTATTTCAAAACCGAAGATAGCAATAGTAAAGCTGCTGTTTGGCGGAACTGAGCCGAATTGTAGGCAAAGCCCATTGTTCTGGGGATACTGCTGATAATGCACTGTTTTATGTTGCAGTAGTGCGAGAGTTTAAAGATTGGATAGATTTTTCTGTACCTAAAATTTGAAAGAAGAAAACAGGTTTACAAGCAAAAATTTGGTCCCTACAGCCATTCAGTATTACATTGAAGAAGTCGCAAAGCAGATATCGTAATTGTGCTTCTTGTCATTAATGTCTAGGAAAAAAATAATACCTGTCTGGCACCGAAAAACTAAATGCATGTTACCCAAGCTAATTAAACGCAAACAATATGTTAAGCATATAAAATAGGGTAGTGTTTATTAAAATAAAACAGCTAGTAAATAAAGACTAAAGCTCACAAATAAACTGCAAAAAAATCCATCAAGTAAAGTAAGCAATATTCTGTAGATTAAGAAACGCACATGCCAAGGATGAAATTCTAATGCACAATACACTGTTCGAAGGAGAGAATGAGAGAACAATAAATTTAAAAAATAAATGTAGCCGTACGTCTGTGAGAGAACGTTGTCACACTAGATGACTGTTAAAAATGTATTTTAGGAGGTGCCTTGAAGGATGATAGCGCGATGACTAACTGCAAATTGCAAACTCAATCTAGTGTTTAATCATTGCGAAACCAACAGATAATTTCGGTAATTTGTACTAGCCTTCGCAAATAAAAAGTTATTTTAATTTCAAAGTTGTGGAGGGTTTGGTTTTCTTAGATGATCAATTCACAGTATATAAAGAAGGCTAGCTGTTTATGAGATTGTGCTAAGACTCTTTATTCACAATTGTGTACATCCCAAAGTCATATGTTTTTGTACGAGTATGGTCTAGCTAGCACTCATTTCTTCCTTTCAAAGGAATTCAGCATCCTTCAGCTTGCCAATGGGAAGCCTTTTTCGCCAATTTGGTAATGCCTCAAATTATACTTCACGTCTTCTTCTATTTCCTTGCTGAGAGATATTGCCACCAGTAACAATGCTTTTTTTTCGGATTCCTAGAGTAGTGTGGATATACAAAAAACGAACAGATTCTACAATGCCTACGGTGTTTATCAAATAACTCTTTGTGCGATAGGAATGCAGTTTCCCAACTATACTGCAAATTTATAAGGCACTTTGTATGCGCGAGTAAAAAGTTGCCCATTGAAGGTTTCTGATGGTAAACTAGCGTATTGGATATTTAAGACAAAAAATATTTATGTCCCAAAGGTAAGTGGGGCCTGAAAGGGCCCAGCTATTAGATTGTTTATTGCCATGATTTTCAGGGAAGAATAAAATGAGTGAGGTCAAGCGAGCATTATATCCACGTTTCTGACAGCTTCTTTTAGAGGTGTTGAAGTTGGATAGGTGAGAATGACACGTTGGTGCCGATAAAGAGATGGAGTAGTTGATACGACTGTAAATGAAAGAACCGTAAGCGTGTTAAATGTGTACAGCTGAAAATAAGGGCGGGCTTTCAAAGCACTCTGATGCCGAAAGTCAATTTCTTTTTTAGTGCGATGACATGAAGGTTCAACTTCAAATCAAATCAAAAAATTTATTTTCAACATTGATACAATGTTCATGGCTTCCGTGACAAAAAGCTGTGAGGACAGCTTGACTAGATCAGGGAACCATTTTGGCAGCAGCGACTTCATATGCACTTCAATAATTCAAATACAAATGAAATGTGCAACAGACTACATACATTGTCCTACTTACTGAGTACAATAGTTAAAATGCAAGTGAATATTGTAATGGAATACACGGACTTCATTCATCAACTTAACTACGCCACAAAAGAACAATGTGCACTACAATCAAACTACGCAACAAACGAATAAAAATTAGTACCATAAAGAGTTTGACATGTGAGATCCCGATGAGAAGGCAAACACACACACACACACTCACTCTGTATGCCCAATTTCACAATTACCACTCAAAATCATAAAACAGTCTTAGAAAATTGCCCAGAAACAAACATGCTGCGCAATGCGGTGCGCGTTAGGGCAATGGAACCAGAAAATTGCGTTTTAATCTTGTTTAATAGAAATGGTACGTTGTACGTTAATGTTTGCAGAAGATAATTAGTGCGTGGCCGCGGTACAAACCATTCCTCAGACGACCTGGTTCGATATGTGCGAGTTTGCAAAGTAAGAGTACACAGCTCCTTCAGGAACTGCTGGTAAGATACACTAGAGAAGTACAGCAGGTATAGTAGACGGTAATCGTAAATCTGTTGTATACTGACCAACTTGAACTGAGTAAAGAGGTCATGAGTGTTGTGAAAGTATGAAACATTAGCGATGCAACGAACAGCTTTCTTTTCGAGCCTATGTAGTATAGTTATGTTTTTTTAGTAGTCGTGGCCCAAATTAACGTGCAGTAGTTAATGTGGGACCGAAAGACGGAGTGAAAAACTTGAAGTTTAATGTTAGTTGGAAAAATATCTCGAGATCGACGTATTAAGCCAACAACGGAAGAGAGTTTTTTCACCAGTTGCTGTATATGCGCATCCCAAGTCATACGGTGCGATAGTACCACTCCTAAAACCTTGTGCTCTTTGACTATATCGATTGTAGAGCTGCCCAAGCGGAGCTCGCCAATCAAACTTACTGGTTTGTTTTTTGAAGCAAACAGAATGGCTTTTGATTTTTTAGGATTTATTCTTAAAGAGTTTTTGCTCGACCAATCAAGCAATTTGCAGAGAGTTTCATTAGCGGTATGCAGTAGGTGAGAACTATTATCTGATGTGAAAAACAAGCTGGTATCATCAGCGTACAAAACAAACTTGACATGCTTATCAATACGAACCACATCGTTAACATAGATATTGAACAAAAACGGTCCCAAAACGCTGCCTTGAGGGACGCCGCATGGTATTTCTTTAAAGGACGACAGACTGCCATCGATAACTACAGATTGCATGCGTGTTGCAAGGTACGACTTTAATAGTGAGTGGGGTACGCCCCGAATGCCATAGTGATACAGTTTATTAAGGAGAACAGTATGGTTGAGGCAGTCGAAAGCTTTGCTATAATCTACAAACACCCCAAGCGTCAGTTTATTCGCATCCATGTTTTTGAGTATCAATTCCTTTTGAATCAAAAGGGCGGACTCGGTAGAGCACCCTTTTCTGAACCCATGCTGACATTCAGAAAGAAGTTTATGCTTGGTAAAAAAGGGGTCGAGACGAGACAGAATAACTTTTTCAAGACCTTTTGAAAACACTGGGAGAACTGACACTGGTCGGTAGTTGGCAGCATCATTTTTGTCGCCGCCTTTATATATAACTGAAACTTTTGCGCGTTTCATGTTTAGTGGAAAAAAACCAGTCTCCAAAGCAAGGTTATAAATGTGTACGAGGGCTGGACAGATGACGTCGAGGACGTATTTGACCGTTCGGACCTGGATATTATCTATGTCAAGGCTTTTACTGTTCTTTAGTGACGTAAATATGTTGTAAACCTCAGCTGTATTAGTTGGCACCATAAAAACAGTGTTCAAGAGGTTGTCGTCAAGGACGCAAGACGTTACAGAAGGAGCAGCATTGTTAGTCATGGCAGTTATGTAGTGGGTGTTGAAATGCTCTGCTAGAGCACCCTCAGTAAGCAGTTGACCTTGGACAGTCATCTGAAACTGATTAGGCGCAGCTGTACGCAGGCCGAGTGCGTCGTTCACAATCTTCCAGATCCGATCAGGACGAGATGTCGAGGCATCCTGAATCAGCTGCTGAAAGTACTGCACTTTGGCTTTCCTTAGTTCTGATGTGATTCGATTGCGTAGTTTCTTGAACTCTGCTAATATGGAAGGCTTACGCGTTTTTAAGAACAGGGCGAAAAGCTTATTTTTATCTTCAATCATTTTTACCTGCTCGATGCCGATCCAAGGTTTTCTTATCGATCGACGCTGCCTAACAGATTTAAGTTTGAAGCATGCCTTGTAATGGGCAGAAAAAATAGTCATAAAAGTGTCGTATGCTTTATCTGCAGTACTTTCTGCAAAAACCTCAGACCAGTCAGTGCTAATAATTTTATTCCTAAAATCATCGATACTGGTGTCATTTATAGATTGAAAAATGAACTTTGAACGACAAGGTTTGCGACGCACAGCGACGTCTGAATAAGCCATAAAAACAGGACAATGATCACTGAGGCTGCAATTGACGGTTCCGGCTGCGGTTACTGGTGTGTTGCTGTTCGTAATCAATAGGTCCAAAACCGATGAAGTTGTTGATGTGACACGCGTTGGTGTTTTAATGACGTTTTGAAACCCACAGGCTGCAAGTTTGTTGTTCAGTTCAGTAGAAGAGGTATTACCTGCAGTAACATTAATATTAAAATCTCTACCAAGAACTAGCCGCAATCGTTCGAAGGATGCATATTCGAGTAGGTTATCCACAAAGTCCATGAATCTTTTAACATCGCCTGAAGGAGGTCGGTATACGACAGCGAAAAGAATGCTCTCTTGTTGCAAACAAAGTGCTTCATAATGTTTGGTGATATCGGTAAACTGGGACACCTTCTCACTTGATAAACTGTCAGAAATGTACATGCCAACGCCGCCACCACGCATGTCGGTTCGATTGATAAAAAAATTATTATAACCGGGTAACAAAGGCGCACAGTTGCTCGTTGTGCACCAAGTTTCAGTTAGCATGATAACATTAAATCAGAAAGAAAACTGATCAATGAAAAGAGCAAATTCATCGTGTTTTTTTTGCCAGAGAACGGATGTTAAGGTGAATAAAGGATACTGTGCATTTTGCAGATGAGCACAGTTTAGCTGTTCTAGGTTCAACAAACTGCTGGTATAAGACATCAGAAAGACTGAACATTTTATGGTAGCTGCAATTCGCACCGCTTCATTAACAAAACCATTCAGGAGATCTTAGTAAGGTCGTCCACAGACTCAATGTGAACAACATCGCTACCCTCAGTTTTCCGTGCCAATATTTTGCCATTGCGTGTCCACACGAACCGCCATTCACATGCTTTCTTACGTGCAATGGCCGATGACAGCAGCTTTTTTAGGCTTGGACACAAGTGTTCGTTGACGAACACTGGATGGCTGCTTGCAGAGCTATCTGTACCGTCAGCACTGCTGTCAAACAATCCTAGACTTTCATTAGTGATGCGCTTCTTCCTTGATTTTTCTAGAACTTGGTCACGTTTCCGGCGACTTCTGAACTGCACAACAATATTGCTCGCAGCGAACTTTTTTGTTTCTTGATTTTCGCTCAGCTCAACAATGTCGCTCTGTCGAGCATTCCGCGCTGACACACGATGGCAGGCCTCAATATCTAAAGGCGAGACAGGTTCGCCGACAGCAGTACCAATTTTACCAACAAGCTCGACAACATCCTCCGCCTCTGTTTGAATTACACCTTTGATCTCAAGGTTGCATTTCCGAGAGTACTGGTCGTTGTGAACAAACATTTTTTCAAGATCTTTTATGCGTTTCTCATTTTCCTCACACTTCTTCCGAAGGCACTCATTTTCCTTCTTAAGCTGTTTATTTTCGGCAAGGACCTCCCCCAAGTCTTTTCTGAATTGCTCAAGATCCTTATTAATATACTCCATACTTTTGACCATTTCTCTCATCTCAGCCCTCTCCTCCCGACTGTCGCTCCGGGCGCCCTTTTCAGATGAATTAGGGCCCTTTCCCATTCTAGACAGGTCCTCCTGATAGAAGAGCTACCACAACAAGAATCTACAAACAATTTCAAAGAAGTCAATGTAACGGCAATGCAACAACACTTCAGCAGCAGCAACGACGCCCTTACTAAAAAAAAAAGAAGAAGAGAAAACAGACAGACTGCAACTAACCTGCGTAGTCGACAAGGCAACTGTCAAAGTGGTGCCTTCAGGCGTCGTCGGTGCTGCCAAATGGCGCGTCCAGGGATAGCACAGAGTTTATATAGGCGAGCGGTGACGTCACAGTCCCTCGTGGTACCCAGCAGACGAGGTAGATATCAGGGTTATCGGTGATGACCGTGCAGCGTTGGCCCGTCGGTCCAGATGTGTGCCACAAGTGGAGGGGCGTAGAAATACAGAAGTGCTGCGCCAAGAACCTGCGTAGTCGACAAGGCAACTGTCAAAGTGGTGCCTTCAGGCGTCGTCGGTGCTGCCAAATGGCGCGTCCAGGGATAGCACAGAGTTTATATAGGCGAGCGTTGACGTCACAGTCCCTCGTGGTACCCAGCAGACGAGGTAGATATCAGGGTTATCGGTGATGACCGTGCAGCGTTGGCCCGTCGGTCCAGATGTGTGCCACACGTGGAGGGGCGTGGAAATACAGTTGTGCTGCGCCAAGAACCTGCGTAGTCGACAAGGCAACTGTCAAAGTGGTGCCTTCAGGCGTCGTCGGTGCTGCCAAAAGATTACATTGAACTCATCGTATCGGAGGATGCGCGCGCACTGAAATTGAAAGGTATAATCATTGACGCACGGCAAGTAGACAAAGCAGAAGATCAGCATGTTAGCAAAACCTTCGTTTTGATGGCGGACAGAGAATTCAGTTTTTTAGGACGTCACTAATTGGACTAAGGTTTTGATTTTGGGCACTGAGACTGTTTCGCGATAATTATAAGTTTTGTTTTGGTTTTAACTGCCGCGTTTTACTTGTTTGAGCGGCTGTTGTTTCGACGATGCTTTAAGATCAAATCAAATTTTATTTTAAAAACAACTGTTCTGACATGCAAAGTATATATGCGAGGTATTCTTCCGCTGAACCGTCATTCTTGGTTGATTCGTATTTGTTTTTCGTTGCCGTTCATGTTGTTAACTGTTCCTTTGTCTCTACTGTTGCTTCGATATTTGTGAAACTGCTCTCGCCGCTTTTCTTAGGGGTGCTCGTTTGTCCTTGTTTTTCTTGTCATCTGGTCACTGGCTCAGGTTCTCTTGGCTACACTGGGTTTTGATGTCGTGATGTGCTCCTGGAATTACGTGTTTTAGGTCTACTGAAAGGACGACATTTCGCTTCAGTCATTTTTATTACACTGGTTGCTGACAGTTCTCTCCTCTTTTTTTTGCGCCACGTGCGTTAAGGCTGGCCTATAAATTCTACACTTGTTCGCAATAAATATGTTAATTGTAGCTTCAACGCCTGTCCTGTCGGCTCCCTTGTGTTCAGCCTTGTCTTTTCGCTTTGCCTTTCCCCGCCAAGCAATCTAAGGAAGAAGCGTGAGCAAAAGTCTAGTTCATCAGATTTTTTTCTGCAGTGGGCTTTTCCCTCTCTTCTCAGAGCGAGGAAGACGTTGCCATAGCCTGCGTGAATTTGGTTGTTATTACCGCTTGCCAGGCAAGGATTTTCTGTTGTATCAAAAGTAGACTCGTTCTATTCTAAGTGCGTGCCATGAGTGGAGTCATTGAATCGTTCTGGGGCCACCATGCTCGTTCTACATGCACGATATTGAAGTAGGGGCACTGGAGACAAGTGCATCTTTTAGGAGACTGGCTCATGGCACACGTCCAACCAGGTACAGGTTTCGTCAGAGGGGGCCATCTGTCTCAGGACTACAAGCTTCTTGTTCAAAAGACGGAAACTGTCTAGTACCGTTCTCGACAAAGACCATAGCACAGGATGAAGGAAAAGGCTTTAGCAGCGGCCAGCGTTACAGTTGTACGCGAAGCCAGTGTGCCGGACGATGACGTGAAAGTCGTCAAAAAGAAGCGAAATTCAGCTTCCAGCTGGCTTACAGCAAGTACCAACTACTAGCCACATTGAGAAAGGTGGCAAAACAAGTCCTAGAGGTAGACAAGGTATGTGTACATATGTCGGCGTTGACGGTCTGCTTCGCTGTGTGGGTTAACTTGCGTTGCGAAGGACACCTTGTGGCACAGCACAGCGACCAATATTGCGGGTTATGCTTTATGCTGAGCAAGACAGTCCTCCTGGACTGTCTTGCTCAGCATAAAGGTGCATCAGTGCTAGAAAAGTGTTACTGAACTGCCAAGCTCATCTACACCAAACAGAAGTCGGATTCTCTGTGGTTGCTGATTGATTTACATCTTGACGGCATATTAAGCCTTGTGGATTATGCAGAAAAATAATCCTTGAAGAAAAAAACGCAAGCCTCAATTTTTCCTGAGGGCCGTCGTGTAAAAGAAGGCACATGGCAACCTCCAGTAGGCTCCTTCCAGGAGCGCCCCTTTAAGCCTCACCTTTCCTTCTTAGAAGCTCGCCTGACGTTGTACTGCAACTGAAGAAAGATGCGAAGGCTGCAACTAACGCCTTCGCATTGGACACTGAGGATCTGTTTTACTCTGTTCCTCATATAGGTCTGTGCACAGCTGTACTTGAAGCGATCCATCACTCGAGTAAGATGCGATACCAGAACAGATCGGGTCTCACAAGCAAATAATTGCTGTGGCCAGTAGAATTCTACCACAATCAGTTAACGTACGCTTGCGAAAAAAACACCGTTGGACCCTAGGGGGTCTCTAAGGTGCAGTGGCATCGTTTGGCACAGGGCTGCTTTTGTATTTCACCTCCGTCCAAACAGAGCTGCCACGGCCAGCATCGGCCTCGCGAATTCGGAACCAGCAACCGAACGCCAAATGTCTGAGCGACCGTGGCGAGTCAAATTGAACTTTCTGTTACTGTCACATGTGACAGGAAGATTGAAATCGAAGAATGAACAAAATAAGTTTGGAGAAGACGACGAGGATGACGATAAGCATGACGTGTATTAACCCAAGAATCAAGAAGTTGAAGAAGGATTCGGTGAAGTGGGAAGAGATGATTGATGGAAAAGAGAAGACTAAGACCATAAGGATGAGGTGTACCAACGCCAATGTTATAAAAGCGCGAAGAATAGCGTGGTAAGGGGGGGGGGAAGAAAAGAAAAGCGGAGGTTCCGGCGGGCCAGGAACACCTCGGAAGGAAGAGAGCAACGCCAGCTACTGCTCCGGTAATCTCGAGTTCTAGGCGGCGTTACACCGTGGACTTCCTGCCGTTGCTGAGCCCGTTCCGCGGAATCAACGGCTCACGCAACCACCTACTGAGGCTAGCAGTGCCTCCAGCGCTGTTGCCACCCATCCGGGTGGTGCACACAACGCGAACATCACCAGCCTCTCCTCTTAGGACACTTGCACCGGGAGTTCGTACGACACCGCCAGCGACGCCAGCCTGACCACTTCGACCTCCCCCTCGACGCCGGCTACCTGAATGCCACTGACTGGACCCATGAAACGCTTCATCAGCACCGAACCGTGAGCACGAAAGCCGAACGCTAGTAGACTGGATGTTCCCGGGTCGTGTGTATTGGTAGTCTTGTGTTAGTTTTGTTAGTGTGGTGTGCTAGTGCTTGTGTCACTTCTGTGTGCGTCTGTGTGGGTACACCTGCCACCTAGTTCATTCTATCGGCCCGGGTGTTCTCGGGGATCCTTGACAAATTGGCGATCCTGCCAGAATTCATTTGCTTGTTTCTTTTTGTTTTGTATCTTTTCTTTCCGGTCTCTCCACGGTAGAAAGCGTGGACTTGGCAAAAACGTCAGAACTGGCTCTCAAGCTAGGGCTAAGCAAGGAAGAGGCGATGAATATCTATGAGGAGGAGGGAAACAGGCAGAAAGAGTATAGGGCGCTAGCACGCGCAGATGCTCGCGAGGAAGAAGAGAGGGCGGCTGAAAGAGCTTGCGAGACACAAGAACGGCAGAAAAGAAGGATAAAACGGAGGGGGAGTTTCTTTGTGGAAACTGGCGCATGTAGAAGGAGGATATGAGGAGATCACGGACGTTGATTAACATTCCTTAGCGGCTACAGAGTCTCCTAGACCGGCCGGAGTTTGTCCAAGAAAGCTGATGGCTCCTTTTGATGACAAATGAGATGATATGGACGCATATCTGCAACGATTCGAGCAAATAGCTTTTGGGCAAGGCTGGGAGCGCAGTGAAAAGGCCAGAGCATTGAGCATGTGCTAAGTCCCGGAGGCGCTGAATGTGTTTGTGAGGATTCCTGCTGCTCATTCCATGGACTACGAGAAAGTCAAGAAGGCACTCCTCCAAACATTCAGGCTTACGGCAGAGGGTTTTCGCGAGATATTTCGCATCGCGAAACCTGAGGATTCTGAAAACGCTATGCAGTTTTCCTGCAGGCCGACCAACTATTTCGATAGGTGGCTTGATTTGTCAAAGAGAGAAAAGTGTTTTGGAGGGGTGCGTGACAAGCTGTGTGACAGAGCAGTTCTTAGCATGTTGCAGTCCAAAGCCACTGCTATTCTTGCAAGAAAGACAGTTGTGTTCATTAGAAGAGTTTGCCGACACTGCAGACCAATTCCTCGAGGCTCGAAAGCTGAGAAATATGAATAAGAGAAAGGAGGAAACTCGAAAGGTCCTAGAGACAGATGCAAGAAAACCAAAAGTCTATGGCGGTGCATCTAAGGCGGCAGTAAGGTTTTTGCTCTGTGGCAAGGCGGGACACCGTGCAGTTGACTGTCGGAGTAGTAGCGTTCCCGAAAATACACAGGTTAACCTGTGTATTTTCTGACCTCTCCTCTTGCAACCTTAAGAGGCAATTGCCTCTTAAGGTTGTAAGAGCGCCGATGTACAACGTGGATGAGTGCCGATATAGAACGCAGGACCGAGCTGCATGCGTTGTCGACACTCGGGTAGAACTTGTCACACCACCTGAAATTCCACAGCTAAATGAGAGCAAACGCCGTTGGAAAATGAGGCGGTGAGTGGAACGCCCAAGTTAAAAGCAGCAATGCTGGTGGTGGTTGGGCAAATAGGAGACCGTCCTATATTGGTGCTTAGAGACAGCGGAGCCCACACAGTTTTGGTTCGGAGAAGCCTGGTGAAGGACGAGGATCTTACAGTGGAAGCGTCGTCCGTCACTCTTGGAGATAGCGCTGTCAGGTAACTTCCTGAAGCCTGGATTCTAGTGTCCACGCCATATTATACTGGACAGGTAGTGGGAAAATCAGTAGAACAACCAATGTACGATCTCATCTATGGAAACATTACGGGTGCACGAAGTGTCGAGGAACCTGATCGCGAGTGGAGGATGCACGACGTTGAGGAACCCCCAAAGGAGGAAAGGCCCCCACAGCTCAGGCGGGTGATGGGGCAGTCAATTTCTCGTCGGCAGTGAAGACAAGAGCTCAAGTGACAGCCCGAGCAGCGCAGCGTCCGCTCTCTACTCCCGTTACGATGTGTCTGAGCGTAACACCGGGCGAAATTGCAGTTAGGTAAAGAGAAGACCCGAGCTTGAAAGTCTGTTTGGAAAGAGTTGGGGAAAAGGTGAAAAGTAAGAGGAGTCGTACGTCATTCGAATATGAATTGCTAAAACGTCTTCTGCACAGAAATGGATATTTATTTCAGGAAAGTGGGTCCAACAGTTCGTGTTGCCGACAGATATGCGATAGATTGTGCTACGCTTAGGACATGACGCCATTATGGCCGGACACCAGGGTGTTCAAAAAACGGTGTCTAGGATCACCGAGTTTATTTGGCTGCGTGTTCAGAGAAACGATACGCGCTTTGTTCGCTCATGTTACGTGTGCCAGCGCACAGTTCCGAAGGGAAGAGTTGGTCCCGTACCTCTGCGCAAGATGCCAGCCATCAACGTACCGTTTCAAAGAGTGGCTATTGACATTCTGGGGCCAATCTCTCCAGTACCCGCCAGAGGCAATAGACATGTGGTTACCCTGGTTGACGTGGCCACTCGTTATCCTGACGCTATTCCACTGAGAACGATTGACAGTATCCAAGTGCCGGAGTGTCTTGTGGAAATGTTTTCGCGTTATGGGTTCCCGAGGGAAATTTTAGGTGACCGGGGCTCGAACTTCCCATCGGAACTAATGAAGGAGGTTAACCGCCTTTTGTCAGTAAGGCAGTTACTGACGACGCCTTACCATCCCATGGCTTTTAAAGCAGTTCAACGGCACCCTCAAAAATATGATAAAGAAAATGTGCCAGGAGAGTCCTACTGATTGCGATAGATATCTTCCAGCTCTTTTGTTCGCTTACGGCGAAGTACCGCAAACGAGTCTTGGCTTCTCGCCCTTCGAGATATTGTATGTGAGAACCGTGAGAGGTCTACTTACAATACTCAAAGAGCTGTGGGCTAATAAGGAGTTTGCATCGGATCTCAAGACAACATACACATACGTTCTTGAGTTGCGGGACAAGTTGGAAGAAACATGCAGTCTTGCACATCAAGGCCTGGAAAGGGCGCGAGGACGCTATAAGGGCTACTATGACAAGAGAGCCACTCACAGGAATTTGAATCCGGGTGATAAGGTTCTCATCCTGCTACCCACGGGTCATAATAAGTTACTGATGCAGTGGAAGGGCCCTTACCTTGTGACGCAGAAGAAAAATGACATGGATTACGAATTATTGGTAAATAACACCAAGGTTTTCCACTCAACCATGTTGAAAAAATACGAAGAAAGAGTTCCCGTACGGTACACCCCCAAGGTAGCATGCTCGGTAGTGGCAGAGGAGACAGATGATGTTCTCGAGGTGTCCACGTGCAGTGGGAAGAAGAGTGTAGGATAGGATAAGGAACTAAAAAACCCCAATTTGAATGAATACAGATCACAGATAAGGGCTCTACTCTATAGCAAGGGAGATGTGTTTTCAAATGTGCCGGGCAAAACGGAGCTCATATGTTGCAAATTAGATCTCTATACAGATAGACCAATCAGTGTGAAACAATACCCACTACCTTTAGCAGTTCAAGAATCAATTGAAAATTAGGTGCAGGAGATGTTGGAGCTTGATGTGATTAAGAGGTCGTGGTCAGCATACAATGCGCTTCTCGTGGTTGTCAAAAAGCCTGATGGCACTAACCGATTGTGTGTAGATTTTTATCAGCTAAATAAGATCATAATACCCGATGCGGAACCTATACCAAGAGCGGACGTGATGTTCGCTAAGGGGGCTCACAAAAAAAGATTTTTTCTCGATTTGATTTAGCTAAAGGGTATTGGCAAATATCAATGGAAGATTTATCTAAAGAGAAGACTGCCTCTTCTTCCTCGGCGGGTTTATTTCAGTTTAAATTTACGCCTTTTGGTTTGAAGACAGCATCCGCAATATTCACGAAGCTAATGAGGAAGGTTTTGGAAAGGCTCCAATATCTAAAACACTATATTGATGACATCCTTATGGCAACAGATACGTGGGAACAGCATGTAATTACGCTGGAAAAACTATTTTACAGAATTCAGCAAGCCAGGTTGACCATAAAACTGGCAAAATGTGAGGTGCGCTTTGCAGCCATTTCTTTTCTCGGACACAAGCTGGGGAAGGGCTGCATCGCGACGAAAGACGGCATCTTGGTCAAAATACAGCAAGCCCGGACACCGACGAACAAGAAAAAAGAACGGCCGTTCCTTGGTTTAACGGGATACTACAGGTACTTTATTCCCGATTATGCTCACATTGCCGATCCGCTGGTCTAACTCACTAAGAAGGGTGCAAGCAATAAGAGCAATTGGACTGCTGAGCATGAGAACGCATTCGTGATGTTAAGATGACATATGGCAACACCGTCCGTTTTGCTTGCTCCGAATTTGGATGAAGAATTTGTGCATCGCACTGATTCATCAGACAGAGCATTAGGAGCCGTATTTTCGCACGAAGAGAATCGCATGCTACATCCAGTATCTTTTGCCAGTAAGAGATTATCGGCTAGTGAACGCAACTACTCCACTGGCAAAAAGCAATGCTTGGCGGTGGTATGGGCAGTAAAAATAAATTTCACATTTATCTTTATGGGAGACATTTCAGAATTCAAAGGGATGATCAGCCACTTGAATACTTAACCAAGGCCAAAATTAACAATAGTGAAGTCAGGAGATAGAGTTTGGCCTTGCAAGAATACTCATTTCAGGTGGAATATATTAAAGGCAGAGATAATGTTGAAGCGGACTTCATGAGCCGAGCAAACTAAGCAGTTTTAGCTCTCTCTGGGATGTATCTTTTTCTTGTTGTTGTTTTCGTTCTGTGCTTATACAACGGAGTGTGTTGTGGACATCAAAATATTTATAAAGTACACCGCACGGACAACGGCAGAGGTGTGTTAATGTTTCGTGAATGCAATTTGGTGTGCTGTGTTAGTGCTGTGCTTTTGGTGTGTGCTTGACATCTGCGGTGCGTTGTGTGCTGGGTCCAGAATCTCCACAGCAGATAATCGGTTGCCTGGAAGTCTTGAAGATGGGGATGATGTGAGCAGTTTTTTAGGGAAAAACTCTTGAGAGAGAGAGCGGGGGGAGGGGGGGCTGTCACATGTGATAGGAAGTTTGAAACAGAAGAATGAACTAAAGAAGTTAGGAGAAGACGACGATGATGACGATAAGCATGACGTTTATTAATCCAAGAATAAAGAAGGAGGAGGATTCGGTGAGGTGGGAAGAGGTGATTGGTGGAGAAGAGAAGACGACGACGACAAGAATGACGTGTACCAACGCCAAGGTTATAAAAGCGCGAGGGATAGCGTGGCACGGGGGAGAAGAACAGAAAAGCGGAGGTTCCGGTGGGTCAGGAACACCTAGGATAGAAGAGAGGAACGCCGGCTATAGCTCCGGTGATCTCGAGTTCTACGGCATCGCACCGTGGGCTTCCTGCTTTTCCTGAGCCCGTTCCGGGGAGTCAACGGCCGACACAACCACCTGCTACGGACAGGGGTGCCTCCACCGCTGTTGCCACACATCCGGGTGGTGCCCACAACGCCAACATTACCAACATCACGTCCACGGGCACTTGGACCGGGAGCTCGTACGACGCCGCCAGCGACGCCAGTCTGAGCACTTCGGACTGCACCTCGACGCCGGCTACCTGGACGCCACTGACGGTACCCATGCAACGCTTCATCAGCAGCGAACCGTGAGCACGAACGCCGAACGCTAGTAGACTGGGTGCTCCCGGCTCGTGGTATTGGTTGTCTGTGGTTTGTGTTAGTTTTGCGTGCTAGTCTTTGTGTCACGTAGGGTGTATTAATTGTGCGTCTTTGTGGGTACACCTGTCGCCTAGTCCATTCTCTCGGCCCGATTGTTCTCCGGGGATCCATGACAATTATACGGACTAATTCATAATGTAATCCTAGTGCACAAGGTGTCCCGAATTTCCTTCCCCCTTTGGTTCTCGCCGTGGCCTTTTTCTTAAAATTTCAAGCTAGTAAACCCATATTGCTGAACAATATTCAAACTTACGAGGTGAGCGCGATTCAGTGCACAGTTTTTAGAGAGCCACAACCAAAGCGCACTGTAGCATGACCTGCGTCTGACGAAGTTTCACGGCAGTGATTTAAACGGCGGTATGCTCTGTGCATTCCTGTTGGGCAAGAGAGGCCTGCGTATGCCTTGCTGGTGTCCTTTGTTGTGTTGCAGGGTTTAACCAGCCTTGGCCTGCTTTCAGAGTTCTTCGATGGCAGCATGCTTTATTCATGCTGGTAATGCTGCCTAAACAAATGACCATTAGAATTTAGTATATGTGGTCTTTCAATGAAGTAAAGTGACCGCTCACTTCCTGGACCTACGTCTATAACCTGTGGACTGTTTATTCATCTTAGCTTTCTTTCCCATACGGACCCTTCAATCTTCATGCTTTTGAGAACATAGCGATGAATGAGTGCAGTCACACGCTAATGTTTATATCACTCCCTGTCTCTATTAGGTTATAAAAGAAAACCTCAAAGGTAAAGTGATATTGTAGAGGCGGAAGCGATAGTGAAGACAACTAAATGTGTGTTTGAAGACATTTCCTGCAACTTTTGCACAAAAAGTTCGCGCTTTTAACTCTACCGAATTTTAATCATTTTTTTAAACTGTAAGTAAACTTGGGCGCATTTAAAAATTGTGTGCAGACCTGGGTATTACGGCGGCTATTCTGCGCTGTTGTGCGGCATGTAATTTTTCTAAACCACGCTGCAAATTGATTGAAATGTCCTCTGTATTCCAACTTTTGCCTTTTTCACTATTAGGCTCCTGGTACAATGCATGAGGCAATTGTTCCAAATTGAATTTTCACCTGCTAGAAACCCAGCTCCAAAATCCTTTTGGCCATGCCCTCTACTGCACTGAGCAAAACTGATTAAATTCTCTTAAACTTTCAGATTGTATGACTCATTTTGTCGATAAACACCCTGCGCCGGAACCGCTGAAGGACCACCGAGTGACTGCGGTGCGCAAATACCTGCACAGTTTCTTTACTGAGGCAGGCTGTTAAGCCAAGAGGGTGCGAGATGCTGCAGCACAAAAACACCCAAACCAATGGACTGATTTAAGCTTCCAGGCAAAGAGGGCGCAACACACCCAGCTACCATTCAGCATGCGACTTTATGCACTTACTGCAAACGTGGCATAATAGCGCCTGTTTGCAATGATGCATTCATACTGCGTGTACTGCATACATGCCGTAATTCTGCTGCGGGCTGTTAGTCATACTTTCAGCTTTTGTTTACAGGGAATCAGACACGTCCAAATGTTTGTGCCTTTGCCTTATCTTGTATGTAACGGCGTTTTGCCCCTGCACTATCGAGAAAAAATACAATATACGGGGATATACTGGCTCCTCATCCAACAAGCACACTACCCTCCATACCCACTACCCACCGTGCCCCTGCCCTACATGCCCATTACCCTGCATGCCCATGTAGTGGCTGCGCGCCTACAGATAACCTACATGTGCGTTACCGCGACCCGCCCCTTTGATAAAGGCTTATATACCACGGCGCCGAGCGTAGCCGGCGCATCTCTTCCCAGCTTATCACAGACGGCGGCCCAGCTGTGCTGGCGTTCGCCAGTCACCTTGTCCATGGAATAAAGAAATTCATTCTGCGTACTTTCCCTGCAACTGCCTGGAAGAACACTACATAATGGCGACGAGGATCAACACATCGACAGCGGGACCCTGCAGCTAAGTTGGCATTGACTTCTTCACTTCGGAACCGATAATACTGCGAGATGACCTCGCAGCTGGGACAGATGGAACCAAATTTCGACGACTCGAGCAGTGATTGGACGTCGTACGACGAGCGACTCTCGTCGTACTTGAGGGCAAACAATGTTCCAGACGACCTTCAAGTCGACTTTTTCGTGAGTCTCATCGGTCCGAAAACCAACCAACCGTTAAAGTATTTGACTGCTCTCGATACGCCTACTTCGAAGTCATTAAGCGCGTTAAGGGAAGTTTTGAGCAAACACCTGTCACCGAAGCCGTCCGTTGTTGCCGAGAGAGCCAAGTTTTATCGCGCCATGCAGGGCGAAACGCAGACGACAGCTCAGTTTTTAAAAGAGATACGCAGGCTGGCTCAATCCTGCGATTTCGGTTCTTTTCTCGACGATGCGCTTCGTGGCATGATTGTATGAGGCAAGCGGCGAATAGACATTCAGAGACAGCTGTTCGGCGAGGACAAGCACTTCACTTTCCAAAAGGCAGTTGGCCGTGCTCTGGTGTCCGAGGCCGCAGTGAAAAATGCAATGACAGCCCATGATTTATCAGTTAGCGGTGGCGTAGTTCCCTCAATGCTGAGCGGAAAGCAGAAGAATAAGTACGCAAGTAAACGTGGCAAATCCGAGCAGTGCTATCGCTGTGGTTCTTTCTAGCACGATGCGCAAGCATGTCCGCACG
Organism: Amblyomma americanum; assembly: GCF_052857255.1. NCBI lineage: Eukaryota > Metazoa > Arthropoda > Arachnida > Ixodida > Ixodidae > Amblyomma > Amblyomma americanum. The sequence continues at coordinate 38,710,285 of NC_135500.1, read as the reverse complement.
TACGAGCTTCGAATGTAACCGGCAAGGGCACATACGCAGAATGTGCAGAGCAAGAGTGGAACCAAAAAACCAGAAGCAGTGCATGCGCACGCTTGAGGGCAAGACCCAGCACGACCTCACTGAGCTCAACAGTGTCGGCGTGCCACGAAGGGCATTATCGGTCATGTCGCACCATCAGGCCAGTGTGTACTTTCCTGGTGTTTGTTTGCAACCAACAAAGATGCAACTGAAGACGTACACAGGGAAAACCGTAAAGCCTGTAGGAGTAATGGATGTGCTGGTCCGCCACAACAACCAAGAGGCACGATGGCCGCTTTACATTCTTCCGCAAGGCGGCACACCGCTCTTAGGTCGCAACTGTCTACAGCATATCAGGCTAGACTGGGGTAGGATTCGAGGTCTTGCAAGGTGTCCGCTGCGTCAGGCAGTCCACCCGTAGCACTGGAAGCGCGCTCCCACGGAAAAACGAAGACCTGTTTAAGGACGAGTTAGGCACCATACAAGGAGAGCAGGGAAGCCTCGAGTTTAAGGATGACCAAGTACCTCGTGTTCTACAGGCACGGAGTGTGCCTTTCGCTTTTGTAAAAAGGGTAGAGGCTGAATTGGAAAAGCTCGAGAAGTTGAGAATCCTTTCTCGTGTCGCCAGTAGCAAGTATGCAACGCCAATTGTTCCCGTGGTAAAGCGCGACGGGTCAATTAGAATCTGTGGAGATTACAAACTCATGCTGAACCCGATTCTAGATGTTGAGACGTACCCGCTTCCAAAGCTTGATGAGCTTTTGGCAGCATTAGCAGGAAGTCAGAAATTCTAAAAAATTGATTTAAATCGGACTTATAAGCAAGTCGAGATGGGCGAGGAAACCAAAGCCTACCTGACCTTGAACGCGCCCAGGGGCTTATATGTTGCTAACCGTTTACAATTTGGCATCGCCTCAGCGCCGGCGATCTTTGAGAAGATCATGGATAATATTCTGAAGGGCCTTGACGGAGCAGTAAATGCAGGGAGGTTAACCAGCCGAATAGCCGGTTTGCTACCCTGCACGGAGGGAAAGGAGTGAGGGGAGAAAAAGATGAAGGAGAAAAGACAATTGCAGGAAATTAAAGTCACTATGTAGAGTCACAGCGTTCAGTAAACTCACAGCCTATCGCGCAGGCAGCAAGTCTTCAAAAAGTGAGCAGTGCTGACGGCCGTTACTTGTTACATCGACATCATGGTCACCGGAAAGACTGAACAGGAGCACCTGAAAAATCTGGAGGCGGTATTGAGACGGTTATAAGACAGAGGCACAACGGTAAAGAAAGAAAAATGTGAGTTTTTCAAAGACAAGTTGCAGTACTTGGGACATGTCATTAGCGCGCACGGAATTGAACCGGCAACTGACAAGCTAGAAGTCATCGCAAAGGCTCCGCGTCCCACGGACAAGCAGCAATTACGTTCACTGTTGGGCTTGATAAACTACTATGGCAAGTTTGTTCCTAACCTGTCAAGCGTCGTTTTACCCCTAAACAGATTCCTGCGGCTCGATGTTCCCTGGGCCTGGAGTGACGAGTGCGAAGCAGTCTTGTCGGATATCAAGCAGCTGCTGTCACAGCCACCGGTTCTCGCTCACTACGACCCCAGTGCGCTGCTGCAACCGTCGTGTGATGCATCGGCATAAGATATAGGAGCCGTCGTCTCTCATGTGAAGCCAAATGGTCAGTCCCATCCGGTTGCGTACGCTTCACGTACTTTATCTACAGCGGAGGTCAATTATAGCCAGCTGGAAAAAGAGGCGCTCGCTCAGTTTTCGGCGTCAAACGCTTCCACTACTATCTTTTCTTGCGTCCATTTGTTCTCATTATTGACCACAAACCCTTGTACACAAATTTTGGTCCCAAGACGGGAATACCAACTGTTGCCGCAGCTAGACTGCAACGCTGGGCTTTAGTTCTGTCTGCTTACAATTTTACTTTGAAGTATAAGCCATCGAGTCAAAACGCCGAAGCAGATTGCTTATCTCGACTGCCAAGTGAAAGGGAAGAATGCACGGATGACCAGTTCTATCTCCACGCATGCAGTCCTTGCCAATCAACTGTCGTGATGTGGCACGCGATACGGTCCGAGATCCGATACTAAAGATGGTCATACAGCACGTAATGAACGGTTGGCCTGAGAACGTCGTGAGTGAAGAAATGAAACCGTTTTTTCACAGACGCTGTGAACTTTCTGCACAGCTAGGATGCCTTCTTCTTGGAATGCGCGTCGTTATTCCTCCGAAACACCAGCCGCAGATGCTCGAAGAATTGCACCAGGGACATCCTGGAATTGTCTAGATGAAAGAGCTAGCACGCAGTTACGTGTGGTGGCCAGGCTTCGATCGCGACATTGAGACCCAAGTGCGTTCTTGCAACCCCTTTTTAACTCAACGCGCGATGGCTTGCCCGGCTCCTTTGCACCCGTGGGCATGAACAACCAGACCATGGGAACGCCTGCACATAGATTTTGCAGGACCTTTCAAGGGTGCCATGTTCCTGGTTGTGGCCAGAGTTGTGCCAAATGCGTGACACTTCCGTGGAAAACACAGTAAACCGTCTCCACGAAATTTTCTGCAAGTTTGGTTACCCTGAAGTGGTATCTGACAATCGGCCGCAATTCATCTCGGCTGTGTTTTCAAGCTACCTTAAGAGCATTGGCACGCGCCATATATGGACGTCAGCCTACCATCCCACCACTAATGGACAAGCTGAACAATTTGTCTCAACTTTGAAAGCGGCACTGCCGAAAAGTACTGCCGCGAGCTTAAGCACAACGTTGGGAGAGTTTTTGTTGTCTTACAGGAACACATCCACATGCGGCCACTCTCCTGCTACAGAGGCGACTCTGAACCCATCTAGATGCAGTCAAGCCGTCGCTTGAGCAGAAGGTTTCGACGCGGCAGTTCGCCCAGACAGTGCGTAGCAAGCAGCGCGCACGTGGATTCGCTGTGGGTGGAGGTGTTCTTGTGCGAAATTTCAGACGCGGTGAAAAGTGCTTGCCTGGTGTTGTGTTAGGGCGGACTGGACCTGTTGCATACAGAGTGCGTGTGGAAACAGGTCGAGGTGTGTCTGCCTGGAATGGGCTCACCTTACATCCCTGAACAGTGAGACGAACCCGAGCAGCCGCGATCCGAGATGACCCCGGTGTAGCAAGCTTCGTCTCCTCTTCCAGCCACGGCAGAGCGGCGTTATCCGGCAAGGCAGCGGCGCCCTCCGGACCGCTATGTGCCATGAACTACTTTTTGTTTCAATGCATGCGTGGCAGTGCAGTGGCTGCGGGCAGTGTAGTGGCTGTGTAGTGGCAGTGTAGTGGCTGCGCGCCTACAGATAATCGACACGTGTGCTACTGCGACACGCCCCTCTGATAAGGGCTTAAATACCGCGGCGCCGAGCGTAGCCGGCGCACTTCTTCCCAGCTTATCACAGACGGCGGCCCAGCTGTGCTGGCGCTCGCCAGTCACCTTGTCCGTGGAATAAAGAAATTCCTTGTGCGTACTTTCCCTGCAACTGCCTGGTTCCTGCCTGCCTGGAAGAAGAACACTACAGCCCACTGCCATCCGGCCCACAACCCGGCACGCCCACTGCCCGGCATGTCAGTGCCCAACTTACCCACCACCATAATCCACTATGTTGCTGGATGCCGGGCTTCAGTATGCCTGGTATAGTCTATTTTTCCGATAGGGCAGGTTCTTTACTGCGTCATAAAGAGACATTGTAAAGCATGATTATAGAATAACTAAGCGTGACTACTTTATCAGCGCCTAGTGCTGAGTGAGGCATCAATCCGGACCCGAGTAGGATGAACCTGCCTCTCTTTCCGTTAACTGCATTTTCTCGCTTATGATAAGCAGTGAAATCCCAAAAAGTTGTTTTAAATAAGGCTTCAGTTGGGGCTGTTTAGTGAAGCACGATTTAAGTAATCGTTCAAAGACTAGAACAGCGAAGCAAGACGAAGCAAACCAGTGCCAGTTTGTTCCTCTCGCCATTGCACTCGTTTTGGATGGGTACCATGTCTTAAATAAAAATTCTATTTCTCGTTTTCTAATGATTGCATGCTTTCTGTTTGATACTATTGCTCTCGCTTTCAGCGTTAAATTTTCGCTCTTAAGCTTTTGTGCTTTAAGCACGAAACCGCCATGTAAAAGCAGGCCGGTTTTGCCGCCATGTAAAAGCAGTGCGCACTGCTACTTAGCTTTGTACACCGCAGACACCTCTTTAGTGCCAAATCTCCCAAGGAACTGCCAAGGAGCATCATAATTTGTAAAAAACATCTTCCCACCGCCGAAGGTATACTGTGAGGAACAGCACCGTCTTCGATTACAAAAAGGGCTAGAGCCGACAGCTAGCTTTCAATAATAACAGTCAAACAGCTTCGCCTATGAGGGTATGACGCGATAGCCTTAATGGGTCCCGTCAGCGGCTACCCTTGCCCATGCAGAGACGAACACTTTTCCCATATTATGTAAAGAGACTACACGGCACACATATAAAGCCCCGCTTCGACCGAGCCATGCGAACGTGCCTGCGTTGCCTAGCGTCAGCGTGTCTGACTCGCAGGGGCTGGATTCACGACTGTTTGCCCCAATTTTCTTTTTAAGTCACTGCATTTACTTTGTATACTTCCATGTACTAATGACGTTCGAGTCGCGCTGTGACCTCCTAATCACGAGTTTTCTAATGTTTTAATCATTCTTCATTCCACATCTCTAAATATGACGTCAGGACACTTTGAACCTTTTTGGCTTTTCCGCACAAACCTGCGACGATGCACTCTGGAGTATTCGCTTAGCGAGACCCATTACACCGTCGCGTAAAACGGCGCACATGGAGCATGTAACATACTGCGCGCATAAAAATGCGCGGTTTGTAAGGAAGATCATTGTTATCATCATTCGCGTTCAGTACACATAAGGACAAGGGCCTCATTTAGTGTTCTTGAATTTTTTTTGGGCAGTGTCGCCCGCCATCACGTCCTTCCAGCAAACCGCGATAACGTCGAACAAGTGGATTGGTAAGCAAAGAAATCTTGGTGGTCTCAGTGGAGTTACAGCGCACAATAATAATAATATTGTGGTGGCTCCTGCGAGGCCGCATACATTTATCTTTGCTGAAGGTTACTGCCACTGGGATACGCCTTGAACCACACGAGGTTCCCCTGGTGTGAGGCGCCTATGATGACGGCCGCGATGAGCTAGCGTCATTGAAGGACGCAGAGTCCGAATCAGTGACCTGGGCATTTCTATGTGCCGGGCAATCAACCGGCAGCGAGAATCGCCCCTTGTTTACGCGCTGCCAGGTCGGCGACTCGAACCAGTTCTCGGTCGAATGTGGGCGCTCTACGTCACGCAAGTGCAACGCAGTTAAATTTCTGGAACAGGTTAGCGATGACGCGCCATGTCGACCGGAACGCATACTTGAGTGGCTTGAGTAGCTTTTGCAAGAAGGCAATGCTATCTGCGCTAGTCTTACAGCTTTCATCGCCAAACGTCATAGTTGCAGAATGAACACTTGCAAAGCAGGTGAACAGCTCCTTCGAACTATCGTCGTAGCGACTGAATGTCAGGTTTTAGTGCGGGTGGAGGTGGCGTTAAATTGTGCACCCCTGTACACGTTGTGTTCTCGGCAGAAAGTAATTTCATTTTGGTAAAAGGTTTTGTCTTCAAGGCTAAACGAAAATGCACACACAAAAAGAGTTTAAATACGATAATGGAAATCACGCAGGGGCAGTTCCTACTTTTTTTCGCGCTGTCTGTTACTGGAGAACACTAAGCGGAAACTTTTAAAATGCCTCAATACGATTGCGGTAATGTATTCTTAGATACACAGTCGACGCGGAAGCGCGGTATCATATGCATTTCGAACAATGGAAAGGCACGAACATATAAGCCAACTCAAATATCTGGCAGTGGATTCAAGAAGAATTGCGTTCTAGTTCGCGGGTCTACCATGATTAGTGCAAGGGGGAAAAGGTGCTCCAACACAGGTTCGAATATTCCCCGAGATGGGTCCCCAGAGGATTAAGAAAACTGCACCACGCTGAGCACGTGCGCGAACAGTGGCAGAAAAGCTATATTGAAAGATGCTACTGAAACTTTCACACAAAGCACAATGACAGGCCGCGGAACACTAGAAATGAGCTGAGAAAAAAGTTCACTAATCTGTGGAGTCCAGTCCAGAGGGGCGAAAAGTGGTGCAGCGGTGGAGTGAGAGTCGTGCGGCAGGCGACCGGGGTGTATGTAGCCTCAATTGAAGTCTCCTTCCTGGTTAAATGGAGGAAAGCAACGGCAAAAATAAAGTAAAATCGGTGGTATTAGCTGCCCGTTGCTAGAGACGCGGCGGGGCCAAGCACTGCCGCCAGCCCGACCTTGCGACGGCAGGATACGGGGCACGGCGCTCACGCAGCAGTGGCCACGACACTCCTCATGCCTAGTCGCGCCAGGGAGGAGGCGGCTGCCCAAGTCTGGTCACCCGGTAACGGCAGGGGAGAGACATTGCCCCGGTGCAGCAGGCCCTGAACACTGATCGCCAGGCACGAAAAACCTGCAGAGCCGGCAGGAACCAACGGCGAGAAGCAACTGGCCGTGACAAACACGGCGCCCGCCGTCGGAAGCAGCAGGAGGCTGGAAGGGGACGGCAGGTCCCCGGTTGCGCTAAACTGAGCCGAGGCGGATTCCCAAGTCTGGTGGCTCGGGCCATCAGCAGCCGGCCATTCTCCTCTTGTGCTCTGCTACTCGCGCCATTACAGCCGCCACGCTGTCTTCTGTTCTTCCTCTTTTCTGAGTGTGATGTAGCCGCTAGTAACGCAGGGAGCACGACGGTCTTCACGATCAGCTTCGCGCGCTACCGCGGTGGCCCAGTGGTAATGGCACTCGGCTGTCGACCCGAAAGACGCGGGTTCGATCCCGGCCGCGGTTGTCGAATTTTTATGGAAGCCAAATTCTAGAAGCCCGTGTACTGTGCGATGTCAGTACACGTTAAAGAACCCCAGGTGTGGTCGAAATTTCTGGAGCCCTTCGCTACGGCGTTCCTTATAGCCTAAGTCGCTTTGGGAAGTTAAACCCCGTAAACCATTAGTCTCGCCGAATGTCGCACAGCAACATGGCGTCTCTGTGGTATGCACTGTTGGTCATTCGGTTGTGAATATTCTACCTTTGTTTTTGCAGATGTGCTTTTTAGGCCTTGCAAGCCAGATTATCAGGTGAATTTTTTGTGCACGGTGGAGCTCATTCCAACAAGAGAGCTCATAAACGTTATTCATTCCTTACTTTATGCTTGATTTTTCAAGTACAAATCAAGTGCATAAAGTTTATTTTGTTTGCACTCGACCGCATGATACCGTCAGCCAGTGATCGATGAGAGGGAACGCCTCGAAAAAAAAAGGCTTGGCAATCGTTGCAACGCGAAAAAAAACTGAGGGAGCGTGCAAGCAAAACTAGCCAAATAAAAGAACCGAAGAAAAAAACAAGATACGAACAGAAATCAGTGAGAGCCCAATATTCTAAGAAAAACGCAAAAAGCGCATGTGCATGAAACAGCAAGAGGCAGAAAGAGAACAACAGCCGCCATGACAACTGTAACAGCTTGAAAAATACAGCAGGCAAATGTAATCGGTAAGGTGCAGAAAACAATTCCAGAACGCGAGAAGGCACGAAGTGAATGCTACGCGTATGTTTTTTTTTTTTTTCACGCGATGTTTATTGCCTCAGGGCATAAAGGTTAAGAAATGAGAGATGAGTAAGATGCTTAAATAAATGAAAAAAGGTGAGCTCATTTAATGAAATCAAGTAGTGAACGATTATATGGACCCTGTTTCCAGGCAGTATAGGTATCCAGATTCTCCAGTGACATACCCACCGCCACCAGGTGCCGAACAGCGCAGTGCAAACCCAAAACATGTGGTGGATATCCGCCTCACAGTCTGATCTTGCAGACTGGACTCCCGGGGTGGGGATATAAATCTTTGAAATGCGGCCACTTGCGTGTCACAGCTGGAGTTAGGGCAACCCCGACCCGTATGTGTTCCTACTATTAATGAATGTATGACCATGGCGCGGTAACGAACAGAAGCCTAAAAGATAAAACGAGGAAAATCACAGTCGTGAAAAAGCGGTGTAGATGGGTGAAAATAAGTGTGCACAAAAATTCTGAAACGTCATTTGCTGCCAAAGTCGTAGTCAGTGGTTAGATTGCGAAAACATCGAAGCCAGCAATTAACACGGCAAAACATTTAAAAGCATTTTAAAGGAAAATAAAAATGGATCCGCAGACGGACAACGATTACCATTTTATATCATTTAGGGCTTATAAAGAAAAAAGACAAATGATCAACCGAAGGCCAACAGACAACCCGTGAAAACTACAAAACGCGAAAAAGTCGAAGAAGTGTAAACAAACAATACGGCAAAATGGCACGGTAACATAAAACACGAATAAAAAAAACAGGTAAAGAGGAAAGACCAACACGTCCTTAGCTGTAGGTAAAATGCAGGGACCGGGCTCTTTCCAAGATCGAAGGATAGTTCTTGCTCCTGCTGATCAACTGAAGTAGTGATGATGCTTGCGTTCCCAGCCTTTTCGATGCAAAAACATTCAATAACCTGGCTTTATAATATTGCGGTTTGCTGTCGCCAGAAACTTAGTGTCAGATAACAAAGGCCTACATTGGTGGCGGGACTGATTGCAGTGGTCTGCCATGTGGCTCCCTGACTTTCTCTTTTACTTTTCAGGAGTTCTCGCTTGCTCTCGAATTAAAACATTTGTAAACTTTTTACTTTGTAAACATTTATAAACTTGTTGCTTTGCAAGCATTTGTACTCTTGTAAACCTTTGCAAACTTGAGTTTACTTCCAGAGTTGCACATTTACGAAACGATGCCACGCGTATTCCTAATGCAGCAAATACAGACGCCTTTGTGCATTTTATGACGTTGAAGTAGTCAGCGGGATTTCGGAAACAATGTTACGAACATCGGCACCATTATATAAGTAGGCGAAGCGGTGAAAACAAATTTTTGGGGTTTAAGATCCGTAGTTGTGAGGTTCCATATTTGGAAGCAAATCGCCGATACAGGAAACCTTCACGCTGAGCTCTCCTGAAGTAGTGCTTTCAATTTCGCACCGTAATCTCGCCCCTAAAATAGCGATTGTAAAATTTGATAAGTTAATTGATTATAAGGATCTCTATCACGTAAAGAATATTATCCTTTTTGAACAATACTCCAGCACAGAGCGTACCACAGCATTCCGCGTAGGTTTTTAAATAAATATCTCTAAGCTTTCAAGAAATCAACCTGTAATATTCTCATTCTCATGTGCTTGCATGCTTAGTCAAATCTGCTTAATTTATGATTCACGCTAAAACTAGCCTGTTTATTGTACGCTTTTTAGGCAACTTAGGTCACGCGACCTTGCAGCGCCAAGACAACCTAGCCACCGGGTGATGAGCAAACTGCAAACCACGGCAGGTGGCATGGTGGTAGTGGTTTATTTAAATACCATAAAAGGAAGGTAAAAGATTTTTGCTAGCCCCGGCATCTGCCATCACGTGCGGCGGCACCTGAGCTGGGGCAGCGGAAAGAAAGGATAGCAGGCAGGTGGGAGAAATGAAATAAAAGAGGTGAGGGGACAGAAGAAAGACATGGGGGGAGGTAAATAGTACACTACATAAAATAGATATACACTGCATAAAAACATTCAAAGTGAACACTATAAATGCAAAATAAATATACTATATACACTATTTACACAAACAGTCAAAAAGTCAGTTGTCTTCGCGGCGCGCGTACAGGTGGCATTACCGATTGGGTGCTCAGGAAGAGCAACCTGGGCCGCCCAAGGCTCACCGCTGAGAGCACCTGCCATCGCTGGGCGGTGGAGCACCGCCTAACTGCTGCACCGCTGCTCCAGGAGGGGTAAGAAGACTCCCAGGGATCTATGAATATATAGCAGAGAATGACCTTCTGCAAATATGGGAATTAACTCAATATGCTATCGCATCATGCCTTTAGGGCGGAGTTTAAGTGTCTCCTCTATTTTTTTTATTATACCTCCAAGGCGCCATGACGGGGTAATATAGGAGGGGTGTTCGTTACAGTGCACGGACGAATTTTATCAATAAACTTCTTGAATTGCTCTGCCTTCCAGCGTTGCACTGCATAGATAGCAAGGCGATGATGGACCTTTGGTGTATGAGAAAAAAAAACGCGCAGTGGATTGTAGTTGTGCAAGCGGAAGGTGAACTGTTTTAGCATGATTATGGCGTATGAAACACGGTCTACAAGTATGATAAAAAGATTTAATGCGACGAGTGGTAAATAATAATTGTTTTTTTTTGGGGGGGGGGGGGAAGGAAATGGCGCAGTATCTGTCCCATATATCTTTGGACACCTGAACCGCGCCTTAATGGAAGGGATAAAGGAGGGAGTGAAAGAAGAAAGGAAGAATAGGTGCCGTAGTGGAGGGCTCCGGAATAATTTCGACCACCTGGGGGTCTTTAACGTGCACTGACATCGCACAGCACACGGGCGCCTTAGCGTTTTTTCTCCATAAAAACGCAGCCGCCGCGGTCGGGTTCGAGCCCGGGAACTCCGGATCAGTAGTCGAGCGCCCTAACCACTGAGCCACCGCGGCGGGGCCAAATAATATGAAAAATACGTGCCATACCTATTTTAAAGCTTCTGAGCTGTGGAGCTATGGGCTTGGGCTTCAGTTCAACAGAAATGCGCCCTGATGAGGCCACTCCTGTATCATAGGTCTGTAGCCACATCTTTTCTTGGAATCATTTGTGGTTACTTTTGTTCATGTGCTTCCTCTCCATAGACTTGTGTCGAGAAAAATGAGTAGTGAAGAGGCTGACTGCCGCTTCGAGCGAGGGGTTGCCAATCGGCGATAACGCCTTCATAACATGCACAGGATGTTCTGATTCGGATCGTCGGGAAAATGCGCCGGTGCCTCCGAGATTTAGAACAGCGAGTTGGCGGGCTAGTTGGTTCTTTTGCATGGTGAGGGAGCAGCGCGAAGTACGAGGCACAATGAAGAAAACATAGCAAGACACACATGGGCGTTGACTATCAACTGAATTTATATTTCGAAGTACAGAGAATATACAACCTTTCTCCGTAAATTTCCGAAACTGAGTCCCGAAATTTGGAGTGGAAGCCCACAGGACCGATGGGACCCTCCCCCCCCCCACCCCCGCACCTGTTACCAGGAGCGGTCATGCTCCTTGTCCCGCGGAAGACATTCCTTTGCTGTCAACGGAGACGGCAGTTCCGATGCGTGGCAATCGGTGGAATGCGCATGCAGGGAGCTGCGTACGCGGAGTCACGCGCCCAACACGTTCCAGGAGGAGCGAGGTCCACTGGGCTCGGACCGGCGAGCCCTGGGCTCCGCCCACTTGCACGTACGGTGCAACTGCACTGCGGTTGGTTAGAATTTGGCGCGAGCTGATTACTCAAGCTCCGCCCAATTATCGAAGGGGTTAAAACCCGCGAGAAACGACGACTTGGGACGAGCGCGCCGAGTCTCAAGCTCGGCCGTTTTTAACAGCCTTTTTTATCAGCCTTTTCTTTAAACTGCCTTGTCATCACTGCCTTGTATTTCAATCCCGTCTTTAATAAATAAGTTTTGCTTTGAGAAGTTGGAATTACTGCCCCAACCGGCAACGTGTCGCCGGATGAGCGGACGAAGACCCATAGTGCTCTTCGTACCGCTAACCGCCGCTCCCATCAGTAGGAGGGCAGAGAAGTTTAACTGGTGCCGTGGCCAGGATCGTCTGAGCGGCTTCCTGCAGAGCGGTTGGAGGCACTACCTTCCGGAAGGTTGACGGGCACAACATCTTGGTGAGAAGGCCCGGGGACCAAAGTCCAAGTGAGGCGATACCCTTGTGCGAGGCCTCGGAGTCAAGGCTCCACGTCAGCGCTGACAGCGAGGAAGCGGACCGACGGAGCGAAGCGCAGCGACTTCGGCGGCATCTGTGGCTGGCGACTTCATCGGCCTGGAGGACGTGACGGGCACCGCAGTGAGCACCGGTGCGACACCCACCCCTTCCGCCACCAGCTGAACGTGGACAGCGGAAAGACAGACACCGACCCAGCGCAGCACGAACAAGAAGTCTGCAGAACACAGGTGGGCCCTTTCCCGTTTTCTCCGGGAACGCGATGTCAGTCACTACCCGAGCCCAGAAGCTGCGCGTGCGAAGTCAAAACTCTAGTGACACGGACTCTGACGGGGAAGACACGGAGAACGTGACGATTGTGGATGGCAGAGCGCTAACACCCCGGCGAGTGACAGCAGCCAGGGTAGCACGCGCTTGAGGGAGCAGGAGCTCGAGATTGAAGCTCTTAGGCTAAAAATTCAGCTCCAGACGCTGATTCAGAGAGATCAGGGCACCTCGGCAAATGGCAGCAGAAGGGAAAAATTGGGTCGGCACGCGAATGATCTAAGGGCAGTCCTCGCGCCAATGCCGCTGTCGGAAGACCTCATTCCTGCATAGTTCAAAAGCGCCGAAAATATGATAAGGGCCTGCGAGATACCGAATGACATCGCGGGTCCAATAATAATGCCCTTCCTGAATGAAAAAACTCGGGCACTCGTGGCTAACCAGTCGGTCGACACGGTAATGAGTTTCGAGGAAATTCGAGAGCTAGTACTCGCGGAGCTCAGATTAACTGCTGAAGAATACAAGCAGAAGCTCTACACTTGTAGAAAAGATGCCGAAAGCTGGGGTCAGTTTGTCACCCAATTGGACGTAACGCTTGTATACTACTTGCAAAGTAGGAAAGTGAGAACATTAGAGGACGTTCGGGCCTTAATGGTGGCAGACCGCGCTAAGCAGACTATGCCGGACAAAATGCGCGAGTACATTCTCCAACAGGAGACAGATAAGTGTTTGAAACCCAAGGAGCTTGCGCAACTTGCCGAACAATATGAAGACAGTAGGCATGGGCGCCGTCAAGGGGCTGCAGAGGAACCGAAAAAGTATGAGGCAAAGCCGCGCGAGCCACGGAACCAAGGAAATCGATCCGAGGACGAGCACAGGGAACCGCCAAAATGCTATGGCTGTGGTAAATTCGGTCACGTGCAGTGGAACTGCCCACAGAAGAGGCCCAATGTAATGTCTGGTAATGAGCTAGGTCGTCACCAGCAGGACGCAAAGATGACAGCGAAAGCCGCGGTCGAATCCGTAACGCGAGCTGAGGTTATGTATGGGCGCGTCCCCCAAGGCCCATTAAGAATCCTTCAAAAGACATGGACAGAGAACTGGACACCACCTATGGGCCTAAATAAGGCTACGTCAGAGTATCTGATAAAGCTGCGGCAGAAAATGGCTGAAGTAGCAGAGAGGGTAGATCACCAAATCAAGCAGCTGCAGAAAGCGTATGCGGAGAAATACAATCTAAGGGCACGGGCCAAAGGGTTCTATGAGTATGAGGAAGTCCTTGTGTTAGATACGAACCAGCAGAACAAGATGCGACCTAAATGGGTGGGCCCAGCAACGATTAAAGAGCATAGACGACCCGATAGCTATGTTGTCAAGTTCAGAGATGGTTCTGAGCGGTGGGTGCACGCCAATAGACTAAGAAAGTATTACGCTAGAGTCAACAACGTAGGCGTCATTTTTTAGTCTGACGGAGAGTTTGGGGATATAAAAAGTGTTCCGGAATTGCATAGTGGGAGTTGCACCTTTGAATCCACACTACATGAGTCCACGCATCTGACCCAGGAACAAATCAGGGAGCCGCCTGTGCTAGGTAGATGGATCAGACATCGCGGATCAAGGAACGTACGGGACGGTGGCCCAACCTGAGTGTGTGAGTGCTTGTGGACTGCCATCTCAAGTGCATTAATGATGGACTCCTTGTGTGATGAGTGTTTCGACTGTTATTTGCTCGCAAAGAGAAAAATATGTAAATCTGAGTGTAGATGCATGCAACAAGATATCCTTGTGAACATACTCTTTTCGCTATTGCCATAAGTAGGATCTGAAGTGCCCCTCGGTTTTTGGTTTTTTTTTGTGCTGGTACAGCGGCCAGTGGGGGCCTGGACCCTTGTGCTTTTGCGCGTTTTGTATGTTGTTGAAGGCCGGATCCTTTGTGCTATTGTGGGCTTCGGTATGTTGTGTGTACAGCAAGTGTCCCCCCAACATTCTTGGTGGGGAGGTGTTAAGTGGAAGCCCACAGGACCGATGGGACCCCCCCCCCCCCCCCCGCACCTGTTACCAGGAGCGGTCATGCCCGGAAGGGGGGGGGGGAAATCGAGGAATGTACGTCGAGGCGTGACGCCCGTGCTTAAGGTGAGCTGCGGCACTAATCCTTTCTGTTCCGACGCCCAGTTATCCTTGTCCCGCGGAAGACATTCCTTTGCTGTCAACGGAGACGGCAGTTCCGGTGCGTGGCAATCGGTGGAATGCGCATGCAGGGAGCTGCGTACGCGGAGTCACGCGCCCAACACGTTCCAGGAGGAGCGAGGTCCACTCGGCTCGGACCGGCGAGCCCTGGGCTCCGCCCACTTGCACATACGGTGCCACTGCACTGCGGTTGGTTAGAATTGGGCGCGAGCTAGATTACTCAAGCTCCGCCCAATTATCGAAGGGGTTAAAACCCGCGGGAAACGACGACTTGGGACGAGCGCGCCGAGTCTCAAGCTCGGCCGTTTTTAACAGCCTTTTTTATCAGCCTTTTCTATAAACTGCCTTGTCATCACTACCATGTATTTCAATCCCGTCTTTCATAAATAAGTTTTGCTTTGAGAAGTTGGAATTGCTGCCCCAACCGGCAACGTGTCGCCGGACGAGCGGACGAAGACCCATAGTGCTCTTCGTACTGCTAACCGCCGTTCCCATCCGTAGGAGGGCAGGAAAGTTTAACTGAGTCCATTAAAAAAAAGATGCGTTTAACATTGAAATCATTAGTGTAGCACCCCTTAGAAATAGTCTCCCTAGCAGTCTATATACAGCATCCAACGCTTCTTGAGGTCCCGGAAACAGTTAGAAAACGCTTCTTTTGGCAGGGCCATCAGCTCCTTTGTCGTGGCGTCTTGAATGGCCTCCACGCTGCCCATCCAGCTACATTTAGGTCGTTTTTCACACAAGAAAACAGGAAAAAATCGCATGGGGAGAGTTCAGGTGACTATTGCGGATGGAGAAGTACACTAATGCTGCGCTTGGCGAGAACTTTTGTCACGCGGAGAGCACTGTGCGGCCTTGCGTTATCGTGGAGAAGGCTCCATTGACCTGATGCCCTTAGGTCAGGTCGACGTCGTCGCAGTGCATCAGGCATGTGTTGGAGCACGCGGATATAAAACTCCTAATTCACCGTCTGTCCTAGAGGGACGAACTCATGGTGTATGACACCTTTGGCATGGTAAAAACTATAAACATCGCCTTTGTTTTTTTCTTGTGTCGCCGCACATTTCTCGACGCCGGAAAGCTTGTGGGCTACCATTCGACGCTCTGCCTATTTGTTTGAGAATCGTATTGAAAACACCGTGCTTCATCTTAAGCAATGATGCTGTCGACGAATGCAGCATCCTTCCATCACTCGAAGAGCTAATCACTGCTCACTGATGCCCGCATGTCCTTCTGTCCTGTGTGAGGGAGTGCGGCACAAGTCTGCCATTCAGCTTTCGTTCCCCCAAGTTCTCACGCAAAATTTGGTGGCATGCTGTCTTACTAATGTCGAGAGCATCTGATAGCATGAGGACTGTAATGGTGCTGTCTTGTTGTACGATTTCCTGGTTCCGAGCTACGTTGTTTTCATTCCGTGAGGTTGAAGGGCGGCCATGCCTTGTGTCGTCTTCCCCCGACGTTCTCCCCGAAACGAACCTCTTGTGCCGCTCAAAACTCGCGCCCGCGATGTCTCGTTGCCGTAAGCGTCACGAATGAGCTGATACGTCTGTGTGGCTGTCTTGCCAAGCTTCACACAGAATTTTATGTTTACACGCTGTTCAAGGTGGACGTCCATCTCTCCACATTCACTCACAGTAGAATGCGCAGACGACTAATGACCACGTATTTTCTACATGTAATGCCATCTATCGGCTGCTACAGCAATTAACCTAAATAGCTCAAGTTAGCCAGAAAAGATGGTGCTACGCATACGCACCAACTTTTTTCTTGGGGGGGGGGGGGGATTATCATCTCTATAGAAGAAAATAAATCAATCTTGAAACTTTACGGACAAAGGTTGTATAGCGAAAGGAGAAATGGGGCAGTACGTCGGTAAGAGGGTTGCTCGGTTACAGAATTTCAAAGAATAGCCACGCCTTTCCGTAAAACATGTATTTCTGAAAGTGGTGGTGAAAGGCGACAAAGGGCGGGGGGGGGGGTTATAGAGGGCCGTCATGCGCAAAACAGATAAACACTAATAGAAGGCGAAGTGACAGGTGTCCAAAAGAAGTTAAAATAGCTTCATCTTTCCTCTCTTCCCTGACGGCGCGGTTCGGGTGCCCACAGAGATAAATGAGAGTTACTGCGCCATTTCCTTTCTCAAAATCAATTTTCATTTTTATTTTCAGGCTTCCCCTCACAGCGCTGGAGAAATCGGCAATATCGTCATTGCCGAAATTTCAGATGTGCATAGCGTCCGCCCAAACACTGCCATGCGTCGCCCGATGCCGCCAAACAATTCTTCGTGGGCTTTACTTTCGTTGCTCTTGTTTCTTCTTTGAAGCAGCCCTTTCTTCGCTGAATACGTCGCGCCATTGCCCGTGAAGTCATCACTGCGGCCTCTGCCCGTCACTGTGCACTCCAGACACCTGAACGCGAGGCGGATTTGTTCGGCGATTTTATCACCGTTTAAAATGCTACGACACCACGAAAAGACTTCGCATGCTTTGTCTCCAAATTCCACACTTTCGACCCCTTTAATCTTGCGGTATTCTAAAACCATTTCAGCTGCCATTTAAAATGATGAGGTCATAATCTCTAAACATTTGCTCCTCATTTACTAAAACAGCATCGTTTAGCGTACCATGAGGTAGTATTTTTGGGAATTATCTGTTTTATATTTTCATAAATGATATCAAAAAATTGACCTCACCGTAAGATATATAATCTATGTTGACTAAGCAATCTTCAGAAGAGTGGAGAGTTGGGCTTGGTGGTTTACGATCATATTAGGAACAGTGCTAACAGGGGACGGAGCGAGAACACAACACAGGCGCTGACTAGCAACTGGCGTTTATTTCAGAAATCTTGTTGATTGCAGACAGTACAGTGAATATCTTCTTCGACGTGGCAATCATGTTCTGCCTAAGTTGACTCACAGGTCGTTTAGTAATCCACTACCGCTTAATCCCAAGAAAAAAAAAACTTATCCGCCCACCAACATTCTCCCGCCCCCTTCTACGCTTGCCATCTCTTGGAATCCACTCCTATACCCACTCTCATACCCGGGTTTCTTCCCTAACCCAGTCCGCCCGCTTCCTGTCTCTTAACGTTACAGCTATCACTTTTCTTCCCTAGCTCGCTGTGTGGTCCTTAACTTGAGATGAACGCTTTTGGTTTGCCTCCACATCTCTGTCCCGTAGGTGAGTACCGGTAAGATACAGCTGTTGTGCACTTTTCTCTTGAGGGATATTGGTAAACTGCCGTTCATGATCTGAGAGAACCTGTCATATGTGCTCCACCCCATTGTTATTCGCCTCGTTATTCCCCTCTCGTGATCCGGATAAGCGGTCACTACCTGCCCTAAGTACGCATACTCCTCTACCACTTCCAGCAGCTCCCTACCAATTTTGAACTGCTGTTCCGTTGACAGACTTTTGAACATTGCTTGATTATAAAATGTGCCTTGGCGAAGAGGGAAAGCTTCGCAGTTATCCACGCAATGCAATCGATCACGCCCTTCGTCCATTATTCCATGAAAAAGGGGTCCATACGGCGACGCCCTGCTGCGATGGAATGACAGCAGCTTTGTGTCTCGAAGGCTTATCTGGATAGCGCTTATCCCCTCTTTATGTATCTTATCCCCTCCCAGTCTGTGGCGGATCCTAATCCCCTTGCACTCAATGGTTCCGCATACAGCGACGAAGCTGTGCTTAGACGTATCCGCACGCCTAACAGGGATGCGAGGGCTGCGAATGAAACTCACAGCACAAATACCGCGCAGAAACATCGATTACCAGAGTGTGCGTGCGTGCGTGTGGGCGTACGTGCGCGCGAGCATGTGCATGTGAGAGCGTGAGCGAGTGTGTGTGTGAGAGAGAGAGAGAGAGAGTGAGTGTTTGTGTGCGTGTGTGAGAGAATGTGTTTGTGCGTGTGTGAGTATGTGTTTGTGGGCGTGTGCAAGTGTGTGTGTGTGTTCGAGCGTGCGTGTGTAACTGTTTAAATTATTATCTCTGACTTAAATAATAGCCACAAAGAAATCTGCTTTCACAAAATGCACTGATAAATGCCCGTGCCACATTGCACACGGATGAATTATATGACACGTAGTTTTGATACTCAAAGCCTTCATTAAATAAAGCAATGATACTAATAATATTCTTGCTTTTTCAAATATAGGCCATGTAAAAGGCATTACGATTTAATCCCCACTGTTTTGCTCTTCTTGCTGGTGATGTAGTGCAATGCTTACTTCGCGTCAACTTAAGTGGAAGAAAGAGACCGAAATATCCGAACAGGTTTTTTGCGAGTTTTGTTCATAATATTGGAAAATGAGATGTTGGAGCGACGCCTAGTGATTGCCATTACCTCACTTTTGATAACTCTCATCCGCATGAACCAGACGTTAAACCAACAAGATAATGCATTCATGTCCTTCTGCAGCAGAAGATAATCGCTGGGGTCATTGATCGGTGATAAATGATGTAGTCATAGACGTGTGGACGAAATTCTGGTGAGTTATCAAAAAGCTTCCGATACCCACGCTGCGGGCTTCCAGGAAATAAGGAGAGGTAATGGCAGTGTAGGGAACGTGCTCTGTGTCTGCCTTGACCTCTGGACAGTAGAGACAGTGAGCTGTGTCACGCCATCTGAAGTTGTAGAGAACTAGCGGAGTGAGGAGAGTGTTAGTTGGAACTTTTCGAAGGACGTGTCCTTGTTCAGTGATCGGTGACGGATGAGGTTGGGGTAAAATTGCACGATTTTTCCTGGTGTTCGCGTAGTTTTCAGCTATTTGCTCTTTGCATGTTGCGGCGTCTTCCACTAAAGTAGGATTTGGCCAGGAGATTGAAAGCACCCCGATGTTGAGTTCGCGGGCCCATTGATGAACAAACTCATTTCCCTCGACCCCAGATTTGCGAGGTATCCGACGCATGGTGATTTTAGTGTTCGGATTGCTGTTATAGGACCACTGCCGCGCTGTTGCCGGCTTCTGCCTGCTCCATACAGCTCCCCTGCCACATTGTGCTTGCTATTATATGCGCGCGCTACCCACGCGGACGCGTAATTCGCGGCTGTTCTTTCAGTCTCCTCTCTTGCGTTCCATGGAAGGCCTTGTAGTCAGTATTAGTACTGCATCAGAGAAATGGTAAAGCATGTCAGGTTTAAAATTTGGCATCGGCGCATGAGCTAACAGAGAGAGTGTAGTGGAGGGTCTTGGATGAATTTCGGCCACCTGAGGTTCTTTATTGTGCTCTGACGCCACACAACACACGCATACTGTGCTTATTTAGGAAATTTCCACAACATCACAACAACATGCAGCATCAGTGGCAGAATGGCGCACCTATGATGAGTGAGCAACTTTCCTTTGTAATATCCAGGATTACCGTCAACGACAAATCAGTTCGTCGCCTAGCTTCCACGTTCGCAAGAACAGAATTATAACACTGCACAGTATGCGCTTTTCACCTATGCATTGCCCTCTACGCACAGGCCACCTCGTGGGTTCGCTTGTCGTCTGCATGCCCCTGTAGTGTTCATGTGTAGACGCAGACAACACCGCATAACGACGTGGATGGTGCGTTGACGACCCGGTATCAAGCGTGATTAGCGGGCTGCTTTCTTCATTGAACATGTGTTTTGTGGAGCTGGTTGCAAGGTACGAAATATCAGTAACAAATGAAACGCTAACAAAAGAACCGAAATGCGAACGCGTAATTAAAACTTTATTTATGGTGTGTATGGAAAAAACGGACAGTAAAAAATGGACAGTAATCGCCTCTTTAGAGTTAAATTAGTTAAATTATCCTGAGCTTGTACTGAGGTTCTCATCCCAAATATCGTCTCCATTTGCTGTTTGGGATTAAACTGTCATGTTCTCATTTCATTTGTGGTTGACGCTGCATAGGCCGACTCATTAAAGAAAAAGTGTTTTCTTAGAAGCCTACCGCACCCTCAAAATCGATACACACCATTTCATTTGTGCGTTTCCTGGCTAGCAGACGACACACAAAGGCGGCATCCCGTCACCTTTGCTCCCGCTGGACGCCGCAGCGTTTCGTTTCGTAGCATTGTCGACAGGTGGCTGTGCGCTGAGCCTACGTTTGCAAGAAGGATAGGTTGAGAAAAATGTGTGCACAAAGCCATGTCCATTTTCGCTCTCAGCGCAACACGAACGGGACACAAGACGAAGGACTAGCACGAACAGGCGCTGACTATCAACTGGTTTTTTTATTGAAGGCCCCTTCCCCAGGCGTCTTTCTAGTGCAAATAAATGCCAATGTGTTCCCGATTACAAGAACACGCGCATCCTGTTCCGACATAACAATAAATTAACACGCGAAGTTATGGAAGCTTTTTCTATTTACCACAACGGCGCAAAATGTATCAGCAGCCCTTCCATAACGTTATCCGAGAGGGAATTGAGCTATCTAACCTCCCACGTGCCTTCCAGATAACTTTTGTTGATTGATAAGTAGTTCACTGTTTGTATTTATATGTTTTTCGTTCTTCAATAAAAAAACCAGTTGATAGTCAGCGCCTGTTTGTGCTAGTCCTTCGTCTTGTGTCCCGTTCGTGTTGCGCTGAGAGCGAAAATGAACACTTACCAACTCGCCCAAATTTCCGCCTTGCCAAAGCCATGTCGGCGAGCAAATGGGAGCGGAGGGAGAGAGTACCACGCCACGATGAACACTGGAGGCAAGCTGGGCGTTCGTCTAGCAAAATCACTCCTCCCGAATGCATTGCGGCGCCTCAGAGTCGGCTCTCCTGTTTATCCTATTTGTAGCACAGAACAATAACGATGGTGACACTTGAGCTCTATATAATACCGCGCAAGATGTAACATATGAATGGGGCCGTGCATGCAATCTATGGCAGGCACAATCTAAGATGTCTGGTCGCAAAGTGATACTGTTTGAAAAGCATCTTTTCTGTAAGAACAGCTGGCAAAAGCTGTAGTACCCAGTGCTTGAAATCTATTTGTAATGTTGTCGCATAGTTGTGACTTCAACCCTTATAATAACGTGTAGATGACAAGGATAAAACAATGATTTAGATCACTAATTGCATTTATGATGCAGCATATAGTGCAGTTTGTTATTTTTTACATTATAAAAGCATGTAAAAGTCATCTTTCCAATAAAGTCTGCTCTTATTTAAAATCCAATGTATTTTACATAACGTTATATGGTAATTATTTTTACGTTTATATGACCCTCCATGCTACATATACTGTTGCGACAATTAACATTTTTATAACATCATTCTACTAATGGTTGTCACATGGGAACTGATGTAACCAGAAAGAAAAAAAAATAAACATCATGCCTAAGCTCTGGCAAACCGCGGCAGTTTCAACAAATTTGCTTCCCAGGGCTGACATTCATTGTTGTGCTGAAGTTTTCTGTATCTTTGCGTATTAAAATATTCTTGTCTCAACTAGTGATATGTAAGCTTAGTGACGGTTTTGTACCTATCTAATAATCATGGGAGGTGATATTTTACTATCTGCTGTATGCTTTGACGGTGTAGAAAACGATGAAGGGGCAGATAAGCTGGCAGGAGCGCTCGTCCTTGGCCGCAGTCATTAAATAAAATCATCGGCATCCGTCCGCACGTCACGTATAATTTGGTGTGACGTGCGGCGTGTATCAGCCGACCGAGTCACGACACGATACACCCGCTGTGATAAGCAGCAAAGAGGAAGCTTTATTGTTGCAGCCCATTTTATACCCCCCCGTACCAAAGTTGCCACTTCCGGCTTCGCTGTCTTTAAATAAGCTGACAAGTCCATATATCTTCCTTCCTCAGACGAATTAATGAATTTGTCGGATATGTTCATCATAGTCATATCTGACGCGGGCCTTCCGAGGTCTGGCCGATCTCCTTGGTGCTGGCTGCGATGGTTCTTAAGGCATGGTGACCCCTGTCAAGGTTTCGGCCAGGTGGCTTGTGTCCCCTGGGCTTGGCATTTGCCGGCTGGATTCCAGCATCTGGTGACTTTCCTGCTGTGGAAGGCTACTGCTGGGGTCAACGTCACTCAAGGCATCCTCGTTGTCTAGGCTTTCCGCTGTACGAAGCAGATGTTTCCGGTTCCTGCGAAAGCAATGACCAGTGTCAGTCACCAAGCGGCAGGAGCCGGGTGAGCATTCCTCCAAAACCTAGGCTTTGGGATTCCATCCCCAGTCACTGTGCATGCGAACTACCTCACCGGGTATATAATTGGGTGACACTACGGGCCCGCATCATCTCTTTATGCTTTTAACGCGATAGCGTTAAGGACCCCGGGTCGCAGAAAAGCCGTTCTCGTCGTCGGCGTCGGAGGCTTGGGCCGTTAGCGAAAAATCCCAGAAGCGCTAATGTAGCGCCATCCGGCGACGCCCACTAAAACCACTCCCTCCTCCTCCTCCTCCTCCTCGCAATGTACACCTCTGTCCCAACAGATAGCGCGCGGCAGCAGCGACTCCTAGTGTTCCTGTATATGCTCCCGCAGGGAGCAGAGTTGCGCGACTGTTTTCCTCGCACCGCTCTTGACGCCATTCGCCGAGCGGCCTTCACGTGATTCCGCAGACGACGTTTGTTCCATTTTGAAGTGGAGGAGCCGACTTTCCAGGCGCAACGCCGGTTCCTCGCCAGCCCCAGTACCTTCTCGGCTGCCATCGTGATCGGACGCGTCCGGTGCAGTCGGCTGCGGTGCAGTCGACCGCCTGGTGCAGTCCGGTGCAGTCGGCCGCCTTTTCCGTGCGCTCCAGTTGTATATATTTTGATAGTGTGATAAAAATTACAGTTCAATACAAATACAAAATACAGAGACGCGCAGTACGTTTCATATTTAGTAGATACAAGAGAACTGATTCCCCATATTCGCTAATGGCAGCAAATTATATTAAACCATTCCACGTCCGACGCAAGATAGCCCGCCTGTCCTTCCTTCACCAGCTAATCCATGGAAAACTAGGCATTTCTCCAGTCCCCTATGTGCAGTTTTCAGAAACGCGTAGAACTCGTCGTCATCATGATCACACCTTAGCACCATACTTCGCGCATACTAACACTTTTAAATTTTCTTTTTTTCCACAAACGATTGACGAATGGAACGCCCTGCCTCTACAGGTGATATCGGCTGTTGATTTTGACTAGGCACTCTGTGAGCTATTTTAAATATATGTACTACATTACACAATTTTATTGTTCTGTGTTTTACGATGTAACTGTTTTTGTGTTGAATGAATGTATTTTTCTGCCCTCCCTGTCTGGACTGAAATGAGGGTCTGCAGTATTGTGGAAATAAATAAATAAATATATAAAATGAATTGTTCAGCAGGCTCGCTCAAACTCCATGCGGTGACTCATGTTTGCCATCAACAAATTATCTTCATTTTTCCTTCAACGCTACAAGTTCCAAATGAAAATGTGAACAAAGGTTTTGTTCCGAACCTAACTGTTCGTGACAGAGCATTTCTCATGTGCAGCCGCTGCCAGCCTGTCTGCTTATTCTGCTGCCACCTCCAGCATTTTGCAGAAATTGTTTGTTTTGCGAAATAAAGAATGTTTGACAAGCAAACTGTATGTAAAATTTTGTTCTAGTCCCAGTCTACTACACAGAAGTGGGAGGCCAGTCACTCTGCATGAGAACAAGCTTTGCCTAGGCTATTTAACTATTTTATTCGTTAAGAGTACCCTTAAGGTTCCACTGACACGGATGTTAACACTGGAGGAGAGGGGAACAAAAATAGCATGAAATACTTGAAAGCAAAATTCGATTTTCAGATAATTATTTTTCCTTGAGTAAAAGCATGAAGCAGTCCAAAACCAAGATATTTCAGAATGCAGTGAAGGTACATATATTTCAAGTAGGTCAAGAGAAAACGCAATACTGCTTAGGGAAAAACGAGCAAATAACAGCACCAGAAAGAGATACATATCACTTTTCGAGGCCCTTAGAAACAATTAAAGAAGTACGGCACGTGATGTGTTTCGCTTGAAAAGATGGCCATGGCAGAGGAAAAATGCAATGGAGGGCTAGAAGTCAGAACAACATATGATACGTATATTTTGTGAAAGATAAGCGCGCGAGTTTGCGATATCTGTGCCCTTGGTTGACTAGATTTAATTGCGTGCAAAATGCATTGCTTTAGACTGCCCGCATTCACATCGTATGCAGCGTGGCTTCACAAGCTTCGTGCAACATCGGCGGTCGCAACCCTATAGAAAAATGTATTTCAATGTGGTTCTGCAGGGCGATGCAATACCGCACTTCTCTTCATCGCACAGCTCAGGCAGGTTTTTCATTTTCAAGTATTTATGCGCCATTAATGTCCGTACTGCGAGCTATCACTGTCATTCCGCGATCTTTCTGTCATGCTGTATGATATTTTCGGCAAATCAGATTATTGTTCAGCGTTTTTTTCAACAAAGTATGATGGGCTTAGCACCGATCCTGAGCACTGAGACAGTAAAATTAAAAAAAAGGATGCCCGCAATCCAGCGCCGTTTGTAAGCTTTTCAAAAAAAAAGCGAACTGCTCTACAGCGCAAGCCCCGTCATGATCCCAGCGCCCGTGCGCTTGAGGAGCTGCTTTCTCGCACAGCCTGGAACAAAATGGCGGACCTTCGCGCAACTCTGCTCCCTGCGGGAGCATATACAGGAACACTAGCGACTCCCGCTCGTTCGGGCGCAGTGGGGCCGTGCGGGTACGCAGGAATCGTGCGGTGAGCGGCGAACGCAGCCCACATCCAAGGCGCGTTCACCACGAAGCTTGCGGCTTGCTTCCCGTTCGATCGGCGCGGAAGCTGTGCTGGCGTTAGTGGTATCGGGTTTGTCGAGAACGTTGAGCCGACGAACTACGCCTGCAACTTGAGTCCCGCACGTTTCGACAAGCCGGTTGGCAGCGCCTCTAAGCGGTTTGCCGCTCCGCGCGTCCGTTTCACCGTACGTAGCAGAGCGATTTGTCTAACGGCCAAGGCGTCGCGCCGAACGGGCGATGGCGTTCCGTGGACTCCCTGGCAGTGCTGCAACACGCTGTCGCGTTCCACTCTTAAAGGTGAAGCTTAAGCGTCCTCCAACTTTTTCACTCGAACCTTCCTTGCGTTTCCAAAGTCTAGTAGTCTTGTCCTTGGCTTCCTTATCATAAGTAAATCGTTTGGATGCCTCCCCTCCCCCAAGGGCATTGTTCTATAGTTCAGCAGTTCCATCCAGTAATCCTCACCAGTCTTTTTACATTTTCGCAAGATGCATTCTGCCACTTGACCACCCTTTTCTGCAAGGCAAATAGACTGGGGTTAACTTGGGCTTGACGTAACATGACGGAACTCATATTTCACCACAAAGAGGCTGAACTCACGGGCGGTGAACTGAGGGATATTGTCCGAATCCACTTCCGCAGAAATACCGTGACGAGAAAAAATTGCCTTCAGTTTATCTACGACTTCTGCCGCAGTTGCATTCTGCAACTGTTCGAGCTCTAAAAAATTGGAATATACATCATATATCACTAGATATGTCTGATGAGAATACTAAAATAGGTCGACACCCACCCTGCTGCAGGGGTGTTCGGGTACTGCAAGTATTCGAAGTGCCTCTTGCGGCTCGTTATAAGCGATTGTTTGGCAAGTTGAGCATCTGCTGGCAAAGGCCTCAATGTCGGTATTCATCTTCGGCAAGAATATGCGTTTTCTTGCTCTCGCTTTACATTTGGTAATGCCCAAATGACCTTCATGCAATCGCGTTAACTTGTCTGCTCGCATTGATGTAGTATACGACACGGTTGCCTTTAAACAGTACCCCATTGACAACTGTCAATTCAGAGTGGAATAGTCGGTACACACCATCAAGTGGGCCGTTACC
Source organism: Amblyomma americanum (assembly GCF_052857255.1). NCBI lineage: Eukaryota > Metazoa > Arthropoda > Arachnida > Ixodida > Ixodidae > Amblyomma > Amblyomma americanum. The sequence continues at coordinate 38,684,098 of NC_135500.1, read as the reverse complement.
TAGTGCAGAATGGTGACACCAGGTCAACGAGGACACGCGTGACATGCACCGCAATGTCTTCTGCTCGGTGGTCCTGATCTCCCGTAAGGTGAGTGCTCTGCATGGACAGTGTTTCAGACAAAACAAGTTACGGGCCAGGAACATACTGATCCTTCCGACTCTACTCATCTACAGTCTGACCTTAACAAGATTAATGATCAGTGCACACAATGGCAAACACTTCAAAAACAAAAGTTGTTAGATTTGCCACAACATCTAAACCGAACCTTGTCAATACACTTTGAACAATGTGCCCTTAGAATCGACTCCCATCAAAGTATCTAGGGTTGCATTTAGCAGTAGACCTCTAATGGAACAGTCACATCGATACGGTTATTAACAAATTTTCCAAAACACTCGGATTCCTCAGACGTAACCTACGTTTAGCAAATCCAGACACAAGGCTATTAGCATACACTACAATAGTACGCTCGAAATTGGATTACGCCTCTTTGATTTGGAACCCCCTTAAAGCATACCTGGTATCAAAATCGGAGGTTCTGCAAAATAAAGCCGCCCGGTTCATATCTAAGAATTACTCGCGATCAGAGGGTGGAACTGAAATAAAAAACGCTCTGAATTTACCTCTTCTCGAAAAACTGAGAACGCTTTGCATGCTGTCATTTTTCTACAATTTATATCACAGTCATTCATCCTTTGCTTTGTACTATATAAAGCCAGCTCATCGGATATTTCCACGCATTGATCACCAACTAAAAGTCGAACCATTATTTGCAAGAACTAATCTCTTCTTTCATTCGCCTCTGCTCCTCGCCATCCGTCAATGGAATCTTCTCTCCTGCACCATTGCAGCTGCCAATGATTACGAAGCGTTTGTAACCGCCCTAAAACGCCACTTCGAGCTGTAACCTTCAGCCTTCCAATCCTCTTTTTTTTGCATTTCTGTTGAAGCACTGCTTTCTAAGAAATCTTGAATGTTTCTTGCCATGTGCCTTCATAGTTTGAGTGTTTGATGCTTTTCAGCATGTTCCCGGCCAAAGAATTTTGCACTTATTGCAAATTTATGTTGCGTTGTTTTTACTGTTGTTCCCACCTATGTAATGCCCGTTGGGGCCTTAGGGTATTTGAATAAATAAATAAATAAATAAATAAATAAATAAATAAATAAATAAATAAATAAATAAAAAATGTGAAGGTATACTTCAACAATCGCATGAAGAATCTCTGAAGCCTGGGTGGCATGTCATTCAAGCCCTTTTTTGAAATCGCAATTAATGGCTGATGGTCCGTTTTAAAGATAAAATCAACAGCATACTTCAAAATGATAAAACTTTTCACAGCCAAACACTAAGACCAGCGCCTGCTTCTCTGTGCGTAACGGGTTTCTGGGTATGAAAGCGCCCGTGATGCATAGGCCACTGGTCGCCAGATTTCTCCGTGAATCCGCAAGAGCACTTCTGCGAGGCCTGCAGGTGAGGCAGCGGTAGACATCTTTATAGCCTTCTGAGGGTCGAACACTGCCAACACAGGTGATTGCGATGGTATGTCCTTCAAGTCGGCAAGTTTCTTTTCATGAGGAAAGAGCAATTTAAACGCTGCATCCTCGGGTGTAAGGCCACGAAGGTTAGTTTTCTAAGCTAAGTTTGGGACATACATCCGAAATTGACTGATAATGCCCAATAAGCTGCGAAGGGATTTCTTATCCCTAGGAGCGGCCGTATGAGTCAACTCACCGACCTAGCCTGTGTTGGATGTGATGCCTTATGCACTCATGACATCTCCCAGAAGAGAGACAGTACTTTGAGCAAATCGGCACTTGTCCTGATTAATGCTTAGCCCTGCTCTGCGCATCGCTTCAAGGACGTGATGTAACTTTTCATCATGTTGTTCTTGGTTCTGGCCCCAGATAAGGATATTGTCAATGTAGACACGCACACCCTCGATTCCTTCAAAGATATCTGACAGAACCCTCTGAAACACTTCGGGCGCTGAGGCTATGCCAAATGGTAGTCTTAGAAAGCAGTACGATGAAACGGTGTTCCGAAAGTACAGATTTAAGTTTAACTGGGATGCGGCGGCACTTGGTGAAATCCGGCTTTAGCATCAAGGGTAGAAAACACAGGGGCCCCCGCAAGTTCCGACTCGATATCTTCACGCCTGGGAAGTTGATAATGTTCTCGCTTGAGGTTTTGTTTATCTACCGAGGATACTCTCAGCGAGCCATCTTTTTTCCGTAACAGCACTAGCGGGCTTACCCATTGGCTGGGGCTGTCAACATTGCGTATGATGTCCTCGCTTTCCATGCGATCCAGCTCTGATTTCAGTGCTGCGCTCACGGCCTGGGGGACGCGTCGCGCTGGCTGGATGGTCAGTTGTGCTCCGTCGCGCAGAGTTCAGCGGTAGGGATGGTAGTTCACACACCCAGTTCCCGAGAACACGTCCGGAAACTGGCTCATTATGTCCTTCTCCTTGGCAGAGTCTACTCTCGACACTAAACCCATTTAGCAGCGCTTGTTGGCCGTTCTTCACTACAAAAAAATCTGCTAACGCTGCGGCACCGTTCACCTTCAGCTGGAGAGAGGCCAGGCCTATATGCTTGATTACGCCGCACCTGTAGCTTCGAAAAGTTGCTGGGCTGATCCGCGCAGAAGCATTTTAACAGAGCTTCTTGTAGAGAGAGGAGGGCAGCAGGTTAGCCTGAGTCGCGGTGTCGACTTTCAAGTTGAGTTTTCCCGTTGCTCCCACATCAGCCGTGACAAGCCATTCGTGACGCCACCACACCGTGCACACTCCGACATCCAGGATATCAAAATCCCCCGACGAATCGTCACTGGCGATATCCTCCTGACGTGGCTTGGCTTTTGCCCCAAGCTCTAGACCCGACGTCGTTACGGAGCAACTCTGCCGACTCTTGGACTTTCTGGAACAGCGAGCGGCAAAGTGTTTTTTTTCTGCACCGCAGGCACGCTTTCCCGGAAGCTGAGCAGGCGTGGTCATCGTGAAGTGTATTACATCTTGTGCATCTTGCACGCTGGACCCGTTGCTGCTCCGGCCGCGCGGCATCGACAACCGTCTCTTGGTCGTCCCAGTCACGGTTCTGCTTCTCCGCGGCTTCCATTGCCTGACAAAGGCGAACTGCCGTCTCCAACGTCAGATTCGTTTTCCTGAGCAGCTTAGCCGGTAGCTTTTTGTGTCGGATGCCATAAATAATCTGGTCCCTCAAGATGGACTCAGCCATAGTTGAAAACCCACACGACTGGACTTTGATCTTGAAGTCACGTAGAAGTTGCTCAAAAGGCTCACCTTCTGCTTGTTGCCTTGTTCGGAACACGTAGCGCTCGTAGACCTCGTTTTTTTTTCGGAATGCAGTACTCTTCGAACTTCATGGCCATAACGCCGTACTCTTCACGTGACTCGCCGTCGGCGTACTTGAAGGTGTTGTGCTCTTCCAGCGCTTCCTCGCCTGCGACATGCAGGAGCAGTGCGACTTTCTCGGCAGAGCCCTTTGTGGAGTGTCCGCCAGCTAACATAAAGGTGTTGAGGCGCTGCAGGAATCGTTTCCAGTTTATTTCCAGGTTGCCTGAGCACACGAGGGGTAGCGGCGGTCGCAGGGTGTCCATTGTCGCAAAGCGCGTTCAAACTTACACAAGTTATGTCGATAATTTTTCGGCAGGCTGCGCCATGTATCAGCCAACAGAGACACGAAACGACAAACCCGCTGTGATGGGCAGCAAAGAGAAAGCTTTATTGTTGCAGCCCTTTTTATACCCCCCTCCCCAACCCCGTACCAAAGTTGCTACTTCCGGTTGCGCTGCAGTTAATATAAGCCGACAAGTCGATACACGGAGTACCTTTATCATCCCGGTCCCGTACCTCAGGAGCCTGCTGTCCACCGAGGTCTTCTGCGGAGTGCTCGTGGCTTCGCACTTCCCGGCGTTTTCCCAGCCTGCCAGGTTTGCCCTGACGCCGTCGCTCTCCACCGCTCCGCCCCACGCCCCAACCAGAAGACACGACGACCGCCACCACTGAGCTGAGTACCCACTGACCGCCCACACATGACAATCAACGACCTACGACCCCACTGAACCGAGACCGCCGCTACTGACCAGAAACCCCACTGACCACCCGCCCACATTCGAGAACAAAGCAGCCCAGCTCCTGCCGTTGGATGCGTCCACGGGCCTGGGCGTTGACTCCCGGAGACCGGTGGCTCTTCAGTCTTCGTGGACCTGGCTTCACCGGCTCATCATCTGCTCATCTCTTTCATCGTGACGGCAAGCCTTTCATCTTCTCTTCTCTGTTCATCCCTTCTGCCACGCCCATCGTCGCGTCCTGCGTTTCAACGTCCCTGCCGTTCTTCAAGTTCGCGTGATCGGGACGATCGCTCAGTGGCCCCGAGTCATGTGACGGAGTAGAAGACGATTAAGCGGACAGTGGCGTGTGCAGGAGCGCTCGTGTTGGGCTGCAGCCATTAAATCATATCATCACAGCCAGTCATCACGTGTAGTTCTTCGGCTTGCCGTCAGGTAACAATATAATCAACGCCAAACCGATAGGCTATGAGCTAGCACTGCTTCTTGTAGAAACGAAGCATTTGTCAGTGTTTATTAACTGAGTGGCTATTATGTAGATACTTAAAGAAGTGCAAGATAAATTTAATTGCGCAAAACAGGAACTTGTATAAAATGATGCAGGAACAATATTATAGGCCACAAATAAGGGTCTAGCGTGAGCAAGATGCGGGTGGCTTAATAATACTAACATAATAATAATAATTGGTTTTAGGGGATAGGAAATGGTGCAGTATCGGTCTTCTATATCAGCGGGCACCTGAACCGCGCCGTAAGGGATGGGATAAAGAAGGGAGTGAAAGAAGAAAGGAAGAAAGAGGTGCCGTAGTGGAGGGCTCCCGAATAATTTCGACCACCTGGGGATCTTTAACGTGCACTGACATCACACAGCACACGGCCGCCTAAGTGAACCGTCGTGGCGGACGGAGTGGTAGGTAGCTCAAAATGCACTATATCATTCTTCTGACAAAACAAGGATACTACGTTTCTTCGAGTTTCTTCAGGTGCCCCAGACCAGGCTACAGATGTGGGCCGCGAACGTTTGGTATATCTGAAGTTTGATCTGCGTTCAAAGTAGTGTTCGGCAACCTGAGATAGCCCTGGTTATAGCAGAAACTTTTTTGCATCCGAAATATGCATGTCCCAGTTGAAACTACTTTAAAATATGGCTCCGAAGACTGTACGCGGTCCAACAATTTTTGTGCTGTGTCAATAAGTGCTACATGACCCAAATTTTTGTAAGAGCGTTAGCTCTTAATACCCAGATTTGAACATTTTCTTGTCCGTCCGCGATTTCAAGATGACGGCCGGTCATGTGATCAAATTGCTACAGCATAGGGCAAAATGTGACCCCATCACGTGACCGCGCACGCGCAGTCGTCGGGCTGGCATGGCGGCTGGTTCGCCATGCTAGCTTTTCGTTATATACGCACCATGTGAGCGGGTGCCGAGACTGGTGCCACTTGGGGTCATCATTGGTGACAAATCTGTCGCCTACTTGCTTGGTGCAGAGGGTTCAGAGAGGTGGCACACAAATCGGCACTACTCGGCGCACAAAGTTCTTAGTTTAGTTGAAGCCTGCCTGTGTGACGGATTCGTGCCGACAACCTTTGGTCCTCAACTTCGGGGGGCCGTGGCGGGCGAACCAGTGGTTGCAGATGAATGCGGGTGGTACCAAAAGAATCCTCGCTTCGCGATGTACATTGGCCAAGGTGACTATCAACACACTTCGTTCTTCTTCTTCTTCTTCTTCTTCTTCTTCTTCTTCTTCTTCTTCTTCTTCTTCTTCTTCTTCTTCTTCTTCTTCTTCTTCTTCTTCTTCTTCTTCTTCTTCTTCTTCTTCTTCTTCTTCTTCTTCTTCTGTACATGTTTCTATCCGCACTTGGGGCATGGGAGAAAAATTTGGATACAACGAATATGAGCCTTACATGTAATGTAAGTACACGTTAATAATCATCATTAACAATGTTGTAAAGCATAGCCGAAAGCATACGTGAAAACAACTTACCTAACGCTCTCCATTTAACTTCGCGGTCGCGAATAATTATTTCTTTATTTATTTTTTGCTACGAATATTGTTAGTTTAAATTTAGAAGGAGTATTATTGTGACCCCGTGCACAAATTGTGAACGATGTCTTAACATTTTTTTCCAATTACATCTGTATCTCGACCAGACAGAAGTGTGGAAAAATCATGAGCGCGAGTGATAAACTTTAATGACCTATCTAAAGAATTAATATCGTTGATAAGATCATTGAACAAAAGGAGCCCAGTTCGCGAATTCTCTAATCCATGCGGCACCTAGCGGCGCAGTAAAGAAACGGAGAGTGGGGGTCCAATAGCAGACGCCCCTCGCCAGCCTAATGGAATCACGTTAGCATAACACTCATGGAGCCTCAAAATCCGAAAAAAGCGAACGGGAAATCACATCTGCACCGTTCCGCAGTCCGTGTCAACGCATTGACACATCATTTCATAAATAATCTTCGTGCTGAAACGATCGGCGCCGCAGAATTGGCCGTATTCATATTCTCGTGCGATCTGAAAAAAAAGTCACACCAACATTACTATTTTTTCCAGTCCTGCTGCTACGGTTTCGTGTCACCTGGTGTCTAATATCTCCTCCTAAGAGTGAGGTGCGAAACTCCTACGCATCTGTTGTGCACGTACTCGCGTTTGCTATCAAATCGTCAGCAGACTTAAACAGCTGCAACAGCTGGGATCAGAGTGCACTTCAAGCTCGTGCTGTTAAGTTAAAGCTATCGCTAAATGCGTGTAGGGAAGAAATTCATTATTGCCGGGTTTTTTCGCCGCATCTTATCTCAACGAGTCAGTGGTACTTGGCTCAGTATTGCAACGCGCGCGATACAGCGAATTATGCTATCGTTCGCGTATTCATCGCCGCTCGCCGGACTGTAAATTTGTGCACTTGAAACATAACCCCGCATTTTTATTGCGGGGACTACGAGGAAGCGACTACCGGCCGACACGACAAGCGTTAAACAAGTGCCTTTATTCCAAATAAGGTCCGCGAAGGGCGTGTGCCTAGGAACCAAGTCCATACATACAGCGGCGCGACGCGCGCTGGAAGGTATGCGTTCCTCGCTCGTAAGGAGGTGCCGTTGGTAAGGAGCAGCTCCTTCTAGATTTGATCTGCGTCCACATGAATCATCCACATGCAGAGGAGTTTTAACATTCATACCCAGCTGCACTTGCTGTTAAAACCTGCTAAGCACTGAATAATAAGCCACAAAGGCTCAGCGCCATGTTAGCCGAGAAGTCTGTCAGGAATTCCATTCAGTAGATTTTCACACTGTTCTAACAAGGCATTGATGTTCCTGCGTCCCCATGATAGGGACATACTGTGCATAATGATGTGCCTGCATCCGACATACTACTCTTAATATTAATTCTTTCCCTAGTCTCACTTATTTAGTACATTCCTTCCTGAGCTTTAGTAGGCAACAGCAGCAAGTTCGGCAATGTTCGACTAATAATAATAATAATTGGTTTTGGGGGGAAAGGAAATGGCGCAGTATCTGTCTCATATATCATTGGACACCTGAACCGCGCCGTAAGGGAAGGGTAAAGGAGGGAGTGAAAGAAGAAAGGAAGAGAGAGGTGCCGTAGTGGAGGGCTCCGGAATAATTTCGACCACCTGGGGATCTTTAACGACCCGCCGCGGTGGCTCAGTGGTTAGGGCGCTCGACTACTGATCCGGAGTTCCCGGGTTCGAACCCGACCGCGGCGGCTGCGTTTTTATGGAGGAAAAACGCGAAGGCGCCCGTGTGCTGTGCGATGTCAGTGCACGTTAAAGATCCCCAGGTGGTCGAAATTATTCCGGAGCCCTCCACTACGGCACCTCTTCTTCCTTTCTTCTTTCACTCCCTCCTTTATCCCTTCCCTTCCGGCGTGGTTCAGGTGTCCAACGATATATGAGACAGATACTGCGCCATTTCCTTTCCCCAAAAAACCAGTTATTATTATTATTATTATTATCTTTAACGTGCACTGACATCGCACAGCACACGGGCGCCTTAGCGTTTTTCCTCCATAAAAACGCAGCCGCCGCGGTCGGGTTCGAACCCGGGAACTCCGGATCAGTAGTCGAGCGCCCTAACCACTGAGCCACCGCGGCGGGGCTGTTCGACTAGTGCAGAATAATAAAATGGTATGATCAGGGAACAAAAAGGACACAGGAGCCGTGCGGCATAACTCACAAGCATCTGCTATGGCTTGCCCTGCAGTGGAGCCTACATCAAACGAAAACTTGACCACACACACAGACAAGGTTATTAAGATAGCTATTGGCTGCTGAGCACCCAGTCTTTGCACTGACACTGGAGCTGCGCATTATGAATTATGCCTTCACTTCCAGTTAACGTACACATCAATATTATTTTTTATTTTTCAGTTTTTACAGCATTGTTCTTCTGCCTCAACCAAAGAATCATTATAATCAGCTTGTACTGAGGAGGATTTTTGTTGTTCTTCCTTGAGTAAGCGTACTCACATAGACACTATGCATGGCTTTTGCTTTGCTTTATAGGGGTTTAACGTCCCAAAGCAACTCAGGCTATGAGAGACGCCGTAGTGAAGGGCTCCGGAAATTTCGACCACCTGGGGTTCTTTAACGTGCACTGACATCGCACAGCACACAGGCCTCTAGAATTTCGCCTCCATCGAAATTCGACCGCCGCGGCCGGGATCGAACCCGCGTCTTTCGGGCCGGCAGCCGAGCGCCATAACCACTCAGCCACCGCGGCGGCTACTATGCATGGAATATTTTTATTATAAACCACAGAAAAATGACACACAAGCTCTCACTTCAAACAGCTGTACCAAACACATCATCGCCTTTTCTAGTTTTCAGCGGGGAGGGAACCGTACCATTCAGTATCAATGATGTCATTCGCACCATACACCTGAGTAAACAAAGAAATGACGCTAGCGTTCACTGTAAGTGCGAAATGGTCTTCATTGTTGAAAAATGAGACTGCCGTCTTATGGCACTCACCTATCTCAGCCCTTCCAACCACAACTTCACAGTAATCACACAGGTTCACTTGCAAAACATTATCGCCCTTATTAAAGCCCATGGTAGAAAATGGATACAAATCTCCACCAGCAGTATCCACACAACACTGGTGAACATCCACGCACAGTGCAACCTAAAGTGAATGAATTACGCAGCACATACGCAAAAACACTGTTCACGTGAATCCTTCCACTGGTAAACAGTACAGACAGCAATTGGTTTCAAAGCAGTAAGCTAAATATGCAAATGAAGTATGGAATGTGGGTGGCAATAAAGTGATATGGACTTTCTTAAAGCCGCATGAAGCCTTCTTGACAGCATAAGTCATTACTAAATTGTGACGCCAAATCAAAGCCTACCAGATACAATGCTTGGTAGACATGAGGTTCTAGAAAATGTTTAACTAGTAAACAGGCATTCATTCAATCAATCAATCTTTTATTTCAGCTTGTGGTTACAAGCTGGGGATGGCCAGAAAAAAGCAGCGATTGAGACGCCGCTTGACGGGCGTCACCACCCCTACAAGTCAGCTGTAGGCACAAGGCGGAAACAACCGCGAAATAAAACAAACAATACAAAAGAATATTGAACAGGAATGACAGTAACCATCAAATAAAACAAAGAATACATAAGAATATAGAACAGAAATTACAGTAATAGGCATATATCTCAATTATCAACATTATTAATACAAGAAATTTCACAGTTTAAACAGTGATACATTATAAGATGGTATGAAAACATCAGAAATCAGTGAAGGATAGACTCACAAGTAAAGCTCTTTCGGATTGTGAATTTAGACATAGTGTTTAGTTGGTCACAGGATGTGTTATTCAAGAACTTTGCTACGACATAGTTTAACATGGAATGCCCGTAATTAGTCCTGCACTTCGGTAGTACAAATGTATACTGTGCTCTGGTGTCGTATGATGAGTGCGCGACATATACGTTCAATAATGTTAGAAATAAAGGAATCACCTCTTCTTATTAGCGCTTTTAAAAGCATGCAAATCTGTAATCAAACATCTTGTTGACAGGTACAATATTATAATGCAAGTTAATATGCCTAGTCGGTGAATCATACGATCCGTTCACAATCGCGCGAAGCATTTTTTTTTGTAAAGTGTGCAGTTCTAAGATGTTAGAGAGCGTTGTACTGCCCCAGATAAGGTGGCAGTAGCTTTGGTGGGAGTAAAAAAAATGCATAATATAAGGTGATCTTCGTTTTGATAGGTAGAATATGCCTATTTCGCGAAATAATTCCGACGATTCTGGAAAGTGTTACAGCAAAATTATTAACATGGTCATCCCACGTCATCGTGCTGCTGAATGTTACGCCGAGTGAGTTGAAGGTATCTACATACTTTATGACAGTGCCACTGAGGTATAAAGAAGGGCGATGATCTACTTGTTTTCTTTTAGGCAAGAAGAGTATCGCTTTAGTTTTTTCTTTGTTTATCTTTAGTGAGTTCACAGATGACCATGTGGCAAGTGATGAGAGCACGCGGTTCGCTGTATCTGCTAGGCATTGTATATCATTAGAGGAGAAGAACAGGCTGGTGTTGTCTGCATAGATATTGTATTTTGCATGTGTGCTGATTTTGGGGATATCATTTATATATATATTATACAAAAGTGGCCCCAACATGCTACCCTGAGGTACGCCATTTGAAATTCTTAAGGTTTCTGAAAAGGAATGATTAATAGCCACGTATTGAGACTGCGAACACAGATATGATTTAATTAGTCTAACAGCACGCCCTCGTATGCCGTAGTGCTCCAGTTTTGCGAAAATAATATCGTTATTTAAGCAGTCGAAGGCTTTGCTAAAATCAACAAAAATGCCAAGAGTTGGGAGCTGCTCAAAATTTTTTAATATGTATTCTTTTTGGACAAGTAGCGCATGCTCTGTAGACCTGTATTCTGTAAAGCCATATTGGCACTCAGTCATTACGCAGTGTTTAAGAAAAAAGTCGTGAAGACGGATACGTATTAGTTGTTCTAAGCCTTTAGAAAAATATTGAAGCACAGAAACTGGCCTATAATTTCCCAGAGTGTTTGTATCTCCTTTCTTGTATATCACAGCTATTCTAGCTAGCGGCTTGTTGGGAATCGGGCTGTCATAAGTGCGGTATTGTATATAAAGGTAAGGCATGGCGTAATTAAGTCAAGGGTGTATTTAACTGGCCGACTTTGAATATTATGCGCGTCAAGACTACAAGTGTCCTTTAGTTTTCTGTATATTTTATTAACTTCCCTTTCGTCCGTTGGACTCATAAAGAGGGACGCTATTAATTTATCATGCGCACCTAGAAATTAGAGATGCCTGCATTGAACTGGCTACGACCGACTTCGGAGAAAAATTTATTAAACGAGTTCGCAAGATGCGTACCTGATGTTTCTTTGCCATCAATTATTAAGCTTATAATGTTTCTATTTTGTGGGTTCCTATTTAAAATCAAATTTAGGCGTCTCCACTTTTCTTTAGGGTTGCTGGAAAGTTGCTTACCGAATAAGTTGTTATAGTAAGCAGTCCTAGCTACCTTAATTTCTTTATTAAAACGGTTGCGTAGTGATTTAAACCTGGATAATATGTCAGCGTCTTTAGTTTTAATGAATTTTGAAAACATCTTGCGTTTCTTGTTCACGAGACGTGCAAGACGACGGCTCATCCAGGACTTATGAGCGTTTTTACATGACCCTAAGACAACCGTAGGAAAACATTCATTGTATTGTAGTGAATTGTATTGTGTACTGTACAGATTTAACTCTGACGTGAAGTGTGACCCTTAATTACAATGCTTGTAAATTAGGGCAAATTTATGTAGTAGTTACTATTATGGATGCACACTATACTAAGCTGCAGGGTGGTGAGTGATGATTTAATACCGTATGAACTAACTGTGCGAAAAAGCCGGTGTCTGCTAGGAATGCACAACACGTTACTTTCTGTAGGAACTGTGACATGGATAATGGATAAACATGGTGCCAACACGTTTCCGTTTTTCGCAGACACCGGCGACACAGGAACACTTCGCCTTCTCCACGGCAGGTTGCGTAATGACGTTCATCTTTTACGGCGATTGCGCGAGTATCGACAGCCACGGTGTCACCCCAAATTCGGTCTGATAGTCTCTGGTCCTCTCAGAGAATGTCATAATTAATTGCTTAGCGTCAAAACGTGATTAGCGCCCTATAAAACCGCGATAATTTCGGCACAAGCAAGCAATGCCCATACATTAATAAGAGACGAGCTATGCGTGGACCTTCACTCATGCCATGTTGCCAGATATCGCAACGCCCCCTGAAGTTGAGTTTATTCGCCAATAAGCTTCGCCGCAGTATCCCCTTAAAGACGACTAGAAAGCTTAAACTATGATTGTCATGTATTGCCTTCGGGTTCTGTTGGTTGCGTTCTCTGGCGACTATCGGCCCTGATAGGTGCATTTTCTTAGAACTTTTGATGTTCATTCCCCATCGTAATATAGCACAGCGGCGCCAGGAATGCCGTTAAAAAATAGTTTAGTTGCGAGAATGGCATGGCTTCAGTATTCAAATGCCTTTGTATATTCTCCACGAAAAGGTCAAAGGTTGGAACATTTTCTCAATATTATCAAGCCCAATTCCTTTGGCAGTTGTAAGAGATTGTCTGAAACCATGCAAGTCTGTCAAGATTACAATATTTTCTGCACAAGACGTTTAAACTATGGTTGGAAAAGTGCCTTAAAACTCGTCGTAGTGCCATGTAACGCTTGGTCTAAGTCACTTTTTGAGGAAAGTGAGGCACAATGGCCCTTTCTGGAGAGGCTGTTAGTGGTGCCTTTTTGTTTCCTTTTACTCCCCGTAGTCCAAATACATATCTGAGCTTCCCAGGCTTCAGCACCGTTCACCGGTCGGGTAGCGTCCCTCTTTCTCGATACCTGATGCGCCGTCAGCAGGTCTGTCGCCCCACCACGTGTGGCCGTTGGCAGAGTGGCGGAGCCAGCGGTCGCGCGTGATCCGCATCGGAAACGAAGTCCTCCTCCGCTCGAGGGAGCCACCAGCGTCCGGGGTTGCGTCATTAAAAGGAGAATGTGCTCCGCGGCGAGCGTGTAATGGGCACATTAGCGATACTGCTACGATGTGAGTTACCTGCGCACTGAGGAGCGAGACCTGACTGCCAAGAGGTCTCGTGTGTGTGACTAAGCGCGCGTTTGCATGTTTCTCTGAAGGTTCAATGAAATCTTTCTGTTCTTTAAATTTCGCTGTGCACGTGCAAGATACGCTCAGTTTCTTGGGCGTCTAGAGCACTGAAGCTGGCACGGAAAACTCGGTCCAAACGGTGCTGCTTGCTCGCCGTGCTTGCCTCGATATGCATATTGTCACGTGTGAATAAGCAAAAACCACAGCACATTCCGTACGGCTAAGTCCACAGAGCGGCGGTGGGCGTGAAAAAGCAAACGTCGGAATGTATGCTGAAGACTGTTTTTTCTTCGGCTGCCTTGCCTTGAGGAGACGCACGCTTGAGATCAGAACAGAACGTAGATGAGGAATGCGCCGTGTCAGTACGCTATTCCTGACTGAGAAATTTTTGTTGACACTCTCACACATTAGATTTTGTAGAATTCTAGTTGATGTAAATACACTCCAGCGTTTCAAGAACAGCCTTTTATATGTGGGTGGGTGCCAGAGAACTAAATTGTTGGCACATATATGAACCTGAGCACAAAAGGTACGTTATACTGTAAGCTCTGGTCCTTATAACTAAAAAAAAAGAGGATTACGGGTACACCGCGCCAAATGGTGGGGAACCTCGTTCTAGTATAAGACATGGTGATAAAACAGTGATTTGGAAAATGTAGACTTTTCATCAGGCGGACTTTCAACTTGAAGCATATGATTGGTGCAGAGGGAAATGCGCGCAAGTGAGACGAGCGGCAAGGGTCTAAGTGAGCTATGAACCGAAACTTAAGGCCTTAAACTAGTCATTCGGTGGCGATCAGCAAGGTATTCAGTAACAACGCGCTAACAATCACTAGAAAATTAAAGTGTATAAAAATAATTGCTCTTTCTTTACTGACGTCACGCACTTGTTTTATCATTAGGTCACCCCAAAGTGGCTTTAACAAAGAATTTGTATACGAGTAATTTAAGTCATTAAGGACGGTAGATGAGTGCTTGAAACTCAAATGCTGTGTTACCTGTCGACAGGATGTCAGCGGAATGCGCCTTGATAGTTATGTCGTTACATAAAATGATAAGAAACTACTTATAACAATGATGTCATTTCCAGCCCCACTCGTGATTATTTAACAGAGAAAAAAAGAGATGAAATTCTGGTAAAACCACGCGAGATAACTTTTCTGGACAATGCGGATTTCGTGACCCATTCCTCCCATCGACCCTGCACAGAAACCAGGTGACTGTAGATATTTTCGGGATTTTTTTTTATCAAGAACTAGAGCCTGTACGGTAAGTCACGCTATCACCACCAAAACGTGGAAATCTTGTGGCAGAGATTGGTCGCTAACCAATGATACAAAAGACGAAGTGTGACAAATTGCCAACCCTTGCGGGACACTTCAATATTGATTTTAGACTCCCTTGCGTTGCGTACGAGAGTTGCATGCTGCTATTCCTGCCAAGAAGCACTAGCGCAAAATATAGTGCCCGCGCTTATGGTGCCCAGAGCAGGAACGTCAATTGAGCCGAAGCTCTAGACAAGATCATACATCGCCTGTGTGCTTGCAGAAAGCGTCCGCACCGCGAATCGTCCCTTTGGTTGTAGGAGCCTGTTACAAGAAAGCACTTTAAGGCCTAAATGTGATGAGACCATTTGTATTTTTCCTCTAACCTGACTGGTGGCGTCAGCGCTGCCTCCATTGGCCAAACCGTGGGGAAACGTTTGGTTGTACTTACGACGACCAAACAGTATATTCGAGTTGACTTAGTTGCAGTTGCTTAGTAAGCGGCATACGCTTCTCACTAAACTACTAGGCTGAAGTAAAAATGTCGGAGGCTTAGGGGTCCTTGAGGAAAGGAAACGACGCAGTAATTGTTTAGTAACTCGGTAGGCACCTGAACCGCGCGGTAAGGGAAGGGAGGAAAGTGGAAGTGAAAGAAGAAAGAGAGAAAGGGTTGCCGTAGTGTAGGCCTCCTGAATAATTTCGTCTCCACTTTTAGGAACAGAAGGCAGAGAAAGAGAGGAAGGCGATGGGCGGCCGAGTGGCTTGGGCGTCCGCCTTGGCAGCAGGAATGGTCTGTTCGAAATCCACCGCCGTACAAGGATGCTAGTGGTGTGCGCTTGAAATAGGCTCTGCAGAAAATCCCGCCGCACCCTTCCGGGAGCATACCCCATTTCGAAAACATCAGCCTGCAAAGCTTCTTCGTGCTACCGCGTTCACACGGGGGTTCAAATTCCTGAGCTCTAACCAGTGCTTCAGAATACACGCACTGGTTAGAGCTGTCGTTGCTGTAAGCGATTATTTGAAAGAAATTCACTTCAAGGTATAATTACTGCATTGGGCCTGACATTGCGGGTAAAAAAAAGAACATGTCGCTGAAGACTTATTTGCTCTCACGCCACAGCTAACGCTGAAACATTCGCGTTACACTCGTAGAGGTCTTAAGACTTCTTTGCGAGAAAACTGCCTAATATGACCACATGATCTAATGTTGCACCACACACTCTTTCGTAGTCCACATCCACACCACTGTCACATCGGTGTTGCCTTAAGAGAGCATGATGCGTATTTAAGCAGCTTAGTAGGTCGGGACCCGTGTCTTTGTAAAGTGATAGATTTCATAAATGTGGCGTGGCCGGCGTCTGTGACTGAAAAAGATTTTAAGCCCTTTTTTGACACGCAACGAGCTCACAGCTCACCAAGGCTGCATCATGTTCGGGATGCGAGTGTTCGTGCCGGCAAAGTTGCGCAACTTGCTGCCGGACGAACTCCAATAACGGCAACCAGGCATCGAGCGCAGCAAGCAACTGGCGCGCAGCTACGTGTGCTGGCCGTCCATCGAGGCGGAACACGAGCATCGTGTCAAGGCCTGCGTAAGTTGTGAAGAACAACGTTGCGAGCCGTGCAAGGCGCCCGTGCATCTTTGATCTTGGCCGACAGCACCATGGCAGCGCGTACATATAGATTTTGCTGGCCCCTTTTTCCACGCTATGTTTATTGTAGTCGTGGAAGCGCACTCACAGTGGCCGGAAGTGTTTGTCATGCGCTCGACTACGTGGGATGCTGCAGTTGACAAATTGAGAGAGCTGTTTGCGTGGTTTGGTTTCCCAGAAACCATTGTCACTGATAATGGCCCGGAGTTCACTTCCGAAGAGTTCAAGCTTTTTGTAAAAGAATTGGGCTGTCGTCACGTGCTTACAGCACCGTATCATCCCAGCTCAAAGGGGCTTGCAGAGCGTTTTATTCAGACACTTAAAAACGATCTTCGTGAATCTAGCAGAGCGGACACACTACATCTGAGGCTTCACAAGTTATTGCTTTCCTATCGCAACTTTCCGCATGCGACCACAAGTGAGCCACCAGCAAACTTGTTACTTGGACGACGGCTGCGAAATTGACTCGATGTTGTCAAGGCAGCGGTGGGAAGAAGGGTTGCATATAATCAATTGAAACAATCCGTGGTTCGCCCACGTCGTGATCGGGACATTATTATAAAATTGCCTCCAGTGTTTTTGACGACGAACTGAATATTGCGCGCATAGTAAGCATCAACACAAGAACAACAGGCCTATTTGAGTTTTGAGCGTGTTAGCGCGGATTTTTGTGGAAGTGGCTTATCAAAACTTATCCGCCTTTCTTGTCGTCCACACCGTAATTTCTTCTTGGGTGTACGGTTTCCAGAAAAAAACGAATCAAGCGAGCAAACACTGGTATGAATTAAATACAAAATAACTGAAAATATTGAAAAACAAATACATACAATTTGGTTATATTGAGACCTCTAAAGGCATTCTTATATGTCTAGATCACCAAATTGTGATAATCAGAATATAAGGTATGCTATTGGTGGACTAGGTAGTCGGGTTTTAAGGAGTTACCTAAATAATGGAGCTGATTCGTAAAAAAAGATATATCCTCCGCTACACTGTAGCTGTAGTTGATTGGAGGTTAGCTCTTTTTGCTGTTCATGTTATAAGGGAATGACACTGCTAATATACGAGGTGTCCAAGAACGTGTAATGTATGCTACGTGTATGTATGATACAAATTTATGTTTTTACTTAACACCATGTTGTTCTGTTGGATTCTGGTGTTGGCTACCTCAATCGCTAATCAGAGTTTTCAGAAGAAGTATCTTGCAGTTAAATACAGCTAAGACAGCACATATTCTCTTTAAGGCAGTTATTAAAACAATAGAAAACACACTAATATCATCTACAATGGCGCTGCCATACATACAGTAAATGAACAAAGGCACTGTGTGCCGGCTCTCAGGAGGAATTAACGTGCAACACGCACGCATATCACGTACGTTGTGGACCTTCCAGGAACACAGTTGTCATACACAGAATACCTCGTTTAATTCCCCTGTCGGTAAAAAAACAGCTGTGCAACACCTTTGCTTTCACAGAAGATTTTATGGGATGGTATGGGACGCGACTAGCAAATCAAAATTACTGCAAATTATTAATATTACAAAAATAAATTCTTCATTTGGGTTCAGATTATCAAAGCACTGTGCAAACTGGACAGCTCCGCTTTTCCAACAATATTATATAGTATGCGCCGGCCAGATTTACATCAACCTTTCTCTAGGTTATATACAAAACAAAATGCACGTTCAGCAGCATGATAGAAATAATAGCGAATATAACAGCAATCATACCACTCGACTCACACCTGAAATAAGATCGAATTACGGAGAAGAATTATTTCCCTATCAGGCAGCAGATATTTTTAATAAATTCATAGAATTATGTCCCTCCTAAGACAGCTTATAATAAACAGATTAAGGAGATACTGTTTACCGTGAATATTTGTTTCTATGACTACATTGACCCAGTTTGCTGTTTAAATTCAGTGAAAGCTAGTTAATTCAATTCCACTTGTTAAAATAGATCTCATACTTTTTAAATTTGTGTATGCTGGCCTAGCCCTTGTTCGCTTTTTTTTCTATTAGGCTGTATGGATGGTCTACAGTGCAATTTCTTTTAGTTTACAATTTATTAGTATCCGTATGCTTAATGTTTTACATGCGCCAAGTGCTTGCATTTCAATTGTCAATGGTATCTGTTTATTGTGTACATGATATCTGCTTATGTGCATATACATGTCTGGATGTCGTAAAGGATATTTCAAATTATCTCATATTCGCACTATCTATCAGGTGATACAGAAATGCGTTCAATACAACCAACCCCTATATATAACCTTCATTGATTACGAGGAAGCATTTGACTATGAGGAAACCTCGGCAGCCATGCCGACATTGCGGAATCAGGGTGTAGAAGAGTCTTATGTGACAGTACTGGAAGATGTCTATAGCAACTTAAGCGACATAAGAACATCTAAGCGACATTTATAGCGATATAAGGAAGTTTAATATGCAGAGAATCGACCATGCTCTAAAGAACGGAGGTAGCGTAAAAACGATGAAGAGGAAACTAGGCATAGGGGAAAACCACATGTATGCGTTAAGAGACAAGGAGGGCAATGTCCTTAGCAATATGGATAAGATAGTTAAAGTAGCCGGAGAGTTCTACACAAATCTGTACAGTAACCAGTGCAATCAGAACGTTAATGAGAGCGACAGCAGCGCAGAGCAATGCGTCATCCCGCCAGTAACGAAAGAGGAAGTATAAAGAAAGCCTTAGGGGCAATGCAAGGGGGAAAAGCAGCTTGTGCGGATGAGGTAACAGCAGATCTGTTGAAAGACGGAGGGGATATTCTGCTAGAAAAACTAGCCACCCTGTATACAAAATGCCTTATGACCTCGACCGTACCAGAAGCTTGGAAGAACGCAAATATAATCTTAATTCATAAGAAAGGAGACGCCAAGGACATGAAAAGTTGCAGACCGATCAGCTTACTGTCCGTTGCCTTCAAGGTATTTAGTAAGGTAATCGCTAATAGAGTGAGGGCGACCTTAGACTTTAATCAACCAAATGATCAGACAGGCTTTCGTAAAGGATATTCCACAATAGATTGTACTCACACTATCAGTCAGATGATATATAAATGCGCAAAATATAACCAACCCCTATATATAGCCTTCACTGATTATGAGAACGTATTGGACCCAGTGGAAGCCTCAGCAGTCATACAGGCACTGCGAAATCAGGGTTTATATGAGCCTTATGTCAAAATACTGGAAGATATGTATAGGAACTGTACAGCTAACATAGTCCTCATAAAGTAGGCAATAAAATTCAATTAAGGAAGGGCGTCAGGCAAGGTCACACGATGTCGCCAGTGCTATTCACAACCTGCTTAGAAGAGTTATTACAAGGCCTGCATTGGGAACCGTTAGGGATAAGAGTTTATAGAGAATACCTAAACAATCTGCGATTCGCTGAAGAAATTGCCTTCCTGAGTCACTCAGGGCATGAACTGAAAAGCATGATCAATGTGTTAGACAGGCGGAGCGGAACGGTGGGTCTAACAATTAATATGCAGAAAACCAAAGTAATGTTCAACGGTCAATAGCAAGGAAACAGGAGTTCACAATTTGTAGCGAGCTGCTGGAAGTGGTAGAAGTAGATGCCTACTTAGGGCAGGTAGCGGCCGCTGATCCGGATCATGAGAGGGAAATAACAAGAAGATTAAGAATGGGGTGGAGCGCATATGGCAGGTTTTCTCAGATCATGAATGGTAGTTTGCGAATATCACTAAACAGAAAAGTGTACAGCAGCTGTATCTTACCAGTACTCACCTACAGGACAGAAACGTGGAGGCTAACAAAATGGTTCAGCTCAAGTTAAGGTCACCGCAGGGATCTATGGAAAGAAAAACGATATGTGTAACGTTAAGAGACCGGAAGCGGGCAAAGTGGGTGGGTGAACAAACACGCGTTAATGCTATTCTACTCGGAACCAAGAGGAAGAAATGGGCTTGGGCAGGGCATGTGATGCGAAGGCAAAATAACCGATGGTCCTTAAGGGTAACGGGGGAGGAAGACGAAGACACCGAGCTGTGTGGACGTATTCTACATGGGCTCTCGCTTCACAGCCAACTTTTGGCGGAAATACTGCCTTCTCTGAGCTGCCGTTTTTGGGAAATCTTCGGAGCATTGCCCCGTACCCGCGAACAGCAGTTCTGGCAAGTCAACGCCCTTTTCTGTGTGCCTCATGGACTTCTCCACACGCTGCTGTGCCCTCAGGGCCCTGGGCCCTGCGCTCGCTTGTTCGAGCCAGCCGGCCGCTCGCACGACCTCAACTATGAACTACACCGTCGTGGGGGATGACATTTCGCCCGCGGAGCTGGCGTCCGGAGAATGGGAAACCGTTCTTCGCCTACAAGACCGCGCCCGGCGCCTGCAGCAAGACGCCGCCAACGATGACTCCGGCGTTCCTGCCAAGAAGAAACGGAAGCCGCCCGCTATCAAAAGGCGAGTGCCGCTGCCGCAACTCCCAAAGAGTGACTACAAAATAGTCTGCCGTCCGCGAGGCTGGAACTTAAACGACTTTGCGCCACGCCAACTCGAACTCGCCATGTGCGCGGCAGCCAAGGTTCCTCTTCAGGCCGCACTAACTGAAGACACCATGCGTGTTAATTCTAATAACAACACGCTCACTCTAAGCACCCCGGCACGCCAGCGAGCTGCAATGTACTCCGAAGTCAAAGCGTTCCAGCTTGGAGATCACACCTATGAAGTGGTGACGTATGTAGCAGCGCCAGACGACTCAGTCAGAGGTGTCATTTATCAAGCCTACGACGGAAGCTCGCCGGAGGAAGTCCGACAAGGCTTCATTACTCGCAACCCGGGTGTCGTGATCCTCGACGCTCGTCAGCTGGGTCGTTCAAAAACGATCCAGATAACATTCCAAGGGAACAAAGTTCCGAGCCAGATCTACTATTGGGGATCCGTATTCCATGTGCACCCTTACCGGGAACAAGTCGAAACCTGCTACAACTGCAGGAGAGTCGGACATAGAGCCAACGTCTGCTACAGACCCAAAGCCAACCTGTGCTACCGATGTGGCGAGCACCATCCTGAACCTCCTGATGGGGAGCCACTCACATGTAAACCCGACTGCATCGTGTGCCATGGGGCACACCACACCGGGAGCCGGAATTGCAAGCACCGCCTCGTGGTCCGGAGACAACAACCACATAGGCTTAACGAGGGTGCGGCCCAGCATCACGTGGAAGGTGCGGCCCAACATCACATGGAGCATCACCCGAGATCCAGGCACCGATCTTCGAGCCGGGCGAGGAACCAAACATGGAACCAGGGCAGAGATAGATCCAGTTCCTTCCCGCCGCTGAGTGGGGCGGTTGATGGAGAGAAGAGCACAAGTTCAGACCGAAGCAGAAGCAGCAGCCGAACCAACAAAAAGGTGAGCTGGCCAAATCCGGCCTCCCAACAGATGAGCGCTCGGGAGAAGGAACTGGTAGAACAATTCCACAAAGAGCTTAAGGCGTGTGACGAGGAAAACGCCAGACTAAAGAAAAATGGCGGAGCTTCGTCGACTTGTCATGGCCTCGAGAGAGCAAAGAGCACAGTCACAGCAAACACCTGTGCAAGCCCCTCTTAAAGCACCCATTCCCGTATGCGAGGCTATGGAAACAGACAAACGCACCGCAGTTAAAAGACCCCCTCCCCCCGTGGAGAATACCCAAAACAAATGAGCTGCCGAAGCCTCTGCAGGCGATCTATCGCAGCCGGCTACGCCCGCTCCATTAAGAGCTGACCCTATATGCAATCACTACAAGAGTGGATAACATTCAGAACAAGGTAGACAGCCTAGAGTTT
This sequence comes from Amblyomma americanum, assembly GCF_052857255.1. Classification (NCBI taxonomy): domain Eukaryota; kingdom Metazoa; phylum Arthropoda; class Arachnida; order Ixodida; family Ixodidae; genus Amblyomma; species Amblyomma americanum. The sequence goes on along the minus strand of NC_135500.1, from coordinate 38,662,072 downwards.
AGAGTAGGAAACTTAGAGGCTAAGGTAGATGCCTTAGCAGTGGAATTCAGACCGTTCCAAACTCAAGTAATGTCTATGTTCCAACAAGTGATGGAGAAGCTGACCGCATTGGAGAACAGCTTAACAGCATTACAGCAAAGAGTGGATCACCAATATGGCCCCGTCGCATCAAATTGAGGTATGGCAGTGGAATTGCAGAGGCTTCCGGCGCAAACGGGCGAATCTGCAGTTTCACATTCAAGCACAACAACGTCCACCAGACATTATTGCTCTACAAGAAGCTAGTGGCGCGGTCAAATTACCGGGCTATAAGGCGTTTCTTCCGCCAGGATATGATGCCGGCTCAATTACGGGCGTGTCCACCGCCGTATTATTGCAACGCAATATTACTGCTCTACAGCACTCCATAGAAAGTTCAAAGGAAGACCACGTCCTCCTTGAGATTTTACCGAAGAAACGAGGAGATACAAATTTGTTTCTGCTTAATGTATATAGCCCACCCAAAGATAAGGGTACCGGTATACCGGAATTACTTATCAAGACTCTGAAACTAGCGACTAAAGCCCAGCTATTAATTGTAGGGGACTTTAACGCACCACACCCGGAATGGGGATATACTACAGCCGGTCCCAAAGGCAACAGGGTATGGCAAGTGGTCCAAAATCTAGGCCTAACTGTCCTGAACAACCCCCAAGAAGTCACGAGACTAGGCAACAGTATATGTAAAGACACGTCGCCAGACCTAACCCTGGCAAAGAACATACAAAACCGAACATGGACTAACACAGGGCACACGCTAGGCAGTGACCATTACATCATATCTACCACCTTTGAGACAGCAAAGCATGAATCAGTCTTCAACAAAGTAAAAATTACGGACTGGGACAAGTTCAGGGTAATAAGAGAACAAAGACAAAAAGATGAAAGCACAGACCCAGTAATTGAACATCTCGGGGACTGGGTGGAATCACTAAAAATGGACATTAAGGCTACCACAGCCGAAATCAGCATGGAAGAAGGACACGTCCCTGACTCTAGGTTATTGCATATGTGGGAAGCACATTTCAGCCTTCAAAACCGCTCGAAGAGGAACAAACACAACAAAAATCTTAAAAAGAGAATTGCACAGTTGCAGAGACTAATTGAAAAATATACTCTAGAGCTTCAACACAAACAATGGGAGCAAATTTGCGACCGCATGAATGGCAAGCTCGAGTGCAGGAAAACTTGGCATCTGCTAGGGCACCTTCTTGACCCCACAGAGGCTAAATCAACTAAACGAGGTCAACTTATGAGATTAGTGCATCAGTATCAAGGCACCACAGAGGATTTCTTAACGGAACTAGGAGATCGATACTTAAACACAACCCCAGATGGACCGCTGCCAAACTATCAGGGAACACCAAACGAGGACTTGGACGCTGAGATTACGGAGTCGGAAGTGTGGCTTGCCATGGGGCAACTACGCACCACGTCTACAGCCGGGCCTGACGGTGTTACTAACAAAGCACTTAGAAACTTTGACGCAGGGTCAGTGACCGCACTCACTGCTCTCATGAACAAATACTGGACAGACGGAAACATTCCACAAGAATGGAAACATGCAAAGATAACATTCATTCCAAAGCCAGGCAAAAAATTGTGTATAGAGAATCTACGCCCAATCTTTTTAACATCCTGCTTAGGAAAGTTAATGGAACATATAATTCTCAATCGGCTACAAGAATACGCTGAGGACAATAACTTACTCCCTAACTCCATGCTAGGCTTCAGGGCTAATCTTTCTACCCAAGATGTTATGCTGCAACTCAAGGCAGACATATTAGACATGGAACGCAGCAGAGGAACTAAAGCCATATTAGGCTTGGATTTGAACAAGGCGTTTGATAATGTCATGCACGATGCTATCTTAAGGAATCTCTCGGACATCAACCCAGGGGAAAGAACTTTCCAGTACATCAAGTCATTTCTCAGTAACAGAACGGCAGAGATAGCAGTGGGAGAGATTAAATCAGACTCTATCTCACTTGGAGGTAAAGGAACGCCACAGGGCTCAGTCCTGTCAGCCTTCCTTTTTAATCTCTCATTAATTAAAATTCCTTCTAAATTAGCAGCCATCCCGGGGCTTCAACACACATTCTACGCAGATGATATCACTTTATGGACCACAACTGCAGCGATGGTCACATAGAGGATACCCTGCAACAAGCTGTAGACATAATACAAAACCTGGCGGGTAAAGCAGGGCTAACCTGCTCGCCCTCCAAGTGCTAATTATTTCTAATCAGATACAAACCAAGGGGCCCTCGAGCAAAAAATTACAAACCTCCGCCTCCACTGAAAATCTGGGTGGAAGGGCTCCCTGTATAGGAAGTTCAAACTATAAGAATCATAGGACTCTTCCTTCAGTCGAACCGGAAGAACAAGGAAACACTACAAAAACTCCAGACAACCGTCAATATGACGGTAAGACTAATTAGACGAATTGCAAGCAAAAGGAAGGGAGTGAAGGAGACAGAACTTTGCAAAATAGTACAAGCATTTGTAATAAGCAGGCTTGTCTACGCACTCCCATACTTAAAATTAGACAGTAGTGAAAAAGCCAAAGTAGAGTCTAGGATTAGAACAGCATACAAGGTAGCATTAGTGCTACCGAACTGTACCTCCACCGAAAGGTTTCTGGGCTTGGGAGTACACAACACCTTAGACGAGCTTACAGAGGCACACTTAACAATGCAGAGAGGCCGGCTTCCCGCACCAAAGCAGGAAGAACCATACTTGATCGTTTAGGACTAGGCATACAGTTGCCACCCCAAGATACCAAAACACAGATACCTAAACGCATCGCTAAGGTAATAAGAGTTAAGCCACTAGCTAAGAATATGCATCCTGCTCACCACCAGGGGAGAAGGGCTAGGGCAAAAGCTCTACACAACATATACAACCAAGATGAGCATGCAGTATATGTAGATGCCGCAGAATACCCCCGAAAAAAGCGTTCGCGCTAACGGCGGTGGATACGCAAGGTAAACTGATAGTCTCCGGCGCTACCATAACGAAATCCTCGGAAACGGCAGAAGAGGCGACAATCGCCCTTTCTATCATTAACACAGAAGCTACTACCATACTCAGCGACTCTAAATTTGCCATACGCAATTATGCAAGGGGCAGAATTTCTCAGGCAGCAATGAGCATATTGGGTCAAACCAAAGACTTAGACAGAATTATTGAATTGATATGGGTCCCGGCTCACTCGGGGAACCCTGGTAACGAAGCGGCACACATAACAGCTCGAGGATTCGTCAGCCGAGCAGGGGACGCTGTCGTTGCTGAGAGTTTTTCGAAGAACGGCCTATCATCTTTTCACGATATTACTAATCATTTTAAACTTGAAAGGAGGATATTCCCTCCTCCAGACAAAGCCTTTAATAAGGAGCAGGAGACCACTTGGAGGCGACTCCAGACGCGATCCTTCATGACGCCTTACCTGTTGTCAAAATTCTACCCCGGTGAATACGACCCTGCATGTACATTATGTGGTGATTTAGCCACTTATGATCACCTATTGTGGAATTGTAAAGGGGAGCCGCCCCCGAAATCTCTAATACAGGTTCCTACTCTCGAGCAGTGGGAGGCCGTGTTGGTCAGCTCAGACTTGGGAGTTCAAACCCGGGTCATTGAATGGGCTACCCAGGTCGCTGTCAGCCGTGTACTGATAGCCATCTAGCACGGATCGTCTGCATTCTGCTTTTTCTGACGAATTAAATGTTTTCCAATCCAATTAAGGGTAACGGAGTAGATTCCAAGAGAAGGCAAGCGTAGCAGGGGGCGGCAGAAAGTTAGGTGGGCGCATGAGATGAAAAAATTCGCGGGCATGGGGTGGGCGCAGCTGGAAAAGGACAGGGTTAATTGGAAAGACATGGGAGAGGCCTTTGCCCTCAAGTGGGCGTAGTCCGGCTGATTATGATGATGATATACTTTTGTGTGTAGTAGCTTGCTGATTTTGAATGTGTAATGTGGAGTTAGTGCTATCCATTGTTTACACCGGGAACTGAGACCTCCGTCCAACATTCACGTGCATTTAGTCGCAGCCTCCGGTCTAGTCCCAGCCTCTCCTCGTACCTCAACGATGAAGGAAATAAATATTTATATTTGTATTAATATAGCGCCATCAAATGAACTCTTTATAATATTGTTTGAATCACTGTTGTGAAACAAGCCGTGTAAATAATTTTTTAAAGAGTTGAATAACTCCCAGCCTAAAAAAAAGCATTGAGAAACACAATGCAGCGACAACTGGTATGTCATCCCGAGTCCGTGACTATAAATTGTGTCATCAATTTCTTTTTCACACCCTTGAACATGACTTCAGTCGCAGACGGTGGCTTTAAAGGACACTGAAGACAGCTCTATCTAAATATTGTTCAGAGTAAAATTCCATTCTTATGCTCTTTCTCGCTATGCTCTCGCTTGTCAGGCAGCAAAGTAAAAGACGGATTTATCACCGAGAAAATTGGGCTTAAAAGATTCCGGGTAGCCGATTCACACTCCCGACGTCCATACCAGAAAGATCGGATTTACACTATCTTCAAGTGAAACGAGGTGTATCGTTGCCTCGGTGTCGACGCACGCATTTTACTTGCGGAAACGGCTGGCGATGGCAGAACCGCTAATTCGTTCCTTGGAGCCGCCGCGGTGGCTGAGTGGTTATGGCGCTCGGCTGCCGGCCCGAAAGACGCGGGTTCGATCCCGGCCGCGGCGGTCGAATTTCGATGGAGGCGAAATTCTAGAGGCCCGTGTGCTGTGCGATGTCAGTACACGTTAAAGAACCCCAGGTGGTCGAAATTTCCGGAGCCATTCACTACGGCGTCTCTCATAGCCTGAGTCAGTCGCTTTGGGACGTTAAACCCCCATAAAACATAAAACAAACAATTCGTTTCTTGGTCTCTTTCATCTTATAAAAGCTCCATTTGGGCCAACTTCTATTTCTACCCAGTCTCTCTTTAAATATGTTTTGCTACGTTTCTCTTAACGTTACATCTATCATTTTACTATATCAGTTATCTATCAGTTATTTCCCTCTCATCGTCCGGATCAGACGTCACTACCTGCCTTAAGTAGACGGAAGCGGGTAGAGTGGGTGAGGGATCAAACAAGGGGTAATGACTGCCTAGTCGCTATGAAGAGGAAGAAATGGGCTTGGGCAGGGCATGTAATGCGAAGGCAAGATAACCGCTGGTCCTTAAGGGTAACGGTGTGCATTTCAGGAGAAGGCAAGCCTACGTAGCATTGGGCGGCCGACAGTTATTTGGGGGGGGGGGTGTGGGGGGGGGGGGGGGATTAAGAAGTTTGCGGGCATACGGTGGGCTCAGCTAGCAAAGGACAGGGTTAATTGGAGAGCCATGGGAAAGGCGTTTGCCCTGCAGTGGGCGTAGTCAGGCTGATGATGAGGATGATTATGATTATGCGACGTTTCAAATGTTTGGCTGTGTGCTGGAAAATGTCCAATATAGAAAAATTTAATAAATTTTCGAACCACGGGCAAAAAAAAAAATCCTCTTTTTCCTCAAATGACTGCTTATGTATGTTGATTGTTAGGTAACTAACTCTAGTACGTGTTTAAAAGTGCTTCATCAGCTGCTTAAAGGCAGGTAAGTCCGCCTGCTTTCCTTGAGCGCCACTGTGAAACGCATTGGCACTGGCTCTCATCTTTTTGAACATACTGTGGACATCAAGAGCTTCGATTTGAATGCCATAACCGTTTTAATGCAACGTATAAGTCTCAACGCAAGGACAGATACGTGTTCTGAACTGTGCTCTACTCGCAGCGTAGCCCTAATTCTATTAACGCAATAGTGCTGAAATTGATTTAATTGAATTGACTCATAACTTTAGATGACATCTTTGGTTAGTAATTACAGCGTTCTGCATTGTACAAAGAATGGAAGGAGGAAAATTTGATCCTAGTTTACAAATCAGGCCACAAACGCTCCTCCAAAAATTGTCGACCTATTTTATTTTTATGTCTTCCATGTGGAATACTGGAGAATATAATAATTTTATTTACATCGCGAGTTTCTCAAGCACATTTTTTTTCTTGAGAATGCACGGCATAGCTTTAGATTATTTTTTTTTCCTGTGAGTCCCAACGACTTCCCTTTACCAGTTACTTCTTCGTTAACGCAGGTCAGGGTAGTGATCCCGGAGGCATATTTTTTTATTTTACTTCAGATGTAGGTTTTGCGACTCAAGAATTACTCATATTGAGTCTGTTCCCCCAATACTTTCCCCGAAGCATTTGAATTCCTCAAAGAATTCCCCTTGAACAGAGCTCCTATATTTAACTCCACGTTAAAGCACATCTGGGTTATGGGTTATGGGGCTTGACGTACCAAAGCGACTCAGGCTATGAGGGACGCCGTAGAGAAGGGCTCCGGAAATTTAGACCAAGTAGGGTTCTTTAACGTGCACTGACATCGCACAGTACACGGGCCTCTAGAATTTTGCCTTCATCGAAATTCAGCCGCGACTGCCGGGATCGAACCCGCGTCTTTCGGGCCAGCAACCGAGCGCCATAACCCCTGAGTCACCGCGGCGGGTTGTTAAAACACATCTAAACAATACTTGCAACATCCATGCAGTCTACCAAAAGGACCAATTCTTAATCCCCTCCTTTTTCTTATGTATAAATTAACTTTCCTGAGTGCATCATTAATACAAAAATTAGAATGTTCGCGGACGGCTTTGTAACCTGCTACAAGATAACTAACCCCTCTGATGCCTGTGAGCTTCAGAACGACGTGAATAGCGTGTGAAAGTGATGTAACAAATGGCACTTGAAACTGAACTGTACAAAATGCAAAATTATGCGTGTCTCCTCTCACTCAACCGCTTCTGATATATTCTCATATTCTATCAATGGTACTTCTTTGTCCTGTGTTAAGGCTTGCGACTATCTCGGTCTTCATGGCTGTTCACTTGTACAGTTATATTGGTATTCATAATACTAATTATCTTTCTTAGAACAGGCATTTTGAATTTCTCGCTAGCTGTACTAGCCAAATATTGTTATGTAAGACGTGATTTTTCGCCAGCTAATAGTTGACTGGAACTTACTCTATACAAAGCCCTCGTTGATTCAAAATTAAAAAATACCCGTGCCATGTAGAACTATGTTCATGCTAATCTTACCCTTTCCCTTCAAGCTGTCTAGAAGTGCGCCAGTCTTCTCATGTTTCCTAATTGTTCACGTCATTTGGGTGTCACGCCACTGGAAGATGAACTCGATCTGTCTGATCTTTCAATATTCCGCAAGTGCTGTCACCTGTCTGTACCAAAATACAAAACCTCAATTTCTTTCCAAGAGAGACTGTATTACCACATCTAGGTTAATCTACGAAAAAGGATGATAATATGCGTGATTATTCCTTCATATCAGGAACCTGCACTGAACACAACTGCCTTCTTTTCGCCGAAGTCTCCATTCCTGACACCGGCAATATCAATTTAGCTGCCCCAACTGCTTTATAATTTTTTTTAATGGCATTACCATTTGGTAACATCAATCCTCTCTTCAATCCCATTGAGCATTGGAGGTGTGTATTATAAGTAAATGAATATGCCTTCGATCGGTTGCACGAATTTTACTCCTCAGAAGATTCTTTTTAATATGTGTTTGTACGCCTTTATTCTGGATGCATTATGTGTTTTATTTCTGTTAACGCGCAATTACCTTTCACAAGAAAATTACGCCCGAGCGTCTAAGTATAGAAGTTCCATCTTGTCTATACTCATCCGCTACCTCTTTTACAGCTGGCGGGGTGTACTCCTTTGGCAAGGCAATAGGGTTTTCACTGCAACCATATTATTGCATTGGTCTTTGAATAAAACTAATTCAATTTTTTAAACCTTGTCACATTGCATTCGACGCGCGAAAATTATTACTGCAGTAAATTGACGCATGTGTTGGATTATTGAAATTTCGCTTCCGTGGAACACGTACTCGGCTACTGATCCGGAGTTCCCGGGTTCGAACCCGACAGCGGCGGCTGCGTTTTTATGGAGGAAAAACGCTAAGGCGCCCGTGTGCTGTGCGATGTCAGTGCACGTTAAGGATCCCCAGGTGGTCGAAAATATGCCGGAGCCCTCCACTACGGCACACCTCTATTCCTTTCTTCTTTCTCTCCCTCCTTTATCCCTTCCCTTACGGCGCGGTTCATGTGTCCAACGATATAGCAGACAGATACTGCGCCATTTCCTTTCCCCAAAAACCAATTATTATTGTTATTATTAATATTAATTTCGCTTTTCATTCCCGGGTTAATAAGTCTACTTCATGTGAACGACACTGTAGTGGTGGGCCCATGATTAATTTCGGCAAACTCAGGCTTCCAAAGGAACACTGAGGGCAGCTTCATTCAGTTATGGTTCGGAGTAACAGCTCATCCCCTGGCTGGCAGCAAAACATCCATTTGTGGCTGAGAAAATTCAACCCAAAATGATCCCTCCCGCTAGATTCAAACCCGTGAGGCCCACGCCGGGGATATCAGTGGTCGGCGCGGTTTTGGAGTGAGTGGCGGTATAACATAGCCCCTTGGATCCGCACAAGAACTGGGTTTAAAGGCATGCTCCGCACTTGCGAAATTCGACTTATTTCGTTTTTGGCCTTCGCTAGCTGATAACATCTGTGCTTCCGGTGAGAGTGGTCTCTTCGCGGTTGGGAGTAGCTCTCTATCGATGAAAGAAAACATCAATGTGTCTCAGTGTCTCAACGGGCGTTTCTGCATTTCGCCTCCAGCGAAAACCGACGCATTCGGGATCGAACTCACCAACTCGTGCTCGGCACTTGAATGCCACAGCAACTACGTCATCACGGCGTATAGCGAATCAAACAAAATGATGGAGCGAAGAACCTAGAATTTCGGCGTCGAGCATTCCGATCACGAGGGACAATACCTGTCTGTGTGCTAGAAATCTTGCGCAGTAGACAAGAAAAAACGCATGCGCCGGTGAGTGAGTAATTTTTTATTAAAATGGGGCTGGAAGGAAGGCCTATTCGGCGTAGGCATACTTCGGAAGAGAAAATAAAAAACGGTACAGAGAGGAGGAGACGTAGATCACGACGCTCCTGCCTTGCAAAAAGCGGCCAGGAATTAGGCCGTAATGGAACGTCTGCCTACTACAGGACCCCACTAGCTCGTTGGGCGGCGTTCCCGCTGTCAGGCGCAAGCGACTTTAGAAGCCCGGTACGCCTGAAGCCTCCTGACAGCGACACTGCGAGGAGCAGTAGGGAAGGGGGGGGGGGGGGGGGGGGCTTTCTCGCGGTTTTTCACGTGCTGGCAAGGAGATCACGCGGCCGCCCGCACCACTCGCGCCGCGGATGGCATCACGTGCGCAGCCTCCGACGCGTGACAGCTTCGTGCGGAGGCAGCGATTCTCGCAGAGGGCTGCGGTACCGGCGGAGAAGAAGCGGCGGTGGGGCAGGAGAAGAAAAAAAAAACGAGAGCGGTTCCGAAAAACCAGCGAGCCGTCGGCTTCGTGGAATGGCTGATGCATGTGTGCCGCGCAGAATTATTCATGAGAGCGGAGGAAGACGACGCGCGCGCGGATCGGTACGAGTGGCCAAGGTCAAGCGAGAGCGTTGCCGCTCAGCGGCTGGCGAAAGTGCCCCCCCTCGATCGGCAGCCCAGCTCTTGACCGCCGCGGGAAGGCTCGGCGATAGCGAGCTGGGAAGGGCATTGCTGCCATGCAACTGCGTACAACAAATTCTGCATTTCGACGCACGTGACGCGAACGCCAAGTCAGCACTGCGCTTTCTCACGGGTAGGCAGCGGCATTCTTCAAAAACATAGCGGCATTGTTGCGAGCCATTTTTGGCGAAAGGTGTTTTCTTTTGCCATTTGTTTCCTGCGCGCTAGTACACAACTCTATTGATAATGAGAGAGATTGGTACGTGCCTGCCTGTTTCTGTGTCTGTCTCATCGCCAGTAGAGTTGTGTAGTTGCGCGCAGAAAAAAAAGATGCACAACCAGGGCCGGATTAAGAAAAATGGGGGCCCTGGGCTAATGCACATGCAGGCCCCCTTACCCTATACTGACCCCCACGGTCACCTGCTACGCTACTGAAAATATGCCCATGTTTCATTTTAATTCCACCAAATTAAAAAGTACGAAGTGCGATCAACGGGATTATTGTTATAGTTATAATTATAAGGAAAACAACAAAACTTGCTTGAAACACGTGCTGTTCTAAACACCAACACATATGTTCACTTTGTGATTAATCCGCATTCTGTTTTCAGCAAAAGCTAGGTTTAAGGAAAAGTTTAGTGCACTCAAGACGAACAAGAACGCAGAAAAGACAACACAGCTCAGATGTCGATCCTTCTGAAGCTAGGCTTTGTTTGCATCACTAAGTTTAATCCCGTGAGAAGACGCATGGTTGTATCCAAAACATTCCTTATTAAAATTCAAGCATCAGACTACTGCAGTAATCGTTATAAACGTAACTCTATAAATACGCAATAGATATATACAATACTTAATGCAATGCAAAAACCGTAAAAATGCACCAGAAAGCAGATGAAAATTACTAGCTGTAATTACAAAACATTATTTGAAGATATTTTCCTTCAAGGTAAGACAAGCAAGAACGACACCAAATAAATGTGGCACTATCAAAATCAACAAAAATACAGTTCTTTATAAGCGCGCTAAATATCACAAGAACAAACAAGAGACGAACAACCAAGATTTGCATATATTGAATTACACTGCTCAGCGTTTCATTGGCAACGTGGAGGCTGGGAGGCGACACAACAAACTTATTGGAACTATTCATGTATAGCGCAAACAGTCCCCTTTTAAAATGGCATCTTTCGCTCCTTCGTTTTCGCGAAATCAGATATAGTCTGTTCGAAGGATAGCTCGCGGAGGAGGTCACTTTCAATGGACATGATAGCAAGCGAGTTCACCTTGTCGTCAAGGAGGATCGAACGAAGGTTATTTTTTATCAGCGACAACTTGGAAAACGATCGTTAGGTCTCACAGTTTGCCACGGGTATGCTTATGCACATTCGCAAAGTAATAGAAAGCTTCGGATACACACCAATAAGCTTTCTTTCGCGCAGCAACTTCCTGGGTACTCGTGTCCTGGAACACAGATTTGTGCAGAAAGTTCGCAAACTGAACGATTTCAGCGGAAAATGCGGGCTCCAAATCATTATTATAGGTTTTCCCCAACTCCTCAGCCTGCTGTGCCAGAGAGGCCTCGCTCCCAACTGCTGTCAGCAATTTTATGAATCCGAACCTTTCGCAGAGTTCAGTGTAGGCAGCCTTTCGCACTCGCAAAGCAGAGCCTAGACTGTCAAGTACAACATTGTAGGTCTCTACGATAAACTTTTTTCTACCTTGTAGCGCACTATCGCTTTTTTCCGTCCGGGTGCTTACTCAAAACGATGCGTTTGCCCTCATCCTGATAACATTGATTGGCACTTAGCGTGCGTGCTCTCTCTTCTAAGGTATCAAAGAGAGGTCGCAAAGAATTAACAAAGCCTTCTAGAGAGCTCCGCAGGTCTACAGCAGTTGAAATGTCTAGGCATGGTTTCTGAAGTGCTACGCTTGTTTTGTCAAAGCGCTCTAAGATTTCACTCCAGAAAATCGCCATGAATGCAGTCTCTAGTTTTGTCAGTTTCTTGAAGAGAGAGTGCGCTTCGTTCCTAGTGTAACCGTTTTCTTCCTCGTTGTTTGATATAGCTTCAAGGCAGGACAAGACTGCAAGTCGGACACGTACATGGCCAATACGTAATGATTTTTTTTTTATTTTTACTGAAAATTTCTAGCTAAGTGGAATCTCGAACTTGCGCTTCGCTGGATTATATTTTGTTACGATTCCCTACGCATGATTCTTGAAGGCGCTGTTTGGAAATAAGCACCGGACGTTTTGAAATGAACGTAAAAAATTGAGAGCGACGAAGAGCGGCTGGGGCACCGACGTAGTTTGCACTGGCAAGTACAGGTTTTACTTTTGCTATTTTCCAACTATGGCTTCATCCAACATAACCGCTTTTCAGCCGCAAAGGCTTCCTCGTCGTCCGCAGACACTTCAATGACTACAACTAATGCAGCAAGACAACGTTTTCGCTCGGCGTTCATGTTGAAACTCACGGTAGCAGAGTTTTCGGAGCCGCGCAAACAGCGCAAGCACGCTGGGGGAAAGAGGACGCGCGGATTGTCCGCTGCATTCGTGCGAATGCTCACGTCCGGACCGACTCGCGGATACTTGATCACGTGTCACGATAACCGCGCTGACGCGCGCAGACCATCCGCGATCCGGTCCGCTCGTCTGAACCCACCTTTAATAAGCGGTCTCAGCGACAAGATGCTTAACCAGCTCCTTGTCAGTTCTGCTGGTCGAGTTATAGTGGGCGAGCCATGCTGCCACGCAGTTCCGGTATTCGACGCTATTTTCATGTGCGCAAACCTTTCTTCTGCTCTTTTCCAATCAGAAAAGCCGTCCGTGGTGACAGCACTGGGGTTGCTTTAAATCGAAAATAGTTTGCAAATGAAACAGTAAAGGGAATCTTTGTACTCCGAGTGCATTAACCAGTGCCGCTCGTACGCCTCCCCATTTACAGCCTTTCGCACGAAAAGATGAGGTGACATATAGCGTTTCTGAGTTTTGTATTGCCTTTCGGAGGGCGGAATATTTTCTGCCCGATTTTGAAAATACAATGGCCAGTTCTCAAGGCATACACTCCGAAAGTTGTCAGTAATAACGTCCGGCCACTTAGCAGGGTCACTTCGGAGAATCTCGCAACGTACCTCTTTCTGCGGGGGTGTCTGTACTTCTCTGCTGCCGCAACAAGAAGCCGTCTCATTCGTCCTTTCGAGGCACACTTTGTGGGTGGGAACATGATTATTTGGAGCCAAACTAACAGGAAACAAGTGAGTTGGTTCTTGGAGTGTTGTTTCCTGGTGCTCGTCAGTAGGAGGCTCATCAGCAGTAGTAGAAATCGGGCGCGGCGGACGGCACACCTGGAGCTCTTTGGCAGGTGCCCGACCGAATAGTATAGGCGTTGCTGACTAAGGAACAGGACAAGACTCGATTAGCGTCGGTTGCTGAAAAATATGGACGACCGAGGTTTGCACCGTTTTCACTGGATCCAGACAACCAAGATGAGTCAAACCTTGCTTCTTGCCAGGAAACCGTGGTGATGGAGTTGACAAGTCCTCCAGAGAAGCACAGTCGGTACTATTGGGAGTTTGACACGGACTCTGGGTAGAGCGATCATACTGCTCCGCGGAAGCTGCTTTCAGTAGGTACTTTGTCATCTTTGGTAGCTTCTTGTCACGCTTTTCTCTAACTTCGCCTTTCGTTTAGACGCACCACTTTGATGCTTCCGACTGAGCATCTTCGCATGAATGGATGCTAATTGTTCACCGCAACGGGCACTTCGTCAGTCCGACGCGACCGCAGGTGTCCAACGGTGGCCGTCCCGATGACTGGCGCACGCAGCCTGGATGGTCCGTGGCTGGCCGAGAGTGGTGCGTCCCCCGGGAGCTCCTCAGCGGGCGGGCTTACGCAAGCTTAACCGGCGGCTGGGGGCTGAATCGCAGCCCGCGATCAACTTCCTTTCATAGACGCGCGCCGCGTCAGTTACTAGCGCCAAAGCAGGCGTTCACATACGCATATAGTTCCTTGTACAAATTCCCTCTTTCTACGTACAAACTCATTCCTTCTCCCGTTCCGGTCTCGTCTTCCTATTGGCTAGGAGCAATCGTCTGTTCTGGGAGGTTCTCGATTTTTCTTTCGCCCCGTCGACGCCGAGCGCGAGAACGAAGGGGAGAGGGCGACTCGCAGCGCGGTCGAAGTTACGCGCCCTCCGTCGCCTCTCAGTAATCTTTTACTACTACTTTCTGGAAAGTTCGGCGGCCAGTCAGACCTACTTTTTCCGTCGAGCGCGCGCGAGGGTGCGCCGCCACTAGGCAGGAATGGGCCCTGGAGACAGGCCTTTGTGTTCAGCTCTCCAACTTCCCCCTTCAGTCTTCCACAACCCTAGCACGAACAGTGAACGTTCCATGCCCCACGGCACGCGGACAAAAGCATGTGTGACGTCTTCTTTCCTTTCCTGCCTAGACTCTGCCATCAGACTCATCATCATCTGGTATCAGACTCATCCTCCCCCGCCCAAATTACCATCACGGTCAAGAAAAGTCGAATCGGAGGCACTGTTGGGTACTGCAGCACATCCTTTCTATGAGAAGGACAGCGGCAGAACTCTTTGAGAGGTGGAGGGTGGCGTGGAGCTGACGAGGGGCAAGGAAGATTTAGGTCCTCATCCCACATTGCATGGTTTAGGTGTTTCCCCTTGTCCCTCCTCTAGAGACAGCACTGGACTGACGGACTGACAGGAAACCACGAAAACTATTCCAAGCAAACGCACCTCGCTCCGTAAGAAAGAGGGCCCCGCCGGGGTGGCGGGGGATTCCTGTTTTTGAAGCTCGACAAGCTATCCCCAAATGATCAGGCTAAACGCATGCTGTTACATTAGGCGGGGGGCCCTGTCTGCTCGTTCTGGTTTTCTCGCTTCATACATGTCGCTCAAAGTTCCGTTGGCCATGGTTCCGTATACTAAGCAGGTTAGTAAATGGGCCCCCTTCTCCTACTGTCCGAGGTGAGGCCCTGGGCTGCAGCCCCCTTAGCCCCTCCCCCCCCCCCCCCTAATGCAGCGTTGTGCACAACGTTCTTGCCGGAGCCAGTTGGTTCACTCCAGATAATAGGTAGGACTTCGCGAATGGGACAGGACAGGTGGAAGAGGAACCTGCGCCTGTGTTTGTCGTTTTCGTTCCTCTTTCACCCGTCCTTTCCCATTCGCGCAGTCCTACCAAATGCAGAACCAACTGGCCCCTGCTTTGGTCTTGACCTTCATGCTGCGCATAATATACGCTCATAAAAAGCTTGCGTACTTGTCGGTTTCCCCACTTCTTGCTTTGAAGGGAGACCTACGGACAACCTTAATATTGCGACGTGGTGGTGACAACGCCGTGGAGAATGGATGAGTTGATGGAAATGACGGTGTAACGAATTATTTATTAGCCGGACTTGCGACCGCGAAGGATCGAAAAACTGGGCGCCAGCGATAACAACAAACGTGTACGGTGGTCGTTGAAAAAGAGTCATCGACTCTATCTGGCGCTCACAATTTAAAGTTGGCGAACAACTTTTGAAATACGGTGCAAAAGCCACCCACAACAATCTCGAACAACTTATAAGGTTATGCCTGTGGCTGCAATGATCCTAAATAAATCTTATCGCATGGCGCATCACAAAGTGCTAAAGCCGCGTGTCATCGCCTTGGAGCGTAAACAAACATTACAAAACTTCATGTCAACATTTTTGGCACGCGTATATTCCTTAAAAATAAAATGTTCAACCATGAACCCAATGTAAAACTGTGAATCTTAAACCTGTGTGAACCTTGTTTGAGCTTTGAACCGCAGCAAAGAACTGTTGGTTTGTTGCGCTGTACAGCCTTTGTGAAAGTAGAGCTCGACGGGACCATTTCGAAGCCGTGTAGACGTGCTCTTGCAACACTCGCGGAAGTCGTAACTTTCAGAGAGTTAAGGGCAAGAGCTTTCTTCATCTCCGGAACATTTGAAACGCTTGGAATGCATAACAATCCACACATCACTGCCCATGATTAATCGTCTTGCGCAAAATGTTCACGAAAGATGTGAGCACATATACTGGACACCTTCCGCGTAGCCAGCACCAGACGAAGTGTCCTGGTCTGCGAGGTCTACTTCTCGGCCTTTTATGCTTCCTCTAGCACTGCGCAGTCTTTTAACAAAAAGCAATTAGCCCAGTTTGTCACTCTTGTTGTCGCTATGAAATGTTTGCACCGCACATAAACCGTACCTTGCGAGCATGGGCGTTGTGAGCCAGACAGCAAATCTCTTCGCCATCATAAGAACGATTTTTAGGCGGTTGTTCTTTCTGCAAGCACAACCAGGTGCAGTATAGAGCAGTTAAATCAAAACAAGCAAACAAGAAGCAACCTACCGCTCACTAAGTCGGATACCATTTGTGAATTGCGATCAAATAACGTAAATCACTTTTGCACCCACTTGCTTCACATGAGGCTTAAAGTAGATTTTCTGCAGTGTTTCTTCTTTTGTGAAGATAAGATCGCCACACTGTGTGGAGACTACTCTTTGGTTGCAAGTGATTTCTGTGCTGGCGTCTGTGGCTCTGCAATGACTTCGTGACATTACCTCGCCACTGCATGCTGCATGAGGAATTTCTGACTGGCCCCGTCCCTACAATCAAACTGTGCACTGCCGGGCAGTAAATTTCACGTTAAATTGTAACAGGCGCGTAGTATTGAAGAAAGACACGATGCATTTAACAAAATACAACATATGTGCACCAGTCGTTTTCAAGAGGATAGGATGCATTGATTAAAGATATCTCACCGCAAGACGTCGCCTCGTGAAACTTAAGGAATAAAGAAATAGCCCTCAACATCCGCGAATGTTCCACAACCTTTTGGGCCCAGCGCATTGCAAGGCATGCTTTTGGACTAAAGCTGTCCAGAAAAAATCTTCTATTTTGAGCGGTTCCTAAGTTGGGACTTACGATTTGTAGAACTCAAAGTTCTCATCTCTGTATCGAAGTTGTTTGTATGGCCCAAAAAAAAGTTGTGTCGAAGAAAAGCCCGATGCAAAACATCAAACCGGTTATTTTATTCCAACTAACATGAACGAACTATGCTATCATCGATTACAGGACGGACGAGAACTAGGTGTGGAATTCCTCATCAATCAGGATATAGCTGGCAACATGGAGGAATTCTATAGTAATAACGAGAGGTGGCAGCTATCGTAATTGGGCTCAATAAGAGGTACCAACTGAGGGTGGTACACGCCTACGCGCCTGCATCTGGCTGTGATGAACTGATCTTAGAATGGTTCTATGAGAGCATGGAATCAGCAATGAGCAAAGTAAAAACAGTGCATTGTACTGATGGCCGAATTCAGTGCCAAGGTAGAGAAAAAACAGGCCGGAGACCAGGCAGTAGGCGACTATGGCATAGCCTCTAGGAAAAAGCAGGGGAGAGTTATTAGTAGAGTTGGTAGACATAAACAATTTACGTATCATAAATACTTTCTTCCGCAAACGAGAAGACAACAAATGCGCGTGAAAAAGCCCCAATGACAGGACTAAAAATGAGACTTCATGGTGTGCGCTCACCCTGGCATCGCGCAGGATGTATAGGTCTTGGGTAAGGTTCGTTGTAGCGAGCACAGGATGGTAAAATCTCGAAATAGCCTAGACTTGAAGAGGGAACGAAAGAAAGAAGTGAAGCGGAAGCCCATTAACGAGTTAGGGGTTAGAAGCAAAGTAGAGGGATTCAGGATACCGTTGCTGAACAGATATTAGGCTTTAACTGGGGCGACGAGCTTAATGTCCAAGCCATGACCGATAATATTACCGCTACCATTACGGAACGCGTAGTAGAAGTACTTGCCAGGATGGTTCGACAGGATACCGTCAAGCTATCTCATGAGACGAACGATCTGTTTAAGAAACGCCAAAGCATGAGGGCGCCTAACCCCACATACAGAATCGAACTGGCTGAGCTATCAAAGTTCATCAATAAGCAAACGGTAGCCGGCATAAGGAAGTTTAATATAAAGAGAATCAAGCATGCTCTAAAGAACGGAGGTAGCCTAAAAGCGGTGAAGAGGAAATTAGGCATAGGCAAAAACCGGAGGTATTCGTTAACAGAGAAAAATAGCTCTCTGTGGAGAAGAGAGTAGCCATTGGGCTTTACCGCTTGTACTCCTGTGCAGAAGACATGACCATTGTACATCTTTTTGGCGTTGGTCGTTCCACAGTGAACGTGGTGTTCAGAGAGTTTTGTCAAGCTGTGCTCGACCACCTCGAAGGCGAGTGGCTGCGAATGGTCCGCCGCAGCGAACTGAAGGAGCACATGAAAGAATTCATTGCCTTCACCGGCTTTCCGCAAGGAATTGGCGCTCTTGACGGATGTCACTTTCCAGTGTCACCACCGAAACTCAACGCAGTTGACTATCATAACTACAAGGGCTGGTAAGTTTTTTATGACATGCTTTTAGTCAAATTTATGACGGCATAACACATAGCAGTGAGTTTTCATTGCGGGCACTATTATACAAATATTGCCACATTGCTGACATTCTGCCGGCGCCACCTGGTGGCCGAACCTGTCTTCCAGCGCGTGGCGGAACGTCTTCTTTCTCTCGAATGTGCACGGCTGTTCGGCAAGCCTCTCCCGAGTAAACGGTTGCGCTTCCCGCGTACTCTACATCTGTCGGCGACATTTGGTGGAAGTGCTGGGTGCCATCCCATGTACGCTGACCCCGTCGAAATTCTTGACGCTTCTCCCCGACGCGCGGACGCCACACCTGTTCACAAAGCCAGCCGTCGCCTGCGAGACCTGCAACCCGAGTTTGAGTCGCTGAAAAGGCCTGTGCGAGCTATGACTTCCACCACTGGCAGCCAGACAGGTCAGTACTGCAGCAGTTCCCAGCCGTTCGTCCTTCTCGCACCTTGGTCGCCACCATCCTTCCACGGAGACCGGTTCGAGGATTTTGAATATTGGTTGGCCAGTTTTGACCGTGTTGCTGCGTTGCTGCGTTCAACCAATGGGACGACGAGCGGAAGCTGATGAATGTTTATTTCGCACTGCAAGACTCGGCGAAAATGTGGTTCGAGAACCACGAGGCATCTTTTTCTAAATGGGCAGCTTTTCGCCGTAAGCTGCTCGAACGAGCGAAAGGAAAATGCTGAAATTGCCCATCGCTCCAGGTCACAGCAGTCCAACGAGAGCGTGATCATGTTTATTGAGGACATGACCCGCCTCTTCAATCGGGCCGACCCAGCCAGGCCCGAAGCTACAAAGGTGCGGCACCTTATGCGTGGGGTAAATGAGCAGTTGTTTGCTGACCTCATGCGCGACCCTCCGAGAACCGTCGCCGCCTTCGCCAAGGAAGCTACGAGCATGGAACGTACATTGCAGGAACGGAGTGCCCAATACGGCCGTCGGGCAAATGTTGCAGCCGCTCACTACTGCACGTCCTTGCCAGGCCCCGGGGATGAGGCGCTGCGAGATCTTGTGCGGAGCATTGTTCGCGAAGAACTGCTACACCTCCACTTGGATGCTCCGTTGGCAATCATACCTTCTACAGGCGATGTCCTCCGTAACGAAATTCGGCGAGTGGTGCAGCCACCACCAGCACCACTATCGGAGCCGCACGTGATGTCCTACAGCGATTCCCTGCGCCGACCTGCCCCCGCGCCGCAAGCGTTTCGCCCCGTTGCCGAACCACGACCACCCCATCGTTACCTGCGTCCCGTCGAGCAGCAGCAGGACCTGTGCCCTCCTTTCAGCAAAGCGCACGTATGGCGAGCATCCAACAACCGCCCGCTCTGCTACCATTGCGGGGAGCCCGGCCATTTTCTGCGGAATTGCCCGTACCGGCGGATGGGCTTGAGAGGATTCCCACCGGACGCACCTCGACCGCGCTATGGTGAAAGACCGCAGGACATAGAGGAGTACCTGGCCACTCAGGTGCTGCCCCCGACCTCGCAGCGGCGCCAATCGCGATCGCCGTCCCCGAGGCGCGTTGCTTCGCCCAGTCGTCCCTCATCCTCTGGTCAGTTCAGAGGCACGTCCCGTCGCCGGGAAAACTGAAGACGGCGTCCTCCAGGGGTAGGGCCGCCGCCACTGCACAGAGTCAACAGCCTCCAGCCGACAATTTGACGCGACGGCCCGAGCGGCGACGACCCGATCCGACGTGCTGTGAACGATTAGTTGCTGCTGAAATTTTAGTAACCGCCGACAGTAATGAAGTGACCGCACTCGTCGATACCGGCGCTTATTTTTCTGTGATGAGCAGGCAGCTCGCCAAAGCCCTCCATAAGGTCCTGACGCCTTGGTGTGGACCCGTGATCCGCACCGCCTGTGGCCATGCAGTGACGCCGATCGGCGTCTGCACCTGTCGCATCCAGATCCGCGGTACTACTTTCACTGGCTCCTTTGCAGTATTGCGCGACTTCGAAAGATCTCATTCTGGGCATGGATTTCCTTCAAGAGTTTGGCGCGGTCATCGACCTTCGGGAGCTTATGTTATCATTTTCCGCTCAGTGAGCCGTTGACACGAACACCGAGCCCAGCAGAGTAATGTTGCGCGAATGTGACGACCACATAAGAATCCCTCCGCGAGCTAGCAAGTTTGTCATAGTCGAGTGTAATGTCAGCACCGGCAATCTTGGCATCGCTGAAGCGAACGTGTTTCTGCTACTCGCTCGGCAAGTTTGTGTCGCTCGAGGCCTAGTAGAACTTGCCAACGGTCGCACGGACATCTTAGTAACCAACTCTACCCGTGAACCACAGCATATAACGAAGACAGCGGTCATCGCTTATTTTGACAAGCTTGGAGAGTGTTCCAGACAGGGCTCTTTGTCCACCACGTCAGACATCGACGCTGCAATGGCTACAGCCATTCCGACCGCCGTAAACCCGCACCTCTTGGCCAGTCAGAAACGCTGCTTGGAAAACCTCATCTCTTCCTTCCGCGACTGTTTTGCATCAACTTCCAAGGTGCGACAGACGCCGCTTACCAAGCACTGAATTATCGTTGCTGACGACCAAAGACCACTATGCCAGCCCCTTATCGCGTGTCTTCAAAAGAACATGACGCCATCCGCCATCAGGTTACACAAATGCTCCATGTGCATCGCCTATCATGTGCAATATCATGTGCATCATGTGCAATATCATGACAACATCATGTGCATCGCCTTTGATCGTTATAAAAGAATCCCTACCAACAGTCATTGTCAGATGCAGCACTTCCATACCCAAGATGCAAAGAGCTATGTCTATGTGCCGTCAGTTATTCAAGTTCATTTGCCTTTTAATGGGAGCTCAGACTGGCTATATCCGAGACCTCCATATGTATTTGTTCTCTGTGTGTCATCTGTAATGAAGAGCAAATAATCACTCAGCTGCGATGCGTGGCCATTTGTCGCCGAACAAAGAAGTTTCGAGACTTGCAAGCGAAAGCCCATTGTGGATGACTCACACGCTTCATGGGGGTGTTGTTCTCAGGAGCTGCTTGTGTATTTATCTTTCTACCAGGTTATCAGCTTATGTCTTTTGTTTCTCTTTATCAGTAGTTTGAAAGCCACGGTTTAACAGCATGACTGTGTGTTCTGTTAACTTGGTGGATGAAAACACCACCATGAGGACTGCCTGCAGTTGAAAATTGGACTTGTGACAAAGTTGTGCGTTTTTTCCTTATATGCTGGTACAGCATAATACTGTTGGCCTTGGTGGACCACCAGTACCGTTCTCGGTACATTAATATTGGCGCTCCAGGCCGCTGCCACGACGCCAACGTGTACGGACGATCAAAGCTGTGCACCTTGATTGAAGGCGGTCACTTAAAATCACCTGTGGCAATGATTGCAGGTTCCGCAGTGACACAAGTGATACTGTGTGATCAGGCGATCCCTTTGACATCAGCATTGCTCAAAACATTCTCAAGCGCATCTCTAGGGATCCCCGAAAGCACCTTCAACTACAACCTTTCCAAAACAAGACGCATAGTCGAAAATGCGTTCGGAAGACTGAAAGCTCGTTTCAGGTTTATTATGAAGCGAATGGATGTAAACTGCCCAATGCCAAGAAAGCAAGCAGGGCATCATGTGTTCTCCATAACATTTGTGAATCGTTTAGAGACACTGTGGAGCAGCAATGGGAACAAGATGTACGTGCTTTTGATGCATTTTACCAGCAGCTTTCACACAACACCACTGTGTCCAGTGGGACAGGGCATGAAGTTCGAGCTGCACTTTCAGAGTACTTCTGGCACCATGCTCAGCGTTCTACATGAGCATCATCAGCGATCAAGCATTACACCGTACGAGAAACAGTTGTGTGAATTTGTGTACGACATGAACTGTGTGCAAAAAGTGGGAATGATCTTGCTTCTTGCAGCTAGTACAGAAGAGAAAAAATATTCATTTTTATGCCCACACAACCTTTATGTTTTGCACAATTCTTGTAGGCATGCCAGGAATGATTTCTCGCGCTGTGCAGCTTGCTCCTGCATTTCGATGTGCTTTTGGCGATATTCCTGCTCGCGTTGCATGTGCCTATGTATACTTAGACGGAGCTGCCGCTGCTCCTGAACGAGCTGCGCAAGCAGGTTGCTATTTAAGGTTTGCCTCTTTCTTTTTTGCTGGGGCCATGGTAAAATCTGGCTTTCAGCATTTTCTTGCAGAGACTCCTCTGTGTCACAGGTCGTCAGCTTATTGTCACAGTCGTCAATGCCTGCTGAGGCACCCATGGCAGAATGTCCAATATTTTCATCCACGGTGGTGGTTGCCTGCTGTTCCTCGCTTCTACTCGTGTCCCCTCTCTCCATCCGACGAATGATCTGAAATGGAAATATAGTGTCATCACAGCATTCCTTTGCGGGAGCAAGCTTGATCTTAATTAAATACTGTCAAAAGGGCGAGATATAGTGCTACATAATATTGCAACAAATAGTACTGATACGCACTGTCAATGTCCTTGGTCAATGTTGTACAATGCTAGACGCTTGTACATAAACGTACTCCACAGCACCATGAATTTTTCGCTAGTTAAAATGCCACTGCTAACATCTGTTATTTTGCACAGAAGACAATTTAGAAGTACACAGATCGGTCGCTACAACACTGATACTATCCAAGATATGCAAACTCACCTCTTCCACAGTAAGGCAGTCGCTTTCCTGCACTTCTTGCTGATTGTTCATTAAAAAGGTGTTTAAAAATCTGTGAAGGTCCCAGTAGAAGGGCCATGTGATTTGCCCCTGTCCCGTGCCTTTTTTTCTGTTGATGTCTCTGAAACAGCAAAGGTTACATAAAAATGAGCTAATTATGTCTGCACTTCATGCACTTTTTTCTGTTATCTGCTTTTTGTATGCACAGCAATCAACATGCCCGTCTAGAGCACTGTGCTGCAAAATAAAGTGAAATTTTTAACTGCTGTTCCATAAATGGTAGAGAGTCAATGGAAATGCTGTGGCTACGTACAATAGGTCTAGCTTCAGCAATCTCTCTTTAACCGAGTACCTGTTCACTTTGTGCGACAGCGCGGTGTTCAAGTGTTCTAAGCAAGCGTGCTGACAACTGTAGCCCGCTACCCTCTGTAATGACCTGGGGCAGGAAGGGCCATAAAATAAAGAATGTGTCCGTTGCATGATATATAAGCGCGGCGCGAAGCTTAAAGCACATGACCGACGTAAGAGAAGTCAATACATCTGGCGCTAGCTAATCGTCCTGCGCCGCTGCGCAAGTTGTCTCCTCGGTAAGAAAATATCCGAATTCAAACAGGACTGCCTTGTAGCAAAATAAGCACTTTTGTGGTGAACCGCGCCATGGCGCGGACCACGCAGTCGGTAAAAAAGAGCTTCCCACGGCGAACGTCATCCACGGCGGCGTTAACAACAAAATGAAGCGTGCACGCAGCACTGCCTAGACTTTTTTCTTTGTACGCCGATGCAGCACTCAAATCGATTGTTATACGAAATATACTCACCTGTATTTGTTCGCAAGGTTTTCTATCTTCGTTTTGGTTTCCCTAACAGTCTTCACATTGCCAGAGTCGAGAAGCTTTTCGACGATCAGCTGATATACTTTTGCATTCCGCTTGGCCCTTCTCAAATCCTGCAAATGGTCTTCCCACAGTCTAATAAGGGCAAATGTCTCACTGGGAGACCAATGCGCTCTTTCCTTTGATTTTGGGTCCGCAGCTGCCGCAACCGTAGCCATCGCACGAGCACGAGAGATAGACAGCACGTGGATAGCACGTTGGCCGACGCTCAACAACACACACCAAACATGGTATACAGCGTCGCCGAAAAAGAGGTCTACATCCGGGCGAGAGAGCGAGAGTAATAGCTTTCCACAACAGCGTTTCCGTGCCAAAAATTTCACGCCAAAAGTATATGTTTTTTTGTAGAACACAATAAAAAAAGGCTTTAACTTCTCCCGAGCGCAGATTTTTTTTTTTTTTGGCGGCGTTACCTCTGCTGGGTTTTCGGTGTCCAGAGTATACAGTCGGATCGAGATCGAATGCGAATGAGTTCCGTGAACTCATTCGATGACGAATGTCATTAAGTGTTCCCGTCTAGACGCAGATATATGGTATTAGGTGCGAATGTCATTCGATTCGAATGATATTAAATTTGCTAGTGTGACAGGGGTATAAGCTTCTTCAAGATGGGTTATGTTCTTGACGGCGCGAAGTACACAACGACATACCCTGCAAGAAGGAGAGACGGCAACGGGACGGGTCCCTTTGTTGGCGACACGCTAACCACAATACAGACACCGGCGAGTCTCCGTCGGGGGTCCCTCTGAGGCTAAAGGCGCGTTCACACTTCGACATTCGGCGGCGAGAGCGGGCGAAATCCGCGGCCGCCGAGGTGCTGCCTCGTTCATACTTCCCGGCCACCACGTCGCCGCTCGTCGTCTGTGTGTCATCTGCTCACAGCGTACACAGATATGGCAAGAGGTTAATCGATTCTGTCTGCGTACCATAACCGTATGCACGCTTGCGTACGCTAAATACGAGTATTTTGCCGGACGTTACGCCATTTCTAACATTCTCACTTTTAAAACGATATGGATGGATGGATGGATGGATGGATGGATGGATGGATGGATGGATGGATGGATGGATGGATGGATGGATGGATGGATGGATGGATGGATGGATGGATGGATGGATGGATGGATGGATGGATGGATGGATGGATGGATGGACGGACGGATGGATGGGTGGGTGGGTGGATGGATGGATGGATGGATGGATGGATGGATGGATGGATGGATGGATGGATGGATGGATGGATGGATGGATGGATGGATGGATGGATGGATGGATGGATGGATGGTTGGTTGGTTGGTTAGTTGGTTGGTTGGTTGGTTGGTTGGTTGGATGGATGGATGGATGGATGGATGGATGGATGGATGGATGGATGGATGGATGGATGGATGGATGGATGGATGGATGGATGGATGGATGGATGGATGGATGGATGGATGGATGGATGGATGGATGGATGGATGGACGGACGGACGGGTGGGTGGGTGGATGGATGGATGGATGGATGGATGGATGGATGGATGGATGGATGGATGGATGGATGGATGGATGGATGGATGGATGGTTGGTTGGTTGGTTGGTTGGTTGGTTGGTTGGTTGGTTGGATGGATGGATGGATGGATGGATGGATGGATGGATGGATGGATGGATGGATGGATGGTTGGTTGGTTGGTTGGTTGGTTGGTTGGTTGGTTGGTTGGTTGGTTGGTTGGTTGGTTGGTTGGTTGGATGGATGGATGGATGGATGGATGGATGGATGGATGGATGGATGGATGGATGGACGGACGGACGGACGGACGGACGGACGGACGGACGGACGGATGGATGGATGGATGGATGGATGGATGGATGGATGGATGGATGGATGGATGGATGGATGGATGGATGGATACGGATATGGATTTTTCACTCATACGTTACGTTTTAATTTGGGCGAGATGAGACGAAGCGAAAGAGCGGTGGCCCGTTTATGGCCAGTGAAGGGGCTAAAAAGGCAAGTAACCACGATGAATCCAGTCTGAAGTGAAGCGGCCTGCATCGAAGGGTGCCGCCATGTTTGTCGCCGTGGGCATGCAATTCGTACTCGCCTTCCTATTGGCTGACGAGATTCGGCGGAATTTTTTCCGGCTGCAGACTTCGGTCCAGGACCGATCGATCTTTCCGCTTGGTGTTTCGGCGAAATCTCTGCCGCGGCAGCGGTATCCGCTCGCTCTCGCCGCCGAATGTCCAAGTGGGAAATCGCCATAAGTGACTCCAGTGGAGCGGCATTCCTCGCGAACATGAGACCGACTGGCACTACGGAAAGTTCAGCGAACTTTACAGCAGCTATTGAGACTGGAAGTCTCTTGTGCCGTCTGGGTCTATTTCGAATACAGTGTTAATAAACGATGCCGGAGTTTCTGAACCATTTTGAATCGCATTCTGTATCGGTGATATGTCGGTGTCCAGTGAGGGTGTGATCAGCATGAGTTCCAGTCTAGATGCAAAGAAATTTATTTTTTTTTATTTATTCATAGTGCCGGCACAGGCCAAAGCAGGAGTTGCAGTTTTACAAAGTACACATCTTGTTAGAACTTTTGCACGTAAAACACATTAAAAAACAGAAAAAGAAACTCTTTGAACATTAGGAATTTTTGCACGTCACTGACGGCAGGAAAAAAAAGAAAATATTTGAATAGCGCACAAAAGCGTCAGCCGCTGTGATGCAATGTGAAGAAGAAAGGCAGGCGCGTGGCTCTAATAGCAATGTACAACAATTGTAATTAAAGGTATGTCCGACTGGTAGAAGTTAAATAAAAGAAAACAGAGAGCAATGTAAATAGATCACTTAGAGGGTGACCGGTAACAAGGCTAGTATACAAAACATTTTTTTTATGCACTCAGAATATTCCCGTAATGCAGCTTCAAAGCCCTTAGTCTCAGAATTTATAACTTCATTGGGTAGTTTGTTCCAGTCATCTATGGTCCTCACCTGAAAAGAATAATGAAAAGAGTCTGTCCTGTAAGTCAGTGGTTTGATATGTTTACTGTGTTTTGTCCTTGACCGGATGGAACTGCCTGCTACAATGTACTTTTCGAGGTTTACTTTGTAATAGCTGCGTAAAATATGATAAAAGGAAACAATCCTATTGTGTTCCGTTTTCTTCGCAACAGTGCTTTATTCAGCCTTTATTCTAAGTTCTGAAACTGACTGCAGTCTATAATAATCATTATAAATGAACCTTAGAGCTTTGTTCTGCACACGTTCACATTTCAAAATATTCTGCTCAGTGTATGGCTCCCAAATGGGGCTTGCGTAAGTAAATAGTAGCAGGACTGTCATTTTATATGCTAACAACTTGACATCTGGCGTGGCATCAGTTAGTTTCTTCCGTAGCGTCCAAAGGTTTCTGATCGCCTTATCACAAACTTGATCTACATGCGATGACCAATTTAGATCATATCTGAGGCACAAGCCCAAGTACCTGAACTCAGCGCATGTTTTAGAATGACATCATGAATTTTATAAGAAAATACAAGGGGTTGTTTTTTACGCGTCATATGCATACCAAACGGTCTCCTCTGTGTTCATGTCCATTTGCCACCGTTTGCACCAGGTACTGATTATGTCCAGATGGTCATTCAGTCTCTTCTGATATCACAAGATTTTACATTACAATAAATAATAGTATCATCTGCGTAATGTTTAATCGTTATCTCTGGTAAAAAGCCGGTGCTCATATCGCTAAAATACAAATAGAAAAGCAAAGGACCTATCACAGAGCCTTGTGGAACACCTGAACATACATTTTTATTTGAGCTGGCAACGTTATTAAGAAAAACAAACTGCTGTCTATGCGTTAGGTACATCTCAATCTATTTTATTACAATATTATTTTTCAATAAGTTGTGAAGTTTCAGTAGTAGCTCATGGTGGGATATTCTATCAAACGCTCTCCTAAAATTGATAAAGATGATATCTATTTGCCCTCTTTCGTGGATACATTTGGCAATGTCATGTACAACTTCACATAATATGGTAATCGTGGAATATCCGCGCCGGAAACCATGCTGGTGGCTTCCCAGCACCCCATTTGCTTCAGCAAATTCTATTAAGTGTTTAGTTAAAATATGTTCAAATGTTTTGCAACACGTACTCGTCAAAGATACTGGTCGGTAGTTTGTTACATCATGTTTTGCTCCTTGCTTATGTATTGGTATTACTTTGACATACTTCCAGTCGCCAGGGACGTTACCAGATAGAAGAGACTTGTTAAATATTTCTACAAGACAGTATGAACACCATTCTGCGTACCTTTTTAGGAAGGTATTAGGAATTTCGTCCGGTCATACGGATTTTTTCGTATGCAGATTAAGAAGAAGGTTTAGAACTCCATCGTGACTAATTTTTATATCCGGTAAAGACGGTATGTTTGGTGAGTCTTCTAGATGCGGTGTTGTACCATCATCCAAGGTAAATACGGACTCGAAATATTCGTTAAAAAAGCATGCCATTTCACTACTATCACTAACTGTGCAAGTAGCATTTTTTTAAGAACGTAATGGGGCATTTTTGTTTTGACAGGTACCTCCAGAATTTTCCCGGAGATGTTTTAATGAACGTAGTCAAAGATTCATTCATAAACCGCTGTTTTGCTCTCGCAATCTCTGCTTTCAATGCCTGGGAAAGGTTTTTAACGCTTTCGTCTGTTGCATTTGAGGTTGTATTTGTGCATTTTGTTCTCATACGTTTCAACTGGCGCTTCATGTGAATATTCCGCGATATCCACGGATTTCTCTTGCAAACTTTCTTGATGCGCATAGGAATGAAGGATTTTATGCATCTGTGAATTACTTTTTTAAACCATTCCCAAGCCTGATTTACAGATGTTGATTCAAGAGTCACAAAATTACTGAAACCATCGAAACCTTGTTCTAGACAATCCAGTACTCCTACATCGTCTGCTCTAGAAAAATCAGGGACTAGCGCAGTTTTTGCGGGGTGGGGTTTTTGGCACTTCATGGCCAGCCGGACGATTACCATCATTTGGTCGGAAAGACCACTCATGACGTCACAGCGTGAATGATATTGTGTTGCTGACTGACTCAGAAAGACTAAATCAAGTGGGATTTTCCGGATTCATGCATTCGTGTAGGTGTGCTGACAAGCTGAGCCAGATTTATAGAAAATACGAGATCTAAAAAGGCACGGGATGTTGCCACATCAACCGTACCCTCCTTATAATTAATCCAGTCTATATGGGGCAGATTGAAATCCTCAGCCATTATAATTTTCTTTGTTCTGTTTGCAAACAGGGGTGTTAACTAATCATTTAATGACTGTATATAATCTTCAGTGGTACCTGGAGGTCTATACACCGTAATTACTGTGAAAGAGATAGTACCGATTTTCATACTGCACAAGACGCACGCTAAGTCTGGTGGTGGCGGTATTTCAACGCAGATAATAGTGGATTTGTAAACAACGGCAACACCTCCACCTCTGGTTCCACGGTCTTTACGGCAAGCTGTGTAATTAGGCGGGAGAAGCTCTGTACTATCCATAAACTCGTTAAGCCACGTTTCAATGACGACTATGTCTGGTTCATGCTGAAAGAGGATGCTTTCAATATTTGAAGTCTGTCTTGTTCACTAAACTTCGCCCATTCAATTTTATAGCGGTTAGCAAGTCAGGAAGGCGACTCCGCTTGCTCCGGGGTGTTATAGTTTGAGCTGTGACGAGCTACCTGATAAGCCAGACGCGTCGCAGCATCATCGTCCCAGTAGTACGCCTTATCATTGACATATAACTATTACACTAGACGCACATGTGCTCCATTCAAGTTCTCTTTTTTGGCACTTTCCCAGAGCCATTTTTTGCGATAAACCACACCATCTGAAAAATCTTCACCAACAGAAATACCTGTGTTTTTAAGCTTTTTGCCGTTTTGTAAAATTGCAATCTTGAAGTCGTATAATCATAAAATCACAGGCCGGCGCGATGCTCCTTTTTTTTCCTATGCGATGCATTCGCTCTATACTGGTAGGGCCGACACCAACGACAGTGAATAATTTTTCATTTACAGCTTTTGAAAGATCTTCAGGGGTTTCATCTTCTTCTTCGGGCAGTCCAAATACGATCAAGTTATTATGGCACTGGCGATTTTCCAAATCATCTACCTTTTTCGAAAGCTGAGTGATAACTTTTCTTAACTCGTTGACTACTTCTTTTGTCTTGGTTACACTGGAAAGTGCAGATTCAAGATTATTTAGACGGTCTTCGAGAATTTCTATAGCAGTACCATTTTCTTTAACATCGTTTTGTACTGCTCGCTGATCGCGCTTAATATCACCAAGCGTTTTCGTATGTTCCTTTAGTGTTTGAAGAATTTTTCCAGCTTCTCATCAACGGTAGGGGGACCCGGGTTCAATTCAACATCCACACTTGACACAAGCTTAACAAATACCGACCAGCAATCACACAAAACCAAGAACAGTGTGCGGGGGCACGGCACGACAATAAGAGACAGATGGTTGCTTCGAGACGAAGGTGCACTCTGTTTTACCTGCAGACAGGCAAAGATGAGCACATTTGAGGCCACGTTCGGATGCGTGCCGTGCCCGCAACTGAGTTTGTGAGGATCCAGGTGCTTGCTTATGTAGACAATCGGCAGAACCGTGGTCGACGGTGATTGGCGAATACTTCTGGGGTAGATTCCGTTGTAGAAAGTGCACCTTGCCGTCACTGAGAGCGGCTGAAGATAATGCTCGGCGATCAGCTTGTACTCCAGCTCGCTGAACATAGTTGATGGCGTTGTAAATGCACCGGTCAGTAGCGGAGCCTGCAGACAGGCAAAGATGAGCACATTTGAAGCCATGATTGGATGCGTACCATGCCCGCAATGTAGTCCTGACGACATACCTGCCGCATTTCTCAATTGTTACGTTTTTTTTGGCCTATTAGGTACCTTACCGTTATCCTTCGGAATTCCCTATCAACCTGCATCCTTCCTTCCTCGTAGAAATTTGGTAATATTCTCCTCCTATTGAAACCTGGTGATGTAGACTTATCTAACTACAAGCTCATTTGCTTATCAGCACATTCGTCTAAACTACTGAAGCACGCTGTCTTTAAACATAGCACGTAATTTCTTGAAACTAATAACCTATTAAGTGGTTTCCAGCATGGTTTTTGTCTTGGCTTCAGTACTGTTACACAGCTGATTGAATTCGTACATGATATCAGCAGTTCGTTCGATATAGATGACCAGGTTTATACTATTTTTATAGACCTCGCAAATGCCTTCGATATAGTTTCGCACCCTAAACTAATGCTAAAGCTCTCCGATATACTAAAAATATCGTCCCTGGTTAACTGGATATCGAACTTCCTTTGCCAGTGCTCTCAGTACGTACACTACTACTCTGCCAACTCACCTTCAGACAATGCTTTATCTGGATTTCCCCAATGTTCTGTCCTGTATCTTCTTCTGTTCCTCATATACCTAAGTTATCTGCCATTTTACGCTTTAGTAAAGATACGACTTTATGCCGATGATTGCGTTTTATTTCGAACCATTAAATCCCCAATCGATCGTGTTATCCTTAACAACTAATTCGCTGATATCTGCAGCTGGTGCAAGACGCGGCAAATGAATAATAACTTTTTAACACCGTCTGTAAGCGATTTTCACGACGTTCATGCCATTCCCGCTTCACATATTCTTATATTAAGGTCAACTTACACAGAGTGTTCGAATACAGATATATCGGTCTCCTGCTAACGCACGACATGGCATGGTCAAAAGACAGCGATGCCATCCGTAATAAGGACCTTTAAAGACTAGGATACTTACATCGCACCTTGCGCGCTGGCGCTCAGGTAACTAAGCTTTTAACATGTAAAATACTCATTTGCTCCATCCTCGAATACGCTTGTGTTGTTTGGGATCCATAAAAGCAGTGTGATATCAACAAACTAAATCATATATGCAGAAGAAGGTCATGACTTTTATTTGCCGTAGATTTGACATGAGTTTTTCGCCGTCTGCTTTTCTTCCCCAAATAGGCCTCCCTACTCTTGCCACACGTTGTTGTCTTGAATGCCTCAAACTCATGTACACTTTAGTCACTTCACCTCGTTTTTATTCGTCAGATAATTATCTGACATTTTCGAAACCTTCATCTACAAAGAGCCCCCACGTCCTAAACATTTCGTCCTTTCATGCCCGTATTAATTTCTTTAAGCTGCTTCTCTCAAGCCGTTAAAGTTTGAAATTCTCTAGCAGGCAACATTCTTCATTATCATCAGAAGAATTCTTATAAGCCTGTTCTTAATGTCGTACGTTTGCTTTTTTGTTTTTTTGTATTGTACCCCACTCCTGCAGTAGCCTCGATGAGGGTGCAGTATGTATGAAAGAAAAATAAAGAAATGAACAAAGATTTTACATCGTTTACAAAATATTTGGATTTCCACTGTGGATCGGTTGATACGTTGCATACCAGCACCGATGCTTACAAATTGTCAAATTCTCATATCTAATCACCATCTCTACTCAAACCTGTGTTTGTCTTCTGGCTCGATCCTTGGTCCCTGCTTTTTTCCAGTTCGTTTAATTAACTTAGAACACTGCGCAATTGTTTGTGGCCTTCTCGTCTTTCATAATTTTTATGACTGCATGGTGCGCCAAAAGAATGCCTATGTAAAAGACCAGACATTCTTATGTACTTTCTCTCAGCTCTTTCTGTCCAGAGTGACCATAAGAGATGAATCTAACAAGCCTCAGTGCATACACGTGAGCCACAAAAAAATAATTCTGATTTTCAATTTTAAAACCTTGTGAAGATGAAAGCACCTAGTTCCGTGGCGCCCTTTTGCCCCATAAGCCATTGGGGGCCATATAAATGCACAACTATCATCATCGCTTTTTCATCTTCCGTGCTCATGATCAGTCCTGTTTCTCGCCACCGGTACGCTGTTTTTTTTTTCTCCTGGCAAGGCAAGGCCATTTATCCTGTACGCCCGCAAGACACTTCTATGCCGCTCGCGCAGAGTCGCAGTCGCGCGCATGCGATAGCGCTATGTTCAGGACCTTCGCGAAGATGTACGACCGTTATCTTGAATGTTCTCAGACTTGTACATGGTTCGTCCACGACAGCCTACGTTGTTGTTGTTATTGGAACCTGGATTAGTGCGCCGGACCTGCTGCAGCACCGTAACTGAGCGTAATGAACAGAAGCAGCAGCTTTTAACGCGAAACCATTAAGGGTTCCGTTCAGCAGAAAACCAAATGTAGTCCGTCGGCATTGTATCGAGAAACAGCGGACCGGTCTAAAAGGTAGCTACGTCACATGTGGAGCTGCAGAATTGAAAGGTTATCAGAAGGTTACAACATAACACAAACATGGTTAGGACTTTTAAGTATATGAAGCATATGAATTTTGCTGAAAAAAATACGGTAATTAATCTAGAATCAAACTTCTTACCCTTCGGTTACGAGTCTGTCACGCGAAGCCTAGGCCACGCGGTCACTTTCGTGCGGCTTGGTTAAAGCTAAGATTTATAAGCCGGCAGAAATGGCAGAAGGGCACACCAGGACTAGCCAAGCAGACACACTCAGCGAACGAACACACGAGCCGGGGAAGACAAAGAAGACCAGCGGGTGCTGTCCCACCGCATGGCGGCGCCAGTAAATGGCTAACACTGTGGCATTGCCCTTCCTCTCTGAAAGGGCATCGCCCCGATGCCGCGGAATCACGGAAATCTGGAATAAAGTCTGTGGTGCCGGATTCGGCAGAATAAG
The DNA here is from genome assembly GCF_052857255.1 of Amblyomma americanum. Lineage (NCBI taxonomy): Eukaryota > Metazoa > Arthropoda > Arachnida > Ixodida > Ixodidae > Amblyomma > Amblyomma americanum. Next base: position 38,628,580 of record NC_135500.1, on the reverse strand, counting down.
TCCTAGCGGGCGTGGTAGGGCTTCATCCTGGCAACGTGGACGATTTCGGATGCCGCCTGCCGCCTGGAGGAGCGAAAAGACTCTTGCGGGAGCACTTCGTAGTTAACGTCACTAAGTTTGCGCAGTACCTCGTAGGGGCCGAAGTAGCGGCGCAGAAGTTTTTCGGAGCGACCCCGCAGACGGATTGGGGTCCAAACTCAAATTTATCGCCAGGGTGGTAAAGCACCGCACGGTGATGAACGTTCGTTGAGCGTCGCTTTCCTGCTGGGTACGGGTTCGCTGCCTAGCTACCTGGCGGGCGGCTTCTGCGTGCCGAACGAACTCTTCAGCGCCGGCGACGGAGGGACGTGCAACGTCCGGCAGTAACATTGTGTCCAACATAGTCGTGGCTTCGCGACCGTGCACCAAACGGAATGGCGTGAAGCGCGTCGTCCCTTGAAAAGCAGTGTTATATGTGACGTAAGGCAAGATCTGGTCCCAGTTCTTATGGTTGGTGTCGACGTACATGGAAAGCATGTTGGCAATGGTCTTATTGAGTCGCTCAGTCAGTCCATTTGTTTGAGGATGGTAGGCAGTGGTTCGACGGTGATTGGTGCCACTGAGACGAATAACTTCCTTAGTAAGGGCTGATGTAAAAGCCGTGCCTGGATCAGTTAAAACGACTGCAGGGGCACCGTGACGGAGGACAATGTTAAAGATGAAAAAGTATGCAATTTCGGCAGCGGTTCCGCAGGGAAGGGCTTTCGTCTCAATACCGGGTGAGGTAGTCGGTGGCAACTATAATGAACCTGTTGCCCAATGATGATGTCGGAAATGGTCCCAGCAAGTCCATGCCGACCTTGTGGAAAGGGATTCGAGGCGGATCAAAGGGTTTCAATAGGCCGGCCGGCTTCACAGGTGGTGTCTTCCGACGTTGGCACTCGCGGCAAAACTTAACGTAGTACTGGACAACTGTAGCAAGCTGAAGCCAGTAATACTTCTGCCGTATCCGCGCCAACGTGCGAGAAAAGCAGAGGTGGCAGGAAGAAAGGTCGTCGTGGCATGCGTGCAGAACTTCGTCTCGAAGCACCATTCGGACCACGAGCAGGTACGGAGTGTCCGTGGGAACATAGTTTCTCTTGTAGAGGATGCCACCGCGCAAGCAGAACGACGATAGCCCGCGTGTGAAGAAGCGGGGCGGCGATGAGGTGCGACCTTCGAGGTACTCTATGAGGGGTCGTAGCTCGGCGTCATCTCGCTGTTGTTGAGCAAGGATGGACGCGGTTAAACAGCCAAGAAAAGCATGATCGTCTTCCGTGTCAGCAATGGTGTACGGGAGAGGAGCACGGGACAGGCAGTCTGCGTCGCTGTGTTTGTTGCCAGACACGATGGTAACATCAAATTCTTGCAAGCGGAGACTTCAACGCGCCTGCCTCCCCGATGAGTCTTTAAGGTTCGCGAGCCAACAAAGCGAGTGGTGATCGGTCACGACTCGAAATGGACGACCATACAAGTATGGGCGAAATTTCGTTACCGCCAAAACGACAGCAAGGCCCTCCTTTTCCGTGGTAGAATAATTCGCTTCAGATCGCGACCGAGTGCGGCTTGCATAAGCAATCACGCGCTCAACACCATCTTGCCACTGAACGAAGATGGCACCCAGACCAACGTTGCTGGCATCGGTGTGTATTTCCGTCTCCGCCTCCTCGTCGAAGTGGCCATGAATGGGCGTAGTTTGGAGGCGGTTCTTGAGGTCGTCGAAGGCCGTCTGCTGTTCTTGGGCCCAGATGAAAGGATGGTCGTCCTTTGTCAAGCGAGTCAGAGGCTCGGCTAGTCGGGAGAAGTCTCGCACAAAACATCGGTAAAGGGCGAGAGGCCGGCCGATCGTATGGTTTCCAGTACTGCAATCAAGCGCTTGAGATGCTCGTCGTAAGAGGCAGAAAAAAACGACAACATTATCAATGTAGACAAGGCAGGGCTACCATTTGAGGCGAACGAGGACAGTGTTCACCATTCTTTGAAAGGTGGCAGGAGCAGAACACAAGCAGAAGGGGAGCACCTTGAACACGTACAACCCGTCAGGAGTAACGAACGCTGTCTTCTCGCGGTCCCGTTCATCTACATTAATCTGCCAGTACCCACTGCGGAGGTCAAGAGAAGAAAAGTAGCGGGCATGACGCAGCCGGTCGAAAGAGTCATCGATTCGAGGTAACGGTTAAACGTCCTTTTTGGTAATTTTGTTAAGTCTTCGATAGTCGGCACAAAATCTCAGTGTCCCATCCTTTTTGGCGACCAGCACAACGGGCGAAGATCATGGGCTTGTAGACGGCTGTATGACATCATCCTGAAGCATTTCGTCCACCTGCAGTCGTATTGCCTCACGTTCTCTCGCCGACACTCGATAGGGGTGCTGACCAATAGGCCGCTCACTGTCATCAACTATGATGCGATGTTTCGTTATGGACGTCTGCCTGACCTTAGAGGTGGTCGCAAAGCAGTCATGAAAAGAGTCAATGATGGTTTGCAAGCGGCGATGCTGATCAGTGTTCAAATGAGGGTTTACTTCAGCCTTAAACTGTCCGACTAGGTCTTCCTGGAGGGGTGTCCCTGGACGTTGACAACGCGCAGTGGGTGGCGGGCTCGCTAATTTCATCTAAATAGGCGATGGCTATATTTTTCGCCAAGTGGCGGTACTCGGCGCTAAAGTTCGTAACCAGAAGCTCAGTTCGCTGGTTCTGCAAGGCAACGACACCCCGTGCGATGCAGACTTGTTGGCTCAGCAGTAAAGACAAGTTTGCTTCTGCGATGCCGTTGGACGCGCGGGGGTTGTCGCAGTCCACCGTAACAAATAAGCTGGCACGCGGTGGTAGAGTTACGTGGTCGCTGGACACGCGAAAAATGGGTCTTCCTGGCGCACTACCGTCGGCTACGGTGCATGGGGCGAAGAATGTCACCATGAGTTTGCGGAGGTTGATGGCAGCCCCATTTTCGCGAAGAAAATCGAGACCCAGGATCAGGTCCTTGGAGCACTCAGCCAGCACAGCGAAGCAACCAGTGAAGATGATACCGCGAATCTCAATCCTAGCGGTGCTGACGCCGAGCAGCATCACCACATGACCACCAGCGGTCCGAATTTGTGTTCCGTGCCAGGGTGTCGGCACTTTTCGCAAGAGGGTAGCAAGACCACGACTCATAACTGAGAAATCTGCGCCGGTATCGACGAGGGCAGTCACATGGTGGTCGTCAGCGAGGACTGGTATTTAGGCTGAAACAACCTCATTTTCGGGAACGCGCGCAGTGGAAGGTTCCGGAGTGGAGGGTCGAGGTGTTCGTAGAAATGGGGCGTCGAGCAGAGGTTTTTCTGGGTGTCGGAAGGAGGTCGGAGCAGCTGGAAGATCGTGTTGAAGGGTCAAGTCGGCGAGCGAAGGATCTTGTTCGAATTGCGGAGCAACGGCGGCCTTACCCCCAGAGGTCGCCGTCTTCAGTTTTCCCGGCGTGGTCTACGGGGCTGCCGGATGAACGGCTGGCGACCTGGGGAAGAGAACCGACAGGGCGACGGCGACCTGGACGGGCGCTGTGGCGAAGGCGCAGGGGGACGCTGGCCGACAGGTACTGCTCGATGTCACGGGGTAGTTCACCATAGCGTGGCCGGGGTGCGTCTGGTGAAAACCCTCGCAGGCCTATCCGACGATACGGGCAGTGACGCAATATGTGGAAGCACCGCAGTGGAAGCACAGGGGCCGGTTGTTGGATGTGCGCCACGCGTGTGCTTTGCTGAGGGGTGGTCATGCGTCGGAGAGGGCAGGCGAAGTCGAAAAGCGTTGATGCGGCGCAGAAAGAGCAGGGCAGTAAAACGCCGGTGGTGCTGGCGCAGAGATGCGCAACGCTTCACTGTACGTCATGACATACGGCTCAGGCAGCGGCTGGGGACAGGCCATTGGCTGCACCGCTCGACGGACATCGTGGCGAATGACATCCGAGATGGCTCCGACACCCAGGTGTTGCTCGACAGGGCGAAGCTTCTGTAGCTCCTCGCGCACAATGCTCCTTACAGGCTCACGGAGGGCATCACGCTCGGTTCCAAGCTGCGGCATGTTGGCGTCTATAGCAGTTATATTCGCCGGACGGCGCACCTTCTTCGTTTCGGACATGGTGGGATCCGCACGGTTGAAGAGCCGCGTCATGTCTTCTACGAACATGGCGACGCTCTCATCTGGCCGCTGCGCTCGGGACTGCAGGACGACTTCAGCTCGCTCCTTCCGTTCGTTGCTGCCGAAGGTGTCGAGCAACTGTCGCCGGAAGTCTTGTCAGGTGGGGATAGCGGATTCGTGGTTTTCAAACCACGTCTTGGCGGAGTCTTCCAGGGCAAAATAGACATTGCGCAGCTTGCCGTCCTCGTCTCACAGGTTAAACGCAGCGTCTCGGCCGTAGCTGGCCAACCAGTCTTCCACGTCTTCGAACTTGTCGCCATGAAACGACGTGGGAGTACGAGGCGCTTGAAGATGCAGCGGTGGGGAACTGACGGCATTCTGGGTGGTCTGACTTGTCGAGGTGGGCGTCATTGCGCGGGGTCTTGCCGTCAGGGATCGGAACTAAGAATTTAAGCCTCGTAAGCGGCGGCTTGCCTTGTGGACAGGTGTCGTGTCCACTGGGCGTCGTCGGAGGCTCCTGGGAGGTCTTCGTGCATTGGGGGCTGAGTTTCTGACTATAAACTTTGAGCTTTAAGTGTGCGCCGCCTGTCCTCATGGACTTGTGATTAACTCGTTTCGTTGCCGCTCTTTCTTTCCTTTTTTTTCCCTCTGTTCCCCTCCCCACGTGTAAAGTAGCCTACTGGGCATCGCCTAGTTTACCTCCCTGGCTTTCCGTCCTTCTGTTTCTCTCTCTCTCTCTCTTTATTGCCTTGCCCCACTACTATTCATTGAGGCGACAAGCCAGCGTATTTTTGGAAGCTGGAGCAGACGGTTACGCGGAAGCGAGGGAAGCGGCCTGCATTGCTCCGACTCCTCTTTCTTAGTTTAGCTTGGCAGGGTTAATGAGGTTCAAACGAAGCGGTTAGCAGGGCGGCTAATATTATGAGGTCTCTTTGTGAATCAGTCGTTCTTGATTGCGTTTTTTTCTCCAAGTTTTAAAAACAAAAATCAAACGTATCAGTTAAATTTGTCCTCGAATCAGGCTACTTCGCAACTGCAAATAAGCAAACCGTCGTCTCATCGTATCACCAATCTACATGCAGTCAACACCGTTGAGAGTGAAACCCAACCGTCTGCAAGATATTTTTGCGGAACAAGCCTTTAAGGGAAGCAGTTGAGAAAGCACAACTGTTAGGTTTCAGACGTGCCACAGCTGTATGCCTTAGAGCAGTGTGGCGACGGACCATTTGAAAGAGAAATTTGTCATTACCGCGTGAAATTGTCTACATATGGGGCAGCAATAAGAAAAAGGGATCTCAGCGAATGTTGGAAAAGCGGATGTAAACTACACAAAAATAGTTATATTTGGCAGGTCATCCTCCGCGATGCAGGCATACATGAGAAAATCGGCGCTTTGTGAACAACAAATGCAGCATAACTCTAATGAATTCAGCGACCTAGCTGAACACTACGGCTGATACTATGAAGTTACAACTACGAGGAACACTAAATATTCGCTGTCCTTTTTCAGTGCAGCGAGTGGCCGGGGAACAGAGCAGTCCGTCATAAATTATCGATTGCCATGTAAATAGACCGATTGCATCTTGCACAATACACATTCAAAAGTGCCCGATTATTAATGCCACGAGTGAAACAACTATGCGCTGCCCATTTCTAGTTCAGTCGCATTATTTCAGCCGCCATGTAACCGCATAAAAACAACGAAACACGTGTAGCGCGCAGTACGCGACCGGCGTGGGACCCAGCCTACCGCTGCGATAGGGAAACGGCGGCGCGGGGTGGTACAACCATTGAGTTTCTTACTATTAACTAGAGGGAAGGCTGGTGGCGCTATACCTCAGGCACCAAGGGCGCTCAAAGCATCATGGGGAGATGAGCTATTGGTGCGGGACATTCGTTGTTTTTTTTTCGGGAACATAGAGTAGCGTTACTGAGATGTCCCATTTCGTCCATGGCACGCACTGTGCGCAGACGACTTTGGCGCAAACGTAGTGTGCAAAAGCCATAGTAGCGAATGCGCAACAGCACACGACGCCAATAAGAGCTTTTTGTTTTTTGAAATGCCATGAATAAGACCTCCTAAAATGCTGAACGTAATAACGCAAGAAATAAGGACGTAGAAGAAACAAGGACCTAGAAGAAACAAGGGCGTCTTATTCTACGTCCTTGTTTCTTGCGTTTTTACGTTCAGCATGGAAAACCAACTCGCCCTAAGGCGGTCTTTATTGGACCTCTTAAAATGGTTGAAGCGCCACATCTTTTTTTCAAAACATATTACTTTTTAAAAGTGCGCCTCTTAATCACGAAATATTGGCTTTCGTGGTCGGCAATACTTGGCCAATAGGACAGCAAGCGATTGCTTATTTTGGGAAAACTTTTCATTTACATGCTTTTCTGCTCGTTTGTTGCAATTTTAGACAGGATATTTAATGTTAGGACATTCTTCATTATCGAACAACGTTTGTTTTCTCATTAATTTTTGCGAAATTTCGTGGCTCTGTAGTCGTTAGCTCTCAACCCCATGATGCTTAGAGCGCCCATGGTGGCTGAGGTGGTCTCTAGGAAGCTCCATGCAAACTCCCATAGGTGGGACGCCAACTTTCCCTCTAGTTAATAGTAAGAAACTCAATGGGCACAAAGGGTGTCCACACCCGGAAAGCGGAGATGAGCGGGCATCAAGGCAGCCTACGGGTTGCTCTTCCCGAGCGACCTCTCGCGACCAGTCATTGATTGAACTGCCACCTACTACGGCAGAAAGTTTGCTCACAATCCTGTGGACAAGTTTTCTTGACCTCACGAGGTGGCCTGCCCTAGGAGACTCACATGCCACCTACGGTGCTTCTTTTGGGATTTTTCGTGCATTTTTAGCTCACGGCCAACGACATCGGCTTTCTGCGACACGTCATCCTTAATGCTGTCGTATTAATGTATAAAAACTGTCGGATGCGGGGTTTAACGACCCGCAGTAAGCTCTGGGCTATGAGGGGAGCCGTAGTGGAGGGCTCCGAGTTAATTTAGACCGCTTGGGGATCGCTAAGGTCCGCTGGCATCGCACAACACATGGGCGTTTGTGTAATTTGTCTCCATTCTATATGTGACCGCCATCGGGATCGAACACGGGACCTTACGATGAGCAGTCGAAATCCGCTGCACAACAAAAATATAAAAACCAGCGTTATTATATTCCAAACTAAGCATTCAACGAACAGAAGTAAGTCGTGCATTGCTAAATTTTTTATTAACCATCAATTTTCCGAAATATTCGGCTATTAAAGGAGATGAATCCTGCAATCCAGCAAACGATACTACTAAACGTATCACCTAGATACAAAATACAGGGTGTGAACGCTGATTTTAGCTTGTCTTAGACTTCTGCTTCGTACACGGCACTTTTCTGCGTGCGGGGCAAATAACCGGCTGTTTGATACAATTAATTTACTCGAAATCATAGTGTTTCTAACAAAAGAGAGCGTACGGTGGCAGGTGATAGCGAAACTGCCGAGCTCTGTAAAAATGCAGTACTTTTCTTAGGCCGCTACGGCTGTACACTAGTTGCAGACTGGCACATGTACAGCCAACAGGGCACATTTTACGCCGATAGCTTTAATTTTTTTACACCGACACAGTCAGTGAAGCGCAGTAGTAGGCAAATCTTTCATGCTGAATATTTCTTTCGTATTACTTAAAAGCAAAGTCTATTCCGCATCCATTGGTGCCTGGCGGAGCTGCGTGCGAAAGGAAGTAAATAAAGCACTTCCTGAATGTCATTTGGGCGTCAACGTTCGCCACGCAGCCGGAAGGCTTGCATAAACACCGGCTGCAGCGTTAGACCGGCTGCTGAAGGCCGTGTGGTAACGCGTTGTTCAGTTTGCCGCCTCACTATGCTCCGACTGGCAGCAGGAAAGCATTCTCCAAGGCATTTGGCCGCAAGGACTCCCGGTCTCCTTGAGGCCTAGATGAGAATTGAGCCACAGCGAAGCTGCAGCCGTCGCACTTTTTTTTGCGGTGGGGAATCATTTGGCTGGAAAAGCATCGCATATCAGAAGTATAGGCAAGCAAACATGAGGGCGCAGTAGTAAGTAGCAAGACAAGGAAAAAGGAATAATGTCTTTCCTTTTTAGTTCGAGTGAATCCTAGGCAAGTTTTGTTTTTGCAGTTAGCTTTGAAGGCCCATGCCCTCCATGACGTGTTACAAAGATTTGGGCTCTGGCGAAGCACAACTGCAATATATGAAGTCTTTACCATGGAGGACAAATGTTGTTTTTAAAGAAACTTCCAGCGCTACCAAGCGACTGCGGCAACTATGTCGCCATCGACGCTGTACATTTTAAAATCCTGAATCCACCTTATTTCAGTGTCGAAACAAGTGGCAGCCTCGAACAGTTCCCTAAACAGTGCGATCTTGGCGCGAACAGCTGAATGGACGTCCCCGTTGTAAATGTCGGATTCAACATGTTGCTATACAACTGCACACAGTGCCTTGTGCTAAAGGTCCTATGTTGGTACCCTCGCAGAAGCGTTTATTTACCATTCGTTGGTTCACGCCTATAATGTCATTATATGGTTAATCCTATTTTCATCCCGAGTATTTAATTCGAATAGAAAAGTCCGACCAGCGAATTCTAGCACGAGAAAATCAAATTGTTTAACGGGCAAAAAGATTCATCGCAGTGTGTTATCGTGTGCCGTGATGCAAAAACAAAAACAAATACCAGGAACACAAACAGGGAATAGAAAATTGCTGCGTAGACCCCAGGAATAGAAAAAGATAATTGTTAGCAATTGGGACTTACAATGCCATGGGACTCGCAAGTATTTTCTTCATGAATGCCACAAGAAAAGGTGGCAAAGGAAGCCTCGAAAATGGAACAAAAATAGATGGTTCATGCGCACCACAAAGTAGCGCGCCTAAAGCCTTTGGCGTGCAGCCGCGGACCGACGCTCTCCCGCATCGCATCGCTACGGCATGTGCACCTCTCCGTTGGGCCGTACGTCTAGAAGAGAACGTTCAAACGATGATCATCTACACATGAGAAATCGTCAAAAACGAAACGCCGAGGAAAGTGAAGGATGTGTATTTTTTGTTCTTGATGCTCAATGGCACGCGGTCACTGGAATAGCCTAACAGGAACTGTCATTGAACTTCCTTTGCGATAATAGTAACAGATGTCAAGCCTCTCGTACCCCGTTCACTATGAGAATGGGCAGATGTACACATAATAGTGCAAGCATTTGGTGGTGTGCCGAGACCACCCGGTTGACCCCGACGGAAACGCGTTTACTGTTGACCTTTAATACTTTACCGGCCCATAGCACGCATGCACCGACGTAGTCCCATGAACAGTTAGGGATGCCCATGAACAGTTAGGGATGCAATCCCGCTCTGCACAAACGCTGTTTAATTTCACGTGATTCATTGTCACTCGCGGATTTGTGCAGCCGCTTCGTTTGGCTACGTGCATTGAAACGCAGCGCCAAGTGTCATACCCACCAATCACGTGGTTCGTATAGCCACGTAAGGTCGATGGCGGCACGTGCCTGCGACTTCTGTTTATTCATTTTTTTACACGCTCACTGCTGTCTTTTAAAAGACGAAACAGTAGAGCATGCTTCTACAGATCCGATGCACATGTCCAATAAAAACAAAAGCGAAATATATTTCTCTCAAGCCACGTGAAAAAAAAACAAGTTAGATGGCACTCGCGCTCAGTAAAATTACGATGCGACCAACTAACATGCAGCGCTTTTTTTTCAAAACTATACGGACGCGTATTACCGCTGCAGTGCGATGTTAGTGGACGTAGTGGCGGCTAGGCATACAGCCACCGCTGATCTTAGTAGCATCTTTTTGAGTCTGCCGCATATCTAATGCACAAAGTCAAGCCGGTTGGCGTTGAACTGAAGTAGAAACGCCGAAGCGGCACCATCATGGTTTACCTGTCTTGTGTATCTGGCAACTTCGTCTGCGCGTGTGCGCACTTCACGGAATCGCGTCCATGGCGACGTTGTCGTCGTTGCTTAATCTTGTCTTTGTGACGATGTTCGAAGCTGTTCCAGATACTGCCATTGGGACCTGCGCGTCATCGTAGCAGGCGACTGAGGAACGGCGCACCGGTGTTGCAGAGCAAATGAGATGATTGAACCAAGGGGCGATAAAGGTGCTTGTCCAGCATTTTCGCCATCGGTGATTTTTAGATTACTGGCAAGTGACGCACTCGAAGTTCTAGCTGTAAAGACGGTTTTTGAAATAAACAGTACATTAAACGCAGTTTGAAAATATTCAGGGCAGTAATTATGTAAAGATGGTTTAGAAGAACGTCAGTTTGGGCTAGATGGTGCATTATTTGAGACAGAAATGGTAATAGCGCTGCAATTAGACGTACACAAGAAAGACTGACACAGGACATGCGCTAACTTCATCTGATTTTATTTACTGCAAGCCAGCAAATATATGGAAAATTCAAGGCATGCGCAAACAACACCTACACAACAGGCATCAACAAAACCGTTCAAGATATGATATCTCATTCTTGAAAAGGCGAACCGAGGTATCACTCACGCAGTCTACTCCCCTCTTCCTAATGTGGAATGCTTCCAGAAGCTCCCTCGCCTTCGTATCTCCACTCCTGCCCAGAATCTTTATCTCCCAGCAATGCAAGAAGTGTGAGCCACGGCTTCGGGAGATAAAGATTCTGGGCAGGAGTGGAGATACGAAGGCGAGGGAGCTTCTGGAAGCATTCCACATTAGGAAGAGGGGAGTAGATTGCGTGAGTGATACCTCGGTTCGCCTTTTCAAGAATGAGATATCATATCTTGAACGGTTTTGTTGATGGCTGTTGTGTAGGTGTTGTTTGCGCATGCCTTGAATTTTCCATATATTTGCTGGCTTGCAGTAAATAAAATCAGATGAAGTTAGCGCATGTCCTGTGTCAGTCTTTCTTGTGTACGTCTAATTGCATCGCTATTACCATTTCTGTCTCAAATAATGTCACATCTAGCCCAAACTGACGTTCTTCTAAACCATCTGTCGAAAACCCAGGGCCCTTTTGTGTGTGACCACCCGTCGTCTTCCCAAATCAATACCTTTGTGTTTCTCATCGTAGCATCAACATGCCGTGCAAGATACATATCGTTTTGCCTTCGAAAGGGTTTAGTTCCAGTGGATGTGGCTGCACTGTTTGGGTGTTTGCGACCACCCGTAGGGCTACTCAAGCGCATTTGCAAGTTTCTGAAAACAGAGCTGTGGAGACAAATTAGAAGATGTGAAGACCATGTGCGGGCTCTATGTTACAACCTGGATCCGGGGTGGCTGGCGGAGAAGAATCTTCGTGCGATTCGTCGCCTTACAGGAAGATTGACCGAGTTTTGGTGGGCTCACACTCTGAATGAAGTGTTGCAGTCTTCTGCTGTACAGAAGACTAAGAAGCCAGCGGGAAAAGGTGTGACTATCATCGGGGAAGTAGAGCTTCCTAGCGACGTAAGAAACACGTTGAACCAGGGGCCGAAGTTCAGCCATGAACCACGGGTTCAAGCACATGAGTTCCTCGCTCTAAACAGACGCATCGCAGGAAAGGCTGCAGAAGAAAACAAGGAAAGGTGCCTCCTTGATGGTGTGGACGCACTGACCAGATCTACAAGTCGCTCCTCTACTGGACCAGGCAAGGATCCCATGGCAAAAGTGGTGTCCTACTTCAAACAGCACAGCCTCCGGCTTCTCCAAGCCGACAAGGATGGTGGCTTCGTGGTGCTCCCCGAAGGAGAGTTCCGAACAAGAGCAGGTGAAGCGATTGCCAAGAACTTTGTTCCTTTGAAAGCTAGCGCAACGAGGGTAAAAGGGAGAGCAATCTTGTTGTGTAAGGACTTAGAATTAGGTAGGCTGGCAAACCACATCAGTAACAGTAAATACAATGCTCTTTCTGTATTTTTTACAGCAAAAACGCATAGACCGTCGATACCTTTTAGAACTGTGGTCAGTGAGAGTGGCACGTGGCAGGTGGTTCTTAGCAAATTCTTACAGAAGCATCTGAGCTCACTTAGTGTTCATGATCCTTTCGCTACAAAAAGTTCTAAAGATGTTGTTAGGTTTCTGGAGGGGAATGCCTCTATTGGTTATGTCTGTTCTGTTGATGTAGAAGACTTGTTTTATTCGGTGCCCCACGATGCCTTGTTCACTTGCGTGAGGGAAGCCATAGAAAGTAGCGGTGCTGTTAGTTTCCAGAACTCCTCAGGCGTGTCGTTTTGTGATTTTATTAAGTTGCTTGAATTTTATCTTAGTGTGACGTTTGTCTCATTTGACAACAAATTTTACCGCCAAAGACAAGGGATTTGCATCGGATCCTGCGTAGCTCCAGTTCTTACTAACATTTTTCTAGCTTTTATTGACCGCGCCCTAGAACTAAGTTTAACAGGGAAGGGAGTACTAAAAGTATTTAGGTATGTTGACGATTTTCTAGTTGTTTTTAAAAAACAAAATAACTTGACCTACACGGATACTGTTAACACAGTTTTAGCCAACTTCCAAAAAGAGGGGAGGGGGTTGGTGCTCACTCATGAGCTACCCAAAGGGGGGAGCTTACAGTTTTTAGACCTTAATATTACCCTGGGCGAGGATCATGTTTGTTGGCGTTATTCCCCTCGAGCCCAGAAGGAGCTTTTGCCTTACACATCAGCACACTCAAAAACTGTAAAACGCGCCATTGCTCGCCTCTGCCTTGAGTCGGCTCTCGTGAAGTCGTGTCACCATGCTATGCAGATGAGTTTTGACACGCAAGTTGATCGGTTGGTTTCGGCGGGGTTCCCATTGCCGGTTATCACAGCAGTTGCTGAAGCCCTCCTAAGAAAAGTCAAGTGTGCGTTGTTTCACAAGTCGACTGAGCCGAACAAACAGTCGGTGAGACCAGAAGTTGTGCCTTATGTGCACAGGGTCGCGCACAATGTGAAGAAAGTGGCAAAGCGACATGGCGTGCCGGTCGTGTTTTCTGCCCCACGAAAGATTGGCCAGCTATGCGCGCGCATTGGGAGCGATAAAAAGAGCTCCTGCAACAAAAAGCATGGTAAGCAGTACGTGAAGTGCTGCACAGGTGTGGTGTATGAAATACCACTGACATGCGGAAAAGCCTACGTGGGCCAAACGGGGCGGTGCGTTAATGACCGCGCGGCTGAGCACGCAAGATCGCTTACAAATCTAGGAGGTGCGCATCTTTCACAGCATTGCGCGGAGTGCTTCGTTTGTAATCATGCGGCAGAACATGGGCCGGGGCAAAAAAGATGCCAGCAAAGCAAGAAGTGTGAGCCACGGCTTCGGGAGATAAAGATTCTGGGCAGGAGTGGAGATACGAAGGCGAGGGAGCTTCTGGAAGCATTCCACATTAGGAAGAGGGGAGTAGATTGCGTGAGTGATACCTCGGTTCGCCTTTTCAAGAATGAGATATCATATCTTGAACGGTTTTGTTGATGCCTGTTGTGTAGGTGTTGTTTGCGCATGCCTTGAATTTTCTATATATTTGCTGGCTTGCAGTAAATAAAATCAGATGAAGTTAGCGCATGTCCTGTGTCAGTCTTTCTTGTGTACGTCTAATTGCAGCGCTATTACCATTTCTGTCTCAAATTATGTAAAGGTTCATAAATAACTGTGCAGTTGGTTGTAATCGTGGAAAATGAGCGACTTGGCTTTGTTTTCTAAACTCAAGCACCCAGCAAATAATGTGAAATGGAAAATGCCGCAGCAAGTCTGCAGCCTTGCTTTGGCTCGAAGGAACAGCCAGCTAACATTACAGGAGCGCAATTAATTACATGGACAAAGCAACGACTGCATTCGCACATATCATGCGTGCCAAGTAGTCATTAGTCCGCGCTCCTTTTTTCCGCTCTCGTAATGTCAGTTTAGCACCAACGAGAGTTAAAACCATTAAACGAACTTGAGGGCGCCTCAAAGAAATTTTCGATGAAAAAAAAAATTTGTCAGCCAAAATGATCACTATACATCTGTTTTCATGATTTGAAGATTATTTTATGTATTAAAATTGGCTCACAAGAGTTATATTTCACAACACCTAAAACACGACCCACGCTTTCCGTACATGGCGCTTTTGATAAACGACATTATTTTGTTTCGTCCGAACTTTTATATTAACCTCTGCTAACTTGGCAAAGCTGGCCAGTTCGTTTGTGATTGTACGTCACGTTTTAGAACAAAAAGCTGCTGGGCATAGAAGGCTTTCAATTTGTGTTGGCTTATCAAAGCTACTCCTGTTGAAATTCTCGTTTTATTTTGTCCAGAAAACTTCCGCCTCGAAATCTACCGCTCAGGTTAAAAGAGAAAAGATATCGAATTTAAAATTTTGATGTTAACCTACGGCGCTTCCACGTTTTGCAAACTCTATGCGTAATTTTAAGATTGTAGTGTGGAGGTTGTGCGGACGAACGTTTCTGCAATAGACAAGCATATCATTCCAAGGCGTTAGGGGAGGTTTGGTTGGCTTGGTTCTTAATATCGGTTGGCGGCCATCAGTCCATGACTTCTCGCGACCTTCTCCGCCCATTCCACCAGCCTCTTCTGTGAGGCCGGCTCTGAGCTAGAGACCGCGATCTCCCAACCTGCTAGATCTGTGAGGTTCCAGCTAGATGGTGGTTGGAGTTCTCGGCATATGAAGAGTATGTGTTCGAAGTTTGCTCTCGGAGACCCACAAAGAGAGCATTCGGGCTTGTATTGACCCGGATGTATTAGCGCCATATAGGCCGGTGACGGAAACGTTCTGGACTGGAGTTTCTTCCATATAGTCTGTTGTTTCTTCGTGAGGGTGTGGTGTGGTGGCGGATATGCGAGCCTTTTCTCTCTGTAGTGTAGCGTGATTTCATTGTAGCTGATTAGTCTGTCCCGCGCGCAATCCCTCTCGACTGTTTGGCCTGCTCGGTTGACGTACGCTCGAGCAGTAGAGTGCGCCTCCTCGTTTCCGGAGTTTCCTGCGTGGGCTGGCACCCAGACTAGTTGAATTGGTCTGGGGTCGTGGGGGTTTGATTGGAGAATTTTGTAGGCGGTAGATTGGATCTGTCCCTTTGCAAAATTCTTGATTTCGGTTTTGGAGTCGCTCATTATGATTGTGGCAGTGGAAGATGCTATGGCCAGTGCTATGGCCGCCTCTTCCGCTTCGAGGGAGGTGGTTGCCCTAATCGAGCCCGAAGCCTTGTGTTTGAGGTCGTGTGACACCACGCTTAGGGTAGGCTGGGTTGCATGGATATTCTGCCGCGTCTACGTAGACTGCGTCTCCGTTGTCCGCGTGTTTTTTATACAGGGCTTTTGCGCGTGCTTCGCGTCTTTCGCGGTGCTGGGTTGGGTGTACGTTCTTGGGTAGTGGGTGGACGATTAGCTTTTCTTTTATTTGTTTAGGAATGCTGTTGGTGTTTTCCGGAGGGGGACCATTGGTTGCACCTTTAATGCGGCTAGAATGTGTCTGCCCGTGTTTGTGGAGGATAGTCTGTCCAACTGTGCTGTGCGGTGGGCTTCAGTCAGTTCTTGTAGAGTGTTGTGGACCTCCATGCGGAGGAGTCTGTTGTTCGAGGTCCCCTGTGGGAGATTTAGGACCGATATGTAGGCCTGTCTAATTAGTGAGTTTACTCTGTCCGTTTCTGCCTTTGTGAGGTGAAGATAGGGGAGTGAGTATACCATCAGGCTAATCACGAATGCTTGCACTAACCGCCTGAGGTCGTGTTCTCGCATGCCTCGGTGCTTGTTTGCTATTCTTTTGGTTAGCCTGATGGTTTGATATGTCAAGACTGCGAGTTTGGATATGGTCTCTGTCCTTAGGCCGTTGCATTGGATAAACATTCCGAGAATGCGGAGTTTCGGTACCTCCGGTACTGGGAGGCCGTCGACCTTCACTTGTACAGAGGGGTTCCCCTCTTTGTGGCGGTCAGAGGTCGGGTGGAGCAGCAGGATTTCGGATTTGGTCGGCGAGCATGCGAAGCCTATACAGGCCGCGCACTCGGCTACCGCGTCCGCTCCCGCTTGGAGGGTTTCCTCCATTTCGCCGACATTTCCCGTGATCGTCCACAGGGTGATGTCATCTGCGTAGCAGGTATGGGATAGATGTCGGATGCGCTCTAATTTTCGGGCCATCGGTAAGAGCGTAATGTTGAAGAGCAGTGGAGATAAAACTGAGCCTTGGGGTGTGCCCCTGCTTCCTAGTGGGAAGGGGGAGAATTCTGTGGTCTCAAACCTTATCTCCGCAATCCCGCTA
The DNA here is from genome assembly GCF_052857255.1 of Amblyomma americanum. NCBI lineage: Eukaryota > Metazoa > Arthropoda > Arachnida > Ixodida > Ixodidae > Amblyomma > Amblyomma americanum. The sequence continues at coordinate 38,612,214 of NC_135500.1, read as the reverse complement.
TTCAGAAAGGCGGTTATATAAGCGTGTGTTCTACTTCCTACGCCTAAGTCACATAGGGAGTTTAGTATGGCTTCGTGCTGGACATTGTCGAACGCTTTCGTGTGGTCTAGGGCTAGTAGGGCTGTCGTGCGCTTGCCGTGTCTGGGGTGTAGAATTTCTTCCGAGATTTGAAGCATCACGTCCTGCGTGGATAGGTTGCTTCTAAATCCCAGCATCGTATAGGGGAAGAGGTCCTGTTCGTGCATGTAGGTTTGGAGACGGCCGAGAATAAAGTGTTTGAAGAGTTTTCCTAGGCATGAGGTGGGCGAGATGGGACGGAGGTTCGCCAATTGAAGTGGTTTTCCTGGCTTTGGAGTGAAGGTTACCTTAGCGTGGGTCCATTCCGGGGAGAGGGTGCCTTCCCTCCAGTGTTTGCTGAACAGTTTGGTTACGGCTTGAATCGAATTTTCGTCCAGGTTCCGTAATGTTTTGTTGGGGATTTTATCTGCGCCCGGCACCGACGTAGTGCGCAGTTAATGCATGGCTGCTCTCACTTCCCACGTCGATATGTCTTCGTCGAGCTCGGGGCTCGGAGGGCCTGAGTATTGGGGGAGTGGGGTCCTAGCTGTGGTTGTGAGATACCTGTATTTTAAGTTTTGGATTAGGGTGCTGTCGTCCACATCTAATTTTTGAACGATGCGGTTGACGTTACGTTATTGGAAGTCTTTAGTGTTTTCTGGTTCCAAGAGGCAACGTAGAAGTTTCCACGTGTCTTTCAGTCCCAGATTTCCTTCCATGCGGTTGCAAATCTGGCCCCACTGTTGACGGGTTAGGTGTGCTGCATTTGCTTCGACCTTTCTTACTAAGGCCGCTATACTTAGTTAAAGAGGTCTGTTGCGTTTGTTTTTTAGCCATCTTTTTTGCGTACTCGAGTGTGCTTCCCACATGTGGAGAACTCTACTGCCCACGATTTCCGTTTCTCGATTGCTCGGGGCTTGGGATGGGGCACTTCCGACGTCCTTCGTGATCGTATTCACCCATTTTTAAAGGTGAAAGGTGTTCTATCTCAGTAGGGGATTCCATCCGGAGATTCCTAAATTTATCCCATTCTGTGATTGTTAGTGGTCGTTTTACAGAGGGGTAGGTAGGTAAACTCTTTTATTGCGCCCAAAAACAGGGGACCAGTCAAAGGACCGGTTGCGCTGACTTAGAGGAGGTCGGCGGGGATCCTTTGGGATGCCGCGGCCTCCACCGCGCGCTGGATAAGCCAGCGTTGGTCTGCTGGCTTGGAAGTACACAGGAGAGACTCCCACGTCTCTGGGGTGTTTGCGTTGTCTCTGTTGTAATGTGTACAAGTCCACACCATGTGTATGAGTGTGGCCGGAGTTGAGCAGTGTTTACACATGGGGGCTATCTGTTCCGGAAAGATCCTGCTGTATAAGAGGGGGTGTGGGAAGCTGCCAGTTTGTAGTTTGCGCCATTGGACGGCCTCGCGTCTTGTTAGATTGCGGTGTGCGGGAGGATATGTGCACCTTTGGAGTCTGTAGTGCTGGAGTATGTCCGTGTAAGTGGTGAGTAGAGATAGTGAAGCGCGTGGGATATTAGTGTCAGCGGAAGCAGGGTGGCTGATCATACTCTCGGCTCGGCAGCTGAGATCTCGAGCGAGAGTGTGTGCCTGGGCGTTTCCGCTGAGCGACTCGTGGGCTGGAGCCCAAAGAAGTAAGCGAGATGTGGAAGAGGGTGCTGTAGAACGTAGAATGTGTAACGCCTGGCAAGAGATACGGCCAGCATCGTAATTGCGAATAGCCTGTTGAGAGTCACTGATGACGACTTTGGTATTAGGGTCGGCTAGCGCGAGCGCAATGGCAACCTCCTCAGCTGCGGTGACTGTTTCTGCATTGCGAATGCTGCAGGCTGTGTACCAGCTGCGGTGAGGGGCGAGAGCTACCGCCACCATCGCTGGCCTCGATGGATGGTAAGAGGCGTCCGTATACGTGACGTCCGGACGTCCGCTGAAGCGTTTCTCGAACTGACGAGCCCGGTCGGCCCGTCTCTCGGCGTGGTGTTCCGGGTGCATCCGTTTGGGAATGGGAGGAATGCGGAGATTTAGGCGATATTCCGATGTAAGTTCAGCGTAACTTGGGGCCGATCTCGGCGGGGAGATCCCAACTTGCTGCAGTACCGCTCGGCCAGCGTGTGTGAGTGAGAGCCGCTCATACTGGGCGGTGAGGGTTGCTTCGATCAGTTCGCTCACGGTATTGGAGATTCCGAGAGCCATGAGCTTATGGGTAGCTGTGGACATGGGAAGACCTAGGGCCGTCTTGTATGCTTTTCGAAGTGACGCGTCTAGCCGTTCGCTTTCGGCACGAGTGAGACGTAAGTAGGGTCCAGAGTAGGTGATGCGGGAGCAGACGAAAGCTTGAACGAGGCGCAGGAGGTTGGACTCTTGCATGCCATGATGCTTGTTGGAGATTCGCTTAAGGAGGCGTCCGATCTGCACAACCGACTGGTCGATGCGTTGGATCGTGATGTTGTTGCTGCCGTTGGCCTGTAGATGCAAGCCCAGGATCCTGATGTTGTCTGTTCGAGGAATCGGGTTTCCTTGCACCTGGAGGTTGATGTCCGGAAGTATCTTTGAAGGGCGTCGTCCCGGGGAAGGAATGATGATATACTCGGACTTTGTCGCCGAGCACGTGAGGCCAACTGTACTTAGATAATCTCCGATCCGTTCGATCGCGGTCTGTAAAGTCTCTTCAATCTGGCCGTCACTGCCGCGCGTGATCCAAAGTGTGAGGTCGTCAGCATAAATGCTGTGATGCAGGTGGGGGATGTCGGCCAGTAGCTTCGGCAGGCCTATCAGTGCGACGTTAAAAAGCATCGGCGAAAGTACGGCGCCTTGCGGCGTGCCACGGTTTCCCGGAGAGATGATGGAAGGATCTCCCGTGCCGGCCTTAAGTTGCACTGTGCGGTCGGTGAGAAAGTTTCGGATGTACGCATACATGCGATGTCCGACACCGAGAGCTTGAAGTTGTTGAAGAATCGCTTCATGGAGGACGTTGTCGAATGCCTTGGCAACATCGAGGCCGACGATGACTTTCGTGTCTAGTGTACGTCTCATGACTACCTGATGATGGAGAAGAAGCATAATGTCCGGGGCTGCTAAATGAGGGCGGAAGCCGAACATAGTGTCTGGTAGAAGATGGTTGTCTTCAAGGTATCGTGAGAGTCTGGTCTGGATAACGTGTTCCATCAGCTTCCCAACGCAGGACGTGAGAGAGATGGGACGGAGGTTGGCCAAGGTTGGTGGTTTGCCTGGCTTGGGGATGAGGACTAGATTGGCGCATTTCCACTCTTGAGGGATGGTACCGCTGGCCCAACATTCTTGAAAATAGTCGGTAAGAGCATGAATGGATGCGTCGTCTAGATTCCTAAGCATTTTATTTGAAATGCGGTCAGGACCGGCCGCCGAAGTCGTCTTGAGGCGATTGAGTTCTGCTCGGACCTCCGCTAAAGTGATCGGAGCGTCTAGACAGAGATTTTCCGCGCCCTGATAGAAAGGGAGGTTGGTTGTTGGTTCAGGGCGGATGTAAGTATTTATAAGCTCTTGTTTAAGCTCGTCAGATGTGCCAGGATACTGGTGGAAGATTCGCTCGAGCTGTTGGCGTGTTTGGAGCTTGCCTCCTTCTGGGTCGAGTAAATGTCGAAGGAGGTTCCACGTCTTACGAGCGTTTGGAGTGTTGTTCACCTGGTCACATATGTTGTGCCAGCTCTGTCGAGTGAGTTCTATTGCATATTTCTCGATATTCGTATGTGCGCGCGCCAGTCTACGTCGGATATTGCGGTCCCATTTCCGAGTGGCAAGTAGAGCTTCGAGCGACTTCTTGCGCTCCCACAGATGGGCGTAGTAGCGGTCGCAGTGTGGGATACTGTCCTCTAACTCGACGGTTTGAGTGGCGTCGGCCACTTGTTTGACAATTTCGGTTGTCCACGCCTTGATATCAGTTATAGCGGGAGGTTTGTCCTGCTGTTTCCTGTGCTTCCGGAAGGAGTCCCAGTCAATCACCTGAGCTGGCCGCGTACATTGCCTGGTGGGCTCGTGTATTACGATTTCGAGTACGAAGTGATCACTCCCAAAGTTTTCGTGAGTGTGACACCAAGTCGCTTTAACACCGGAGGTCGTAAAGGCCAGATCCGACGTTGTATCACGATGTAGGCCCGTACCGTGTCTAGTGGGGTAGGACACGTCCGTGATAAGAGTCAGCTGGTTCATATGCCAGTCATTCCAAAGGCGTCGACCTTTAGCGGAGTCATAGTGGTAGCCCCAAGCGCGGTGATGCGCATTAAAGTCACCGAGAATGAGGAGGGGTTGCCCCTGCGCCAGCTGCTGGGCTTTGAGGAAAAGCGGACCGAAAATATCCTTATGAGCTCGGGGAGGGCTGTAGACATTAATTATAAACAGACTAGTGCAACGTTTACGCGAGGGTCGGGGTAATATTTCTAAGAAAACGTATTCGGGGAAAGTTGGATCTAAATTGTGTTGGAGGACAGTGAGGTTACGTTTGACGAGAGTAGCTATTCGAGGTTTTACTCGTTCCGATAGGTATGTACTGTAACCGGCAAGTTTCGTGTTCTTGTCGCATTCCTGGGGAGCTATTAGTTCGGGGCGATCACTCGCGGCGAGGAACTGCTGGAGGACCGGACGCTTACGCGCGAACCCACGACAGTTCCACTTCCAGATGGTGGTGTTACCCGAGCTGCTCGCCATGATTAGGCGGGGATAGTTGTGGGGTTTGAACGGGTGTCGGCGCAGGGGCCGCGGGTACCACGGCAGCGAGGAGTTTGCCCTGTACTTCTATAGCTTTGTTCAGCATGTCAAATTGTTGCGTGACTTGTGAGCCGATTGTGTGGAGTGAGCGTTCGATGTGTGCTTCTAAAGCTTTGATGCGAGTTTGACTGAGGTTGCAGCTTTCCTCAACTTTGGCAAAACGCGCCTGCCAACCCTCCGCGGAGGAGTCGGTGTCGGACGTTGCTTTGCGTTTTTGTGCGGATCGGTTGGGAGGAGCGATATCCATAGGTACTGATTCATATGATCCCTGCGGATGCGGGGGAGACAAAGGGAGTGTGGCCATTGGCTTTTCGAGAGCCTCTACTCTGAGTATAAGTTGTTGGATGACTGCTGTCAGTTCATAATCGCTTTGTGTGTGTCTAGAGTAGTGGGAGTCCCTTCCTGCGTACTCACCGGTTCTTGACGTTCTCGTAGATCGGGTAGAGATGGTAGTGGCCCAGGTGGCTGCTGCAAAGGATGAGGAGAGTCCCCTGTCTGCTGGACGACTGCAGGTGGCCCGGGATTGGTCCGGGAGGTCCCCTGAGAACCCATCCGTGGAGCGGGAGACTTGAGCGGTGGAAAAGAGCTCGAGCGGTCTCGGAGCTGCCGCTGCTGGCTATCGGAGCGTTGCCGGTCCCATCGGCTGGTGCGCTGGAGTGTGATCCGCTTGGCGGTCTCTTGGGTCTTGAGTTTCTCTGCCTCAGCATTTCGAATTTTCTCCCACTTCCTGCGCTTGACATCGTAAGGAATCCTGAAGATTTCCCTGCAGCGACTATCGCCCGTGAAATGTTCTTTGCCGCACAGGCGGCAGATTGGTTTGCACGTGTGGTCGGTGGTAGGATTGGATAGTCCGCAACCTCTACACTTAGTAGTTGTGCTTGCACAAACATCGGCTCGATGACCGAGCTTGCCACAGCGATAGCACACCTCGTACTTCTTCTTGAATAAGTTGCATCTGTGGCGACTATTGCAAAAGTGGACCCAGGTAGGCACTTATCGCTGAGCGAATGTGATGAGTACTGCGGTGGTGTTCCCGAGCCGCCGAAAGTCCAGAATGGGTGGGTTACGGGTGTCTTGTAACTCTGCTTGGATTGTATTTCGATCCAGTCGGAGGTCGACGCCGCGAATCACACCACGGCTCGAGCTATCATCTGGAGCGCAGTAGACGGATATCTCATACGCCTTGTTGTCAACGGTGATCTCTTTGAGTTGCAGCATCCGTTCAGCTCTTTCGACGACTGGGGTGCAGTACGCGAAAGTATTCTGGATCAGGTTAGCTTGTATTAGGTCTTCGTGACGAACAGCGTCCCTGGTGAAGCGAGCAGCAGTGCAAATTGCTTCCAGTAGTTGGTAGGTTGTAATCTTGGAGAGTAGCAGTCCGCCCCGTGGGCGCACAATTAGCTTGAGAGCGTTGCTGGGTAAGCGAGGCTGGTTCGATGCTACAGATTTTTTGGCTAGTAAGCGTCCTCGTTGCCGAGGCGTGAGTTCAGCTTCCGTCTTCGCACGTAGCCCATTGTCGATTTGGGACGCTTGGTTCGGTCCCGCTTTGTCTCCAGGGAAATCTGGCACGACAGGCCCTGATGTTGTTCGCGCTTCCCGGAGCTTGTTAACTTTAGTCAACCAATCACTGGCTGCTAATTCTTCTCGAGAAATTGGGATGCCTTCTACGGTGTGATTGACTTCATTGCGAAGGTTGTTTGAATGATGTAGAGGTCGCTGCCTAGGGGGATCTGCGTGTTGGTCCACTGACATTGTGCGATTTTTTGGTGATAGTGAGATCGGGGGTGGTGTTTAGCTGCACGCTTTTTCCTATGCGCGTGTGCTCTTGCGTATCGTTAACGTTTTGCATTAACGACCAGAGTTGTGATCCCTTTCTGCAATTGTGCTTGTAGCCCCAGCTTATGCGCCTCGCGTTAAAATGTCCTAGGATTAGGGAGCGGGTTTTTCGCGCTGATCTTTAGCTCTTTCCTAATGAGCGCGAGGAGGGGGGGCTCCGCTGCTTTTTGGGGCGCCATACGTGTTGAGGATGAATAAGCTAGGGCTTCTTCTAGTTTTTGGAAGGAGCTCTATCAAGTGAAAGTCTATGTTTTCTTGTTCAATTGGGTGATCTGTAGCGGTGTAGACTCTCTGGACAAGGGAGGCTATCCGCTGGGTGGTAGATGTGTTTGGTTTGTGAGGGGTGTAGTTGAGGCGTTTGGCAGGGGTGTACGCCTCCTGCAAGGCGATGACCGCTGGGATCTTCGTGTCGGGGAGGGATTGTATGTGAAGCTACAGGTTACTGCGTTTAGAGCGGTAACCTCTGCAGTTCCACTGCCACACTCTAAGATCCTTGCGAGTTGCTTCCATCATGAATTAGCTTAGCGGGGGCGAGTGGGTTGAATTTGGTTTGGGTGGAGAGGAGTTTGTCTAGGTTGCTCTGATGGTGAGCGATGATAGCACCTTGTGCTCTCGTCTTTTGCTCGAGCGCTGTCAGGCGGCTGTTGACTGTTGCTGCCCAAGTTTTGATTTCCTTGGACATGTTTTCTATCTTTTGTTCGAGGATATTAAAAGCCTTAAAGATTGTCTCGAGAGACATTGCGCTATCGGTTGTGGTAGAGTTCGGTTCCTTGGCCTTGCGTTTCACGGGGACGCATTATGTGGGGGAGCTTGGTGGGCTGGCTACTGATATAGGAGTATGGATATCTCTGGGGATATCCATCTTTTCTGGGGTGGTTGATCTTTTCATTAGTAGTTGAAGTTTTTTGCTTAGGTTTTCGATTTGCTGGCTCTGTTACTGGATTTATTTGCTCTGCTTTTCTAGCTGTGTCTTTAGCTGGTTATTCTCCCGTACCAAGGAGGGAGATCACGGGCCCCAGCTCACCTGTTTTTCGGACGCGGCTTTACCTCCGCTGCCCAGAGGTGTGAAAAGACAGTGATCTTATCCTTGTTCCTTTTTGTGGGGTAGAGCTCTTCCTCGTTCTGGACTTGGATCTGGAGCAGGAGTTGGCGCGGCCTCTAGAGTTTGACCGCTGCAGGCTTCGTGACTACCGGTGTGTCGGCGACTGCTTCACCTCCGTTTCTCCTTTGGTACAGTTGGCGGTGGTGCCTGGTTGCTTGTTGCCCGGGCGGTTGAAGCGAACGTTTCATTCCTTGGAGCCCGTAAAGTGTGATCCGTTACAAAGGATGCATTTGGCTTCGCACGTGGGTTGGTCGGCAAGTGGGTGATTCTCTCCACATCTGCGGCAGAGATTTTGGCGAGGAGCCATACACACGTCGCTCCAATATCCGGGCTTCCGGAAGTTAAAGCCCGCTTCGGCTTTCGCCAAGTAGGGGTAGCAGTTGTAGATTGCCCCACAGAATTTCAGTTGGTTGGGGACCTTCTTGGTATTGATGAAAGTGATGAGGATCGACTTCGTATTGCCCAGTTGCCTCGCGTCGGAAATGGTGTGGGAATCGCTCTTGTTGTAGGTTTGGAGGTCGTAGAAGATCTCTTCTGCCTGCTGGTCATAGATAGCGTTGCAGAGTACGCCTCGGATGGCGTTGTCGGGTTGGGCTATGTAGGCTTTAACCGGATACGTCGTCTCTCCTACGAGTAGGGAGTTGATCTTCACGTAGCGCGCCGCGTGCTCTTCCGAGGGCGTACTCACGGTGAACGAGTTGTTGAGGGTATTTATACGGATGATGTCCTGTTGACGTACCGCTTCCACAGGGAGTTTCAATATGGTGCACAGACGGAAGAGGAGGAAGCCCACGATGTGCTTGCGAAGGTCTAGGCCTCCGTTGGGTCGGAATATAACTTTCAGATCTTATGTGGGCGATTTCGGTAGCGGAGCCGGGCGCTTGATTTTAGGTAGAATAGGCGAAGACGACTTGCCTTTTTGGGGCTGGGCCGGTGTGGCGAGGCCGGCTGGTGGCGAAAACTTGGTTAGCGAGCACGTGTCAGAAACGGCTTGTTCGTACGAGAACGAAGCTGGGTGCGCTAGCTTGCGGGCCGAAAATACCCGATTCCATCTCGGATCGGTAGCAAACTCTTCGGGCGTGATGTCTTCCCCTTCGACTTGGGAAGCCATGCTTCTGTAGGCATGCAGGGTGTCGAGAGAGGCCATGGCAGTGCACGAGTAGGGAGGTTAGGCCTGGGCTAGGCCAAGGCGTTGCGTGGTCGAGCTATGCCTGGCGCGAGGCTAAGTGAGGCGTCCGCCCCGCGTTCGGAGCAATACTCGAAAGTTTCACGCCAAATTTGGGCTCTAAAGTTTCGAGACGTGGTTAAAAACTATGCGGAGTAGCTGTACGAACCGAGTTCAGCCGCTTTCAGGTCATGGGTCTTCGAAAAACCGCACAAAAGAGTGGAAAATTTCGGAGCCGACGCGACACACGTTCGCCCGCTCCGGTGGCCACCTGGCGGATCTCTTTGAACCAAAGTTGCCGTGTGGTGCAATTCCTACAACATAAACACATTTGCAGAGGATGCAGTCGAATTTAGGGTGCCTTTTCGTAAGCGTTGTTTTAACAGAAAAGTACGCTGAAGTAGCGCTCGTCGAAATATTAGCTAAAGTAGCTTGGTGAGGAAACCTTTTAAACTCCATCATCGTGACACTATGCCTGCTGTCTATGATATTGGGTTTGACACTAAATGAAAAATTGGAGAAGAATGTTAAGCTTCGCTATAAGGGTATCACGCGATAGCTTCAATGGATTAAAGCCCATTGCAGAATTGTTCACTCTCTAACATTCCGAGATCCCTGGGAGCATTGCAATGGCAGGTGCTGCCACTGGCGGGGCTTGTGCAACCCAGGTTGCTCTTCCAGAGCAACCTCTCGCGATCAGTCATTAAATTAACTACCACTTCTCACGGAGCGCAGTTTGCTGACAATCCGATGGGCAGGTTGTGATGTCACCACAAGGTTACGTGACCTGGGCAGTTCGCTTGCCTCTTAGGTTGCTTCTGCAGGGATTTTTTTTTCTCCCATGGTCACGATATTCTGCCACACGGGCTCGGCTCCTTAACGCGATCGCGTTAATATAACTAGTCCATGTTTCCACAAAGTAAACAAGGGAGGAGGGAGTCTCACGGTACATGTCCGAAGTTTCAAAAAGCGGTCTTGTCTTCATCTGGGCAAAGCGTTCATCACTGGCGATGGGTAAATAGGTCCTTCACTCCGAGCAGAAAGTTGCGATCGTGCAGGAGGGTGTCATGTCGTTAGGGTATAGAGATGGGCAGCATGATGTTGAAATCTGTTGTCTAAGAGCGATGTATGCTAAAGACGATTAACCAGCTGACCTGACCTCAAGCACCCTGCGCCTTCCTCCTCCCTTCGACAATACCATTTGTTGGGCGAGTTGGTGCTTACAATGATCCATAACAGCACGACAGACGGGACAGACAAGAGAGGACACAACACAGACCGCTGACTCACAACTAAAACGTTTATTGGCCGCCAGTCAACTGGATTCATGCTTATCTTAAACATAGGAAACAATACGTAGACGTTAATGGCTGCAGATCTAACGATCATCCAATTACTTCAGGCGTACCTCAAGGCAGCGTCTTAGGGCCACTGCTTTTCCTAATCTATATAAATGATCTGTCTGCTTCCATCCCCTGAAATGTCTCTTTAAAGCTTTTTGCAGATGATTGCATACTTTTTAAGACCATAAATAACCAGAACGATCACTACTTCTTGCAAAATGCGCTTCTAGCTGTTCATCAGTGGTGTGTAAAATGGGATATGGAACTAAACCTTGATAAAACTATTCTCTTACGCATTTCACGCAAAAAGCATCTTAGTCCTTTCTCTTACAACCTGCAAAATCATGTAATCCACGAGGTTACACAATATAAATATTTAGGGGTAACGTTAACTCATGACTTAACATGGACTTCACACATTGCAGACATTTGCTCCTCGTCCTTTTCTAAGCTTTGTTACTTAAGGCGGAAGCTTAAAGATGCCCCAAGTAAAGTTAAACTCCTTGCATACTCAACATTCATTAGGTCCAAATTAGAGTACGCTTCGGTATTATGGGATCCATTCATAAAGAAAGACATATACAAGATAGAGATGGTGCAAAGAAAAGCGGTTAGGTTTATTTGTAACAAATACAGGAGGTTAGACTCACCTACAACACTAATGAAAACCAACCATATTCCATTACTTGAAGTACGCAGAAAAATTTTCCGTCTGTTGTTTATGCATAACCTTTTAACACATAAACTAAACATACCCCGCCCTGAAATTCTCAAACAATTGTCGCGCCGAACACACCATTCACGAATTCATTTGCTGGAACCCATTTTTGCAAAGACTGACTCTATCAAGCACAGTTTTTTTCCACGGACTGTTTCCGACTGGAACTCTCTTCCCGAGGCCATTTTCCAGTCCTCAAATTTTAGTAAAGCTCTTGAGAAGCATTTTCTCGAGTAAATGAGCGTTGTATTTCGTTATTCTGTTCATTGTTTGTAACCCCATGTATTTTCTTAGTATTTGTCATTTTCAATGCCTTGTATAGCCCCTCCTGCATGGGCAAATCTATTGGCCTGCAGTATTATGAAATAAAATAAATAAAATAAATACTGCCCCGGTGGCCGGGAAGGAAACAAGCACGTTTGACTTGCGTGATATTCAAAATCACCAGTACATCAGGCACGTGTCAACAGGTAAGACTCATACGTGGGAAATATCCCCGCTACAGCAGGCACAAGTTTGCATTCACAAGTTAACATTCACAATCAAGGTAACGGTATTCCTTATTTGACAGTCTACAGAGGGAGTACTGATACATTGGTCTCAGGTCCTAGCGTTGAAAAAAAGCGTTAAAACTCTCGACCATGTGGGAATTGACTTGATCCATGAACACTGTGAGGCGTTCCTCGATCTTGTTAACGAAGGCTTGGAAGAGGGGAGCTAGTCTCTCCTCAAGGGGGTCGGTTTACGTTTCCTTAACTGCTTAGAGTGCCCTCTTTTTCGCAGGAGGGCTGCGTTGGGGAGGTGATGCGGGGGAAGACGACACTTCTGTGGCTGAAGAGGGTGCCCCTGTTGATATCGGAACTGCACTAGAGCACCCCGCATCCGGGGGAGAACTCTAGGAGTTCCCCCTAATCATGCGAAGCTCGACGTATACTGCGTCTAAGCTAGCCTTAAGCTGCCAATTCTCATCTCTTAAGACCTGCAGCTCCTAATCCAGAGATGTACTTACTTTGTTTAGATTGGGAGGCCACGTTTGCCCAGCTCACCTTCTGGTCTCTCGACCTGCCGGCAGCTGGTCCTCCCTGTCCCCCTCTTCCTTCTTGAAGTGGTTGGAAGGACGTGGATCGGCTCCGGCTCCGGCTCCTCCGGTTTGAGCATTTTTGTTCGTCTTTTTATTTTTCGAAAGTGCAAACCACCGTTTTCTATCAGCTGTGCTTATTACGCGACTAAATGCTCGTCTGTGTTTTTGGTACACACTCGTGAATGAATTTTGTACTGATACATTCGGCTTCCACACTCTTTTCTTTTGCTTAGAATACCTGTACTCCATCTCCAGAAGACAGATGACAAAGCTCCTGATCGATCATTAATTCCTCAACCCACATACATGCAGCCTTACATAGCCTTTCTTGACGCCGGTGTATTGAAGCGAGTTCAGCGGATGTAGGTTCAATAGTCCGCAAAAATCTTTCTTAGACTTCAAACCTGGGCCTAACGCGTTAGGACGTGACTTTGAGCCAAAGGGATGTTTGTGCTCAGATTAGTTATTTTCTACATCTGCGAGCAACTAGAAGTAATTTAACAACACAATTATGTGTGTTCTGTTGGGCTGTATCGTGTCGTGTTGTGTTGTGTTGCTATGTTCGTTTCGGACCTAGCCTACTTCAGCATTGTCTTAGAAAGGACACTGACATCACGCCTTACACAATATGATTTCCGCCTGTGATGAAAGGCTCCAGAATTTCGTGTAAAATTTTCCTGTTAACAAGACTATTTGGCGGGTAAGAAAGCAGCATGATGAATAAACACGCACAATTAATTGCCGCGTTCAGTGAGGTCACTGTACGGAAAACAGTGCATTCTGGCTCAGAACGTATATGCTGCGCAAGTTCAGCCTCCTAACTCCTTGCCCTTTCTTGACGTGCGCACCTTCCGGGCGGAATAAAGTGACAGTGGCGTGAGGCTGTACGTCGAGATCGCTGTATTCGACCCGGTCAAGTAGGGCATGATGAGGTCCATGCGACAACAGTAAAAAGAATCTTCGAAGATGACCGAATAGCCTAAGGCATCCGCAAACGAAGCTTCTCAGTTTCGCCACCACTGGCTTGAATCCCACGAGTGGCGTGGTTAGAGTATGGCAGTTGTTTTCTTAACTGCGTTAGCAGCATAGTCTCCTTTCTCAAAAGCTCTTAAATTACCGTGGTGTGCGTGCGCTCGCGAGCTGCGTGCGTGTGTGTGTGTGTGTGTGTATGTATGTGTATGCGTGTGTGTGTGTGTGTGTGTGTGTGTGTGTGTGTGTGTGTGTGTGTGTGTGTGTGTGTGTGTGTGTGTGTGTGTGTGTGTGTGTGTGTGTGTGTGTGTGTGTGTGTGTGTGTGTGTGTGTGTGTGTGTGTGTGTGTGTGTGTGTGTGTGTGTGTGTGTGTGTGTGTGTGTGTGTGTGTGTGTGTGTGTGTGTGTGTGTGTGTGTGCGCGCGCGCGCGCCTCTGCATGTGCACACGCGTGCACAATCTGGTGGGCGCACATCCGGGCACATATTGGTAAAAAACAGACGGTTGGGATTGCCGGTAATGCGAAGTTTGACAGCAACTCTTCACATACTACCTGCAGTGGGGTGTGTGTGCGTAACACGCCACCTGGCAGGTGACGTGTTACGCTGCTAGCCTCTCTCCGGGATCTTCCCTTGGCAGCCGCCTTCCAGGTGGCGTTTAATTCGCTCTGCTACTTGGGCGACCGGTTACGCCGACAACGCCGACAACACAGGAACGAGCGCATAAGAGCTGCGCTCTAAAATTCATCTGCACCCACCTCCACCTCAACCCTTCCCCCGTTCACTCGCAGCCGGGGCAGATTGCTGTGCATGATCCATGTACGCCGTCGCCAAAGCGTTCTATCAAAGAACGCCGACAAGGATAAGCCTCTCGTCTTAGACACAAACAAATCAAAGTGACGGTGCTCGCACAGTTTCCGCCCTCACCGTTCGATCATACTCCTACGTGGCACTCGCGGAAAAAGAGGACGTTCTGCGTCCGCTGCTATGGACGAGGGTAGCACTGGTGAACACTCCAATGGTTAGGTTACACTAAAGTACCCCCAAAAGCAGCAGATTGGACAACCGTCACAGTAGCTCAGTTGGTTCAGCACCGGACGCGAAATTCGATGTCATGGGTTTGGATCCCACCGACAGCATGCTTGTTTTTTTCTGTTTTGTAATCACTTGTCTTCAAAAATACCCTTTTAAGCTTCCACCGACGAACACCACAAATTATATTTTTTTAAATACATCCCCTATGCTCCTTGGTTTCGGTCACTGTCAGCTTCCCTCGTGTGCGGAACTAAGAGGCAGATATAAGCCACCCGTCAGAGAATTCAAGATTCAGCACTCCAACAATAGCGTGTCTAAGCCGCCCCCCAGCGATTGGCATTTACTTTTTTGCAAGCAGAACAATTCCACCGCATCGGCATAACGCAGAATCATTTCACCGTAGTCACCTCTCATTGGAGTAGCACCTTTCTAGGCATAATCAATATCGCATGGCAGCGAGATGATGTATTTCCGCATTGCCTCTCTGTGTAATCGCTATTTGTTTATTTTTTCGTGGGTGTTTCTACCGCTGCTATGAGCCCAACTTTCCTTATATCCATCGCGTGCAAGAACGTTCGAATTCCTAAAAAAATACCAATTTTTACTTTCTTCATTTCGGGACAATAGTATTAATATCTGCGGTTAAATGTGCCAAAGCGACGCTGAGTCTATCAGCAACACTGTAATGGAGGATCGACTCCATATTAACGTAGACCAGCTGGGGTTCCGCAACGTTAAATCACGTCGCACAGCACAAGAGCATTTGTGCATTTCGCCGCCATCGAAATGCCGCCTCGCCACTGGTATCGAACCCACAACCATGGAATCAGCAGCCGAGCACCACATCCACTGAACCTCCTTCAAGTTTATTCATTTCATTTCATTTCATTTATTGATACTGCCAGTGCCAGAGGGTGTATTACAGTAGTGGAAAGGACGAATTTGACTATAAAAGTACAGAATCAGTATCTGTTGTCTGAGGCAAGGAATGCCTCCGGACGTAAATGTTGCGCAACTTATTTGACTCGTTGCGACTATGTGTTGCATATTTACGGTACACGTCACACAAAGAAACGGAAGCCACTCTCACTCGGTGCTTTATGAGTTAGAGGGGGGCCGAAATTTCGATTAAACTGTACGCAATATAGTTAAAGGGACACTATTAAACCCAAGATTTCACAACTATCTAGCTTACAACTCTTAAGAATTCTTTGGAAAGAAGACGAAGTTGTTCTGTATCACAACGCTGCCTTCACGTCTCTGCAGTTTTTTGGTAATTTGTGCTATAATCAGGGAGGCGCCGCTCCCTTTTTGCCACGGCGATGGAAGTGGAGGCTGCTGTGCCTCTATTGGAACCCGGTGGGTCGGCAGCAGCCGCCCAGAGGAAGCGCCTGCACCGCCAGATTGACTCGAGCAGCCAGGGCACTGTTGTGTACTCGGGGCCAAGTGAACACTCCTCGTCCTCGGCCGACGACGGTTTCATACCGGTTGTTGGCAAGAAGGCCAAGCGCAGACTGCGTAGACAAGCCGAATCGTCCTCATCGAGCACGTCAACGGTGTCCCCATCAAGAACGTCAACGATCATCGCGGCGCGAAGTTCCTCAGCGCATACAGCCTTGTTTGTGCCGTTGAACTCAACGAACAACTTGAACCTACTGAACAGGCAAGCCATCTCTATTTATCTGGAGAGCCTCGTACCAGGAGGCATAAAAGATGTCAGAATCAACACATTCAAAAACGTCATTGCCATTGATGTGGTGGAGCGAAGTTCACAAGAGAATTTAACCGCAATCACCAAACTCGGCAATATCAGTGTACGCCCCCTTATTCTCCAGGACAGCTGCACTACAGCTGGCGTAATCTACAACGTCTACATCGCCATCTGTGATGCAGATTTACCGATGTTGATCAAGCCGGCAACCAACGGCATTTCCATCATTCAAGTTCAGCGGTTAGGAAGATCTACATGCATCAAGCTGACCTTCAAGGGTGACTGCATATCATCGTACGTGAAGGTTGGGCACTTTGGTCATCCAGTTCGACCTTTTGTGCCTAAGCCACTTCAATGCAGGAAGTGCATGAGGATCGGCCACGCGAGCGGCGTCTGCATCAACTCCATCATGTGCCCGCGATGCTCCGAGTCACACAGCGGTGATGTTTGCCGCGCGACTACCTTGAAGTGCGCCAACTGCCACGGCCCTCATGACTCTTCCTCGAAAGACTGCCCCCGTGTAAACATCACTAATGCTAACATCACTAATGAATGTCATGCGTGCTCTGCTTTCCAGCCTATGCACGCCAGCAGAAAATAGCGCACTTCAAGTGCTGGACGCTACATCAAGTTCTTGCGGCTCTACAGTAGACGGCATCATGGCTCCTTCGGACCTGTCTTTTCAAAAGAAAGTCAAGCAAGCTTTCATTTTCCAATGGAATGCTGGTGGGCTCCAGTCCCGGATTTCCGATTTACGGCACTACGTCTACGAGAATCACTTCCCCATTCTTGTGACTTGTGAACCGAAGACCCCGGCAATGTTGCGAATATCCGGTTACGAGGCATTTTCATCACCCACGTGCAACAGATCCAGCAAAGTCATCGTCTACATTCGACGTGAACTTACATATGTGCAACATTCAGTTCCTCCGAACGAAGACAATCAGTACGTTTGCCTGACAGTGAGGAGCCGAGACCTGACGTTTACGCTACTGGCGGTGTACTTGGCGCCATCAAGTCGTTTCGACGCCAGAAGGTTGAGTGGTTTGATGGCAGCTAGACCTGCTCCGTGGGTTATTATGGGTGATTTCAATGCTCATCACACCATGTGGGGAGGCGTTAGGATGGATGTTAGGGGAAGACAGCTTGTGTCCTTCGCCTCTGACCATGACCTCCAGTGCCTGAATGACGGAAGCCCGACCTATATACGAGGGGTGACTTATAGCAGCTGCTTGGTAACCCATGGCAGCGACCATATCCCCACCTATCTGATTATTACCGGCCATTTCACATTTTCCCCAGCCACGTGTAGGCAGCGCATTGACTGGACAGTTTTTAAATTACTTATGGAGGCTGCTTGCGCAGAGGGCTTCTCTACCGGTCTTGAACAAAAAATTAAGGAGGCCATGGAACACGCCACCTGCCCCTTTAACCCTGTCGCTAACTACATCGATTTTGACTTCGAATTGCAGCGACTGCGATCACAACGGTGCAGGGCAGAGCGCAGATACCGACGCACAATGTCGCGCCTAGACCTAAGAGATGCTAGGCGCATACAGAAGAAGATTCAGCGCAGAATTCAGGCACTGCAAACACAACGGTGGCGGAAATTTTGCCAAACACTTGATCCACGGAAGCCTTTGTCACGCGTTTGGAGTGTAATTCAGGGTCTTCGCACGTAACCTCAACAGCGCTACCCGTTCAAATCCGTAGCGCTCCACCAAACGCGCAGTGTGGTTGAGGTAGCTGAAGATTTCTGCGCAAGAATAACAGGCCCTCCAAATCCAGGCGCAACGCTGCACTGCAACAATGTTCCACCATCACGGGACTCTCGGATGGATGCCCTATTCTCCATGGAAGAACTTGATGCTGCGCTGGCTTGTTGTAGAAGGTCATCATCACCAGGGCCCGATGGTGTGACGTACTCCGCACTTGCCAACCTTGGCCAAGACGCTCGACGGGCTCTTTTGGACACTTATAACAAGTCATGGACTGCTGGCATAGTTCCTCATGATTGGAAGACCAGTCGTCTGGTTCCACTTCTTAAGCCGGGGAAATCACCGCTCGACCTTTCATCATACCGTCCAATTGCACTCGCCAGCTGCGTCGGCAAAGTCATGGAAAGAATGCTGCTCACACGCGCGGAATGGTACTTGGAGCGATATCAGATTTATCCAACCTTCATGTCTGGGTTCCGACGGGGCCGCTCTTCTATCGACAACGTGGTTGACCTTGTAACGTCGGTGCACCACAGCAAAAGTTTGAAAAGATTGACCGTGACATTGTTTTTGGATATCAAGGGCGCGTACAACAACGTAACGCATGAGGCCATTTTGGACGCAATGGAAGCTGCTGAGATCGGAGACCGCACGTTCAGCTGGATACGCAGCTATTTATCAGAGAGGTCGTTTTTTGTCCTGACTGCGGACGGACCAACGTCCTTACACCGAAATTCGCGCGGAGTCCCTCAGGGTGGAGTGCTGAGCCCAGTTCTCTTCAACTTTGCTCTTATCGGCCTGGCCGACGTATTGCCACAATCTGCTCAGATCTCGGTATATGCAGACGACATCTGTATTTGTGCATCAGGGGTGACCCGTCCTCAAGTTCGTGCAAGACTTCAAAAAGCGGCATCGATATTGACATCTTATCTTCGCTTGCAGGGCCTGAACATTTCGACCGAAAAGTGTTCACTTGTGGCATTCACACGCAAAATAATGTCACGTTACACCATTCGCATCAATGGCGAAGCCATTCCCTATGAGAGAAGCCACAGATTCCTTGGTGTTGTCATCGACAGGAACCTGTGGTGGAGTCCACATATCTACGACATGAGAAAGAGACTAATTTGAATTGTCCACGTCCTCTCCTTCCTCGGGGAAAAGTCCTGGGGCGCATCAGTGCGCTCGATGCTACAACTGTACCGTTCCCTATTTCTGGGCTACATGCGGTACAGTCTTCCGATATTCAGTTCCATTAGAAAACAAATATCAAGACTCTTCAAAGTGTGCAAGCGCAAGCTCTTCGTATCTGTCTTGGACTGCCTATATGTGCATCAACAGCAGCAACTGTTCTTGTTGCCCGGGAACATCCTGTTACTACATACATTGCTGTTGACACCATGCGAACACATATTCGGCACCTCACACGGGTTCCCTGTCATCACCTCGCAACACTCCCAGTAATTGGACCGCGTACTGCATTCGCCAAAGTCATTGAAGCCCATCGCGCATATCTTCCATCGCAGTTCACCCTGCGTCAAGACCGTGCTCACCCTTATGGAGTCTTCATGAACCTCGGGTTCACCTGTATATTCCTGGCATTGCAAAGAAAGCTGGTGTATCACTGCCCGCTCTCAAACAACTGACATTGAATCACCTGCATTCTTACCACAGTCACCGCATACATGTTTGCACAGATGGATCAGTTCACTCGACCATTTCTGCGGGGTCGGTGGTGATACCGGCCAGATCCATCTTCATGAAAGTGAAGACGACCTATCCAACATCTTCAACTGGTGCGGAACTCGCAGCCTTACGGGCTGCGGTAGAGTTCATCAGTCAAGAACCTCCACATGACTGGACGGTTTTCACCGACTCTAAAGCAGCCCTTCAAGCCCTGCAAGCTGCGCTACGCCGTGGGTCGCAGGAAAAACTTGTTGCTGAGATCCGTCTACTGTACCACGACACCGTTTCCAAAGGTCATGACATCATTTTTCAATGGCTGCCAGGACACTGTGGTATTAACGGTAATCACCAGGCCGATGCGGCTGCGCCTTCTGCTCACAACGACAGACTTCCAGTGAGGATCCCAATATCGAGACCTGACGCTGCGTGTGGGCTTCGCCCTTTGGCGCTGGAGCTCACACTTTCAGCGTGGAACACGGGAGAGTTTTGCAACCTCCGCCTCAAGGCACTGGACCCTGAACTGCGCCTTCGTCTTCCACGCAACTTAGAACTTCGCGACGCAACACTGTTATGCCGTTCATGGATCGGTGTTGTATTTACCAATTACTATGCTTTCCGGATGGGGATGGCCGACAGCCCTGCCTGTGAGAGCTGTGGTTGCGAGGAGACCATCGCTCATCTTCTCTGTGAGTGCCCTGCATTTGCGAGTGCAAGACATACACTGTGTTGTGCCCTGGACCGCCTCGATCCTCTGTCCGTGGCCACAGCAGTCGACTGCCCTCAAGGCATACAAGGCACTCTTTGCCTACTTGAGAGCGACTGGATTGAGTGACAAATTGTGACAGCGTTGTGCGTGTGTGTGTGTTATGCCTTTTTTCCCTTCTCTCTTCCTCCTTTTAGCCCCCTAATCCCTCTTCCCCAGTGCAGGGTAGCCAACCGGAACCCCTTTCTGGTTAACATCCCTGCCTTTCCCTCCTTCTCTTTATCTATCTTTATCTATCTTAAGAATTCTTTACGGGCATTTTCTTAAACGAGAAGAAAAAGCCAACGCTGTGGTGATTTACTTGTTTTTTATTTCCAGTCCTGGTCTCTACCTCAACTAAGAAAGTGTTAAACATGTGCACACAGATGACTGCTGATTCCGACGTTACGTAAGTTTTAACCAACCTATTGTCTGAAGTTGTGTGTATTCATGTGTCAATTACCATGATGTTTTAGTGTGCTTCTTTCACTGCATTATTTTCTTCGATTATGTGGATCTGTGTCCACAGTAGCCTAAGGGGGCGTGGCCCACTCAGGCACGTCTACAGCCTTTTGTCGCGAGTCATTTCTGTAACTGAGTATCTTGAAGAAAGAAAGAAAGAGGAAAGGAAAGAAAGAAAGAAAGGAAGAAAGAAAAAGAAGGAAAGAAAGAAGGAAAGAAAGAAAGTAAGAAAGGAAGACAGAAAAAAGAAAGAAGGAAAGAGGCAAAAGAAAGACAGAAAGGGAGAAAGGAAGGAAGAACGAAACAGGAAGTGAAAGTGAAAGAAAGAATTACCGAAAGCACATTGCAGAAGCGCCAATTGGCTAAATTTCTTCCTAGACAGCAGACACCCTTCAGTTTTGTTGTTGCATAGACTTGATGTCATGTTCACACTCCGTAGCTCAGACAGCTCTCCGTGGGTAAATATACGCACTGGCACGTCTGAAAAAACAACAAAAGTATGCTGTTTCGAATAAATAAGGTGCAGCTGAACCTTGTCCCGAAACGGTTCGGAACAGTGCCCTTGAATGGTCCCTGTTCAGGTTCAGTTCTAAGATGGCGAAAAAAATCCGAGTTCCGTTCGGCTCCGGTTGGATTCCGCTTCGACACCCTGCTATTTTTAGAAATTGTGTAAAGCCTTAGGCGAAATACTCTGCATATAGGGGTTCGTTATATTTTGCGCCTTTCTCTATCACCTGATTGATAGTGCGATTATGGTCTGTTGTCGAGAATCATTTACGAGAGCATGCCTGATCATTTGGTTGATTAAAGTCTAAGGTTGTCCGGACTATATTAACGATTACCTTCAGAAGCAGAAACTTTACAGCGCAGCAATCCCCGTTGCAGAGTACTGCTTTTGCACACATAGCAGAAAAATCCCTATAGTCAGGACAAACTACGGTTAGGAACACGTAGAGTTCCAAATACCGTCTCTACTAAATCGCACTGAAAAACTACTTGATTTCAGCAAGCCAATTCCCCAAAAGTTCCTTAAGAATGAAATAATGCAAGAAAACATTGAATTATTTCTTAAGAATGAAATAATGCAAGAGAACATTGAAACATTTGATTTACTTTTCTTGTTTTTTGCTAGCATTATGGCCTTTCAGTGTTGCTTGTTTTATCCCTTTTGTCCCCTAAAGAGGGAATCAATTGTTCGCAATTGTAGTTCTATATGTAGTTCTTGCTCTATTTGTTGTTCTATTTGTAGTTCTATAATAATAATAATAATAATAATTGGTTTTTGGTGGAAAGGAAATGGCGCAGTATCTGTCTCATATATCGTTGGACACCTGAACCGCGCTGTAAGGGAGGGGATAAGAGAGGGAGTGAAAGAAGAAAGGAAGAATTAGGTACCGTAGTGGAGGGCTCCGGAATAATTTCGACCACCTGGGGATCTTTAACGTGCACTGACATCGCACAGCACACGGGCGCCTTAGCGTTTTTCCTCCATAAAAACGCAGCCGCCGCGGTCGGGTTCGAACCCGGGAACTCCGGATCAGTAGTCGAGCGCCCTAACCACTGAGCCACCGCGGCGGGGTAGTTCTATATGTAGTTCTTGTTTTTTTTTTTGCTAGCATTTATGGCCTTTCAGTGTTGCTTGTTTCATCCCTTTTGTCCCCTAAAAATGGAATCAATTGTATGCTTCTGATGCCTGTCTGCTTACTGCATACGGAGCAGAGGCCATTGTCAGGTTTCCTACCTTTTGCCTTTGCTCCGGTTTCTATAAATCTGAATGAAACAAAGAAACTGAAACTGATACTGAACTGAAAAATACCTCGTAGGCGACGGACATTAGGCTGATCGGTCTGTAATTTTTAAAGTCTTTGACATCTCCTTTCATGTAAATTATTATAGTGTTAGCGTTCTTCGATGCTAGTGGTACGCTTGAGGCCGTAAGGAACTGCTTACACGCGCTGCCTATTTTTTCAAGCACAATCGCTCCTCCGTCCTTCAAGAGATCTGCTGTTACCTGATCCTCACCAGCCACTTTCTTCTTTTCATGCCTGCAAAGCCTCTCTTTTCTTCCTCTTTCTTTACTGGCAGGATGTCCCATTGCTGTGCTCTGCTGCCTCTCTCATTGCCGTTCTGATTACATTGGCTACTGTATTACAGAATTCTGCTGGGTGATGGTACACTTAATTAGCAGTTGATTCTTTTTATAGGCCTCCAGGTTCAACCACTGCAGAGCGATTTTTTAATTAGTAACGCATTATTAGCTTTAGACGCAACATACATTATTTTTGGTGGAGATTTGGTGGAGAATGGTCTTCTTTGCAACCAGTAATTCATACTAGATTCCTTGTATATGCCGTTTTACGTGAAATGGTTAATGCCCACTCATTATTCCAGTTTGTTCAAACCCCTACTAGACTCTGCTTTACCAGTGCCAGTGTGCTACACCTGCTTTTCAGCAATGACCCCAGCCTAGTCTTATCTGCCATGACACTGCCAGCTATAAGCTATCATGATGTAGTTCTAGCAAAACAATCTTGCAATGCATTGAAGCGCCTCCACAGTCAAGCAAGCACGCAGAGTTTTTTTTTTGTCTGTGTGAAAAAGGGGATTATGTATCGTTATCACAGGAACATGATGCGTTTTTTGCGGACTTTCTTTTACGTGGATCATCTCTGAATATATATTCTTTCTGGAACTTGTATGAAATGAAAATATCTTTAATGACGCACACTTTCATCCCGTCACGCTTCTTCAAACAAGTGTCTTGGCGATAAGCATTGGATGAATAGAGAGCTGCGAGCTAGGGTTAATAGATATAAACGCCTGTTTCGTAGATAATGTGATATGCCTGCGATAACTCTATATTCTGAGATGAAAAAAGCAACCTAAGAACATATCCAATGAAATAGACAAGGCTAAAGGACATATGTAACCACACTTGGCCACATACTAAAACCAAACCCATAGGAAGTGTGGAAATATGCTAAAAATAAAAGAAACACAAATGCCACTCTAACTGATATGCTAATTGGAACAGATTTCGATAAAGATTCGAAAGGCAAAGGTCAGTTTCAATCCTTGTTTCAAGTCAGTACTTTCTGATCGTAATAAAGCACAGGCGGTCTTTTAATCTCCAAACATACTGACCAGAATGAATGACATTGAAATTTCTTATCGGAGACTGATGCTTTTATTACAGGAAATTAAGGTTACATCAGCACCAAGGCCTGACAAAATTTCAACTTCACAAAAATTGTGTCGGCAGTCGCCCCGTATGTAGTTCAAATGTTTCAAAAGTCTTTAGAAAGTTGTGATTTACCTCTTGACTGGGAAACCGCCCGTGTAGTAACAATACATAACAGTGGTAATAAAAGTAAAACATGTAACTATCACCTCCCCATATATCTGACAAGCGTGCCTTGCAACACACTCGAGCAAGTCATATATACCCAGTTAATTATCCATCTACAAAACAATATTTTTTCTGTTCGACACAACATGGATTTAGTTCCGGTTTCTCGTGCGAAACACAGCTCATAGAATTCCCCCATGACATTTCAGTTTCCCTAAATTCTGATGGTCAGGTAGATTGTATCTTTTTAGACTTTCGAAAGGCGTTCGATTTAATTCCGCGCAGACTATTACTACCGAAGCTTTCACTTTTGAATATCCCTACTACACTCCTAACCTGGATTAAAGCGTATGTTATCGGAAGAAAACAGAGCGTAGTTTACTATGTAATCAGTTCTGCAATATCGGCGTGACTTCAGGCGTTCCGGTGCTCCACAGGGATGGGCTCTAGGTCCTCTTCCTTTTCTGATATTTATAAAAGACCTCACTACCAATATTTCAAGTAAAGTCAGACCTCATGCAGACGACGGCGGTATCTAGCGCAACATTACTTAGGAAGCAGATGCAGCTACTTTACAAAGTGGCCTCAACTCCGTGTTTTCTTGGTGCTAAAAGTGGAAGATGACGCTAAATCTCTCCAAGTGTAATCTCGTCCGGTTCACGAAAAAGAAAAAATCTTTGAACAGATTATTTTCTTGGCAGCGCAGACATATCTGCGGTTTCAATTTCTAAGTACTTGGGAATCTTTTTCTCCACTGATCACCTGTCATGAAGTACGCAGGCCAATTGTATATCCGCTAAAGCCAGCCGCACATAAAACTTTCTCCGCCGGAACTCAAGGAATGCTCGAATTACACTGAAAGAGACCTTATTCATCTCCAACGTACGTCCTGTACTTCATTCCGCTTGCGCCGCTTGGGACCCGCATACAAAACTGAATATTGAGGAACTGAAGCGCGTCCAAAAATGTGCTGCTAGGTTTGTTTCTGGCTATTTTAATTTCCAAAAAAAGCTCTTATGGCTTCCACGACAGCTAGAGGTGACCGTTACATCAAAAAATGAGAATAGATTTGAGACTCTCTTTGTTTTATAATGTGCTTAATGGTTAAATTATCATTTCAAACGAGAAATACACACATGCGTCAAGTTACGTGTCCGCCCGCACCGGCCAGCCACTAAAACTGCCTGAGTACAGTTCCCGAATAAACACATTCGAATATAGTTTTTTTTTCCACGTACAATACACAATTGGAACAGTCTGCCTCCAGAAATTGCTGCTGCCCCTCCCACATCTTTTTACACCGCTTCGCAAAACCATCCGTTAATATGACTGCATTATGTTTAATTGAGTGTTGGTATCACTGTTAATATCAGTGCAGCAATATTCTTCTTCTAGTGCGTTTTGCTGTATCTTTTGTTTATTCCCAAATTTGCCGTGTTGAAAAAACGGCGCCGTATTTTGAAACCTTTTCTCCGCGTCAGTCTTGCGAGTGATTTCTCCCTGCGGCGTTCTTTTCATTTTGGCTTTCCCTCCCATAGTTCATTAGATTTATTGGAAAAACAAAAAGCGCACTTAAGACAACCGACAAGGAAGACCAACCAACACAAGCGCTTACTCGCAACTGGGTGTTTATTCAGGAAACGCGCAAGAAGAGAGAAAAACCACAAACGAAACGAAAGCCTTCACGCGGGCGCATCAGGATAAGTATTAGTGCCGGCGCGTAAACATAAGAAAACTCCCTTTCATGCAGGACCACCATGCGGTCGGCAACACACGTGTGCTCATTCTTACGGATGTGATAGGCCTCTGAAACCTCTCTGGTTAACTGATTAGGGTGTGGAAACAAGATTTTTGTTTGATCAAGCAAAGGCATGCAACCAGTGCATTTCGAACAGTGCTTAGTAAGATTAGATGAAGGCGCCTTTTTCAAGGACAAAAAGTGCTCTTGCAAGCGCACATTAAGGCAGCGGCCCGTTTGACCGATATAGGTCCGGCCACAAGAGAAGGGAATTTTATACACCACTCCTTTTGCACATCTGACATAGCGGTTCCCATGGTTCACGGTGCACCGCTTCCTTTTATCACGTACGCCGCTGCTAGAGCGCGCAGCAACCTTCGTACAAGCACTACTAACTTGTTGAGGGGGGAAAAAAAGAACATTAACCCCATATCTGTTACCCACATTTTTTAGTTGATGAGAAAACCGATTAACATATGGAATAACTGCAACATTTTTTTTCTCCTCCTCTGAACCCGTGGAATTGACCCATTAAATTCTAACTTTTTCGAGCACCTTGCTAGGTGCTAGAGAGAACACATCCTCTGGAAGGCACGGCTTGAGCAAAAACGATCCTAATCAGGAGACAGCAATGCCACACTTCAGAATTTTCGAATGACTTCACTTAAAATTTAAGAGAGGTTTCACTGACCTCGGAGAATGCATCCAGTACACTTGATCCTGCATAAAACGAAGTTTAATGTGAAGAAACTGCAAGCAATCATTTGTAAGCGTTTCGAATGTAAATTGCAGTCCACACCCATGTTTTTTAAAAATGCTAATAATGTCCACCGCAATTTTAAAGAATATGCATTTCAATAGGTCACTTCCTACGGGTTCAGGGGGGGAGAAAGAGAAAATTGCACTTATTTCATATGTTCATCGGTTTTCTCATCAACTAAAAAATGTAGGTAACACGTAGGTGCTAATGTTCTCTTTTTTGCCTCTCAAAAAGTTAGTAGTGCTTGTGCGAAGGTTGCTGCGCGCTCTAGCGGCGGCGTACGTGATTAAAAGAAGCGGTGCACCGTGAACCATGAGAACAGCTATGTCAAATGTGCGAAAGGAGTAGTGTATTACATAACCTTCTCTTGTGGCCGTACCTATATTGGTCAAACTGGCCGCTGCGTTAATGTGCGCCTGCAAGAGCATTTTTTGCCCTTGAAAAAAGCCGCCTTCATCCAAACTTGCTAAGCACTTTTCGAAATGCATTGGCTGCAAGCTTTTGCTTGATGAAACAAAAATCTTGTTTCGACACCCTAATCAGCTAACCAGAAAAGTTTCAGAGGCTTATCGCATCCGTAAAAATGAGCACATGTGTATTGCCAATCCCGTAGTGGTCCTGCATGAAAGGCAGTTTTCTTATGTTTACGCGCCGGCACTAATACTTATCCTGATGCGCCCGCGTGAAGGCTTTTGTTTCGTTTGTGGTTTTTCTCTCTTTTTGTGCGTTTCCTGAATAAACACCCAGTTGCGAGTAAGCGCTTGTGTTGGTTGGTCATCCTTGTCCGTTGTCCTGAGTGCGCTTTATATTTTTCTATGATGCTATACTAACTAGCTCAAATGTCGATTCTACTTGATGAGTTTTATTAGTATATTGCATCATTTGCCTAAATTATTATATTATTCGTCTGTTACTTTTATGATGTTTCCCCCCAACAACAATGCCCCAGTGGGGCCGATGTAGGTATTTTGTATGAATAAATATAAACAAATATATAACTTTAGCCGCTTCAACTATCTTATCTATATTGCCAACGACATTGCCCACTTTGTTTCTTAACGCATGCATCTGGTTTTTACCTATTTCAATTAAGCCAATCAAAGAAAAAGAATCAGGGCCTGAAACCGGCCAAAGCGGAAAATTTAAAGGACGACCCAATCGCAATAATGAAAATTACGGGCATGCGTAACAGGTTGATAAACCTATGTAAATGAGGGCAGAAGAGCCCAGCGAGAAACGGGGGTAGAACGGAGGAAGCGACAGGGTGTCCAAGAGCGGGATCGCGCCAGCAAGAAAGAAGGACCTGTTACCGGGTAGGGTGTCAACCTACAAAAATTACATATGCATAAAAAGAACATGCGGTACGCGCGCGTGACTACTGTTGGTTCCGACCAGCGTTGTTTGGAAAACAGTTTTCTGACATAACTCCGTCTACACGAAGCAGGGCCGCGCCGGCACAAGACTCGTCTTCCGGTGGCGTCCCACACGCGCGGAGGCGACGCGTCCTACGACCGAGCGCATCCTGCCGCCGCCACCGCAATATGATCGGAGGCGCGTGGACGCCCACCGAGCGGCTCATCGTCGGCGTTGGCCTTACGCGCACGCATGATGCGACCGCCGTGTGAACAACGATGTTATCGGCGCGTTTATGTGGCCTCAGTAGAAGCTCGCAAATTCCAAGACGCAGGCAGGTGCGTATAAGGAGAATTACCGACGCGGGGCGCACATTTAGGCGGAGAAATTTCGCACATCGTCCGGCAGTCTTTGTTCGCTTTTGTTGCGCCCTGAAGTACACCTCCAGTTTAAAGATTTCTTGGCCAGTTCTGCCCGTTGAAACTGCGTTTGAAAAATACTTATGCAAGCAGACCTCACTATTGGCCTTGTGGACGCGGCTGACGCTCTTGCCGTGTTAATGTATCCGATGCGGCCATTGAATGAGCGGCTTGGATGAGAGAACATCCTTCTGCAAAAATTAGTATGTCTTGGTCTTGCAGACTACCTGTTTGGTTGGCTGAAAGATGATTTAAGCGCACGTCAGTTCAGGTGGCTATAAATCGCGCGTCATCATTGCCTGTGAGTGTTGTTTTCTACAGTTCAACAGGGTTATGTGCTCGGATCGTTCTTGTTTATCATACGATTCACCTGCCGGTCTCAGATCCACTGTCAGATTATATGCTGACGATTGCGTTTTGTATACCTACGTTTTGTGCCTTGATGATATGAGCGGGTTAGAAACTTACCTTGACAAGGTTTTTGACTAGCGCTTGAAGTGGGGCATGACGTTGAATGTGTCCGAATGTTACCACGTGCAATTTACTAACAAAAAGGAAAAAATTATTTAATCGCACCTGTTAAACCATGAAACTACCTAAACTATGGAAAAGGTAAAATGGTGTTGAAACCACAGCAAACGAAGAGTTCACAGCCCCCATTGACATGATAACTCCCAAAGCTTCTCGCCTTGAGTATTTTTTTCGAAGGAATTTTAGAAGTGCTCCCCGGGTAGTGAAGGAAACCCTCTAGTTGACAAATATCAAGCTAGTGTTGGAATAAGATCGCGTAACATGGGACTATTTTACCGGAACACTTGTAGACAACTTGGAAAGGGTACAGGAACGGGCCACAACGATTGTGATCGGTAGTTATAATTTTAGATTCCAGAGCTCAGAACTTCGTGACAGTATTGGATGGGAGACAGTCTATCCGGCGAAAAATCTGCGGGATGAAATTCGTACATACCATATGCAATGATTGCACCGATATTAATTAAAACACTTATCTCAAGCAGCCATATTGCATATCGGAGAGAGTAGGTAACACGAAAAATATTAAGAGTTATCAATGCCATATTAACGCATTAAAGTATTCATTTTTCCTAACACAGTTCTTTGCAGGAATAATCTTATGAGTAATCTGACTTACACACCAAATTTTCTAACAGCTATTGAAATGATAGTTGATGTGTCTTATGTTATCGCTCACTCTAGGTCTATAGTTATGAATTCATTCCTTTTTGTTGTCTTATGTTGTGTTGCCTTGCTGATATGTTCCTATTATCTCCTTTTTATGTGATATTATATGTCGTTAATCTCTCTAGAGTAATGCCTCATGGGCAATGTACGGTTTTGTATTAATAAATAAAAAAGAAGGAGAAACATTGACCTAAACAAAATAGATTATCTCGTTTAAGTAGTCGAGTGGGTAGCTTCCTCATTCTAGGACTCCGCTGGCCATGCCTTCTCAACCAGTTTCTGGGCGAGCGCTTCTAGTCCCTACAGGGTATCGCCGTACAGCTATACCACCCACCGCTCAAATTATGTGCTTGGTATCTTCAAATGTTGGGGTTTGCACTCGCAATCGCAAGAGATGTGGAAGAGTGTGGGACGTGTGTCGCAACACCAGGGGCAGACGCCACGACATGTTAGTGTGTACATCTTGCTGTATCTGTGTAGTTTTTGGATTGTTTTTGTTTGAATATGTCTGAGAGCTACGGCGTCTTCAGTGCTGAGGTTTTTGTGAGGAGGAGGATATATCTTGCGGTTTATCATCAGGATCTCGATGCGTTTGCAACTGAATGGCAGGAGCAAGAAAGTCAAGGGTGGGGATGGACCGCACGATTCGTTTTTCCTCGCTGGGTTTGTTTAACACCTGAGCTAACGCGTTCGCCCTTTCGTTCCCCTCCAGCCCTGTGTTGCCCGGCATCCACGTTATTTGACGGTATTCTTCCAGCTTCGCGGCCAGGATCCGAGCCGCCAGCAGCGGTGTTCGTCCGTTGGTAATGTTGCCGCAGGTTTGTTGCGAGCCGGTGACGATGTGAACTTCCCTGCCCACCCTGTCGTGGTGCTTCATGACTGGCCCTAAGGCTATGGTCGGAGCCGCAGCTGAGCTGTCTGAATGACGGAGGCCGCGAGGGTCGAGGAGTTGTCTCTTCCGTTCACGGCGGTAACCACCAAGATACCCCCTTCGAGGTACGCTACCACGTCCACGTACGTTACGTGCAGGTCGCCCTTGAAATGTCACCGCTGTCGGTCAGCGCGAGCCTTGCGCTGACCTTCGTGGAGTTGGTGGCTGATGTGCTTTGGGATGGGGCTCACCTTGATCCTCCTTTTGACCTCGGGAGGGAGCGACCGTGTCCCATCGAGAGCGCGGAGCTCCGTTACCGTTCCGGTCCGGTGGAGGATTGCTCTGTCTGCCGCCGTGTTCTCCAGTCTGGCCATTTGCGAAGCCAAAACCGCGTGCGACAACTTGGTGAAGGTGTTGTGGATCCCGAGAGCAACTAACTTAACGTGCGACGTCCTGACGGGAAGACCCAACTTCGTTCTAATTGCGCGCTGCGTTTGCGCGTAGTGTGTCTAAACAGATTAAAGCTTGCACACGGCCCTCCGGAGGTTGAGACCGCACAGTGACACGCGTACGAAAAAGTAGCTTAGGCATCGCGCGTTATGCCACTATCATAGTGCAGGAAAGTGTAGTTTGGCCTACTTGACAAGCATCTTGTATGTAGAAATTATTACGCATAAGTAAAAACAAACACTTCAAAGCAAAGCTCCATCATACTTCCAAACCCCATGTTCTACAATTGCATCGAATTGGATTTCTTTGACATTCCGTCTGCACAAAGGCCAAAGTTATTTGCTTACTGCGCGGGTATCGTTTCGCATAAATTACCTAATAACAAAACACCGTGCACGCGGTTCAGCGCTGCGGAACCATAGAGCACCTTTCGGCTTCGCAGCAGTAGCCGCATTCAAATGCGACGCTGTTGTGGACGTTTCTTGGCCAGCGAGGTGGTGCACAGGATGTAGCTTGAAAAAAACCTCCATGCTCTCCACCACCTCGTTGCCCAAGAAGCATCCATATCGTGATAGAAGTTGTTAGATGCAAGGGATTTAGATGCAAGGGACAGTGGGGATCGCATTATTTAATTTTTAAGCAGCCAAAAACAATAGATCATGTTTTCTTAAATTGTTGGGAAGGCTTATAATTTTGGAATGTATTACAACGAAGAATACAGAATTTTCATTATACTCGAGCAGCAATCGCTACTTATGGGTAGCCAACGAAGACAGGGTACCGTTTGATTTAATTCTGCTGATGGGCCTTCACTGCTTATGGCGTTCCAGATTGCCAGGTTACTATTTAGATCCGAAGGCAGACCTGCGCGAATTTACTATCGTGAAAGTGTGCATTGGTTTGTATCAATCCACAAAGAGGCGGCAGAAATTCCTGCGTGCCTCTCAAGAGCAGAGCCCCTGTTACTTCTGTGCAAATTTTAATCACGCGAAATCAACCTGCGATTGGCGGATCACAACGTGATCAGATGTTCTTGGTGTTTATATACATAGCATTTTGAGCGCTTTCTTGGGTTTTCCTTGTTGTTATGTATTGTTTGTTGCTTTTTTAAATAACAACTTGGTCATAACCCGGCAATAGAGAAAGAAAAATAGGTGGTGGACACCTACGCTCATGAAGCGCTGGCTCAGGATCTATCAAAAATCGTCCGTCAAAAAGGAAGATTCTTTAGAGAAACGGTGCTCGGCCGTTTGAAGTCCCTGTGGTGTTCACCAAACTAGCCGTTTGTGGCCAAGGAACTAACGGGAGCACAAGCCACATTACTTCACCCCTTCCGCACGGGTTCTGCTCTTAACCCAGCGTGGATGTATGAGAAGGGGTTGGAATCGTCTCCGCTGTGTACATCATGTGGCGCGCAGAGGTGTCTCCTACTCGCTTCCCTCAAGAGAGCAAGAGTCGCGCACACTGCCCTTCAAGACATTGTTTAACATCGCGCCGAAGCCGGTCATACAGGAAGAAGGCGTCTTGCCGCCTTCTAAAATTCACTCAAGGCTGTGATCTGGCCTCTACATGGTGACAGCAGCATTTGATAACTAATGTGCGAGATTTTGTGCGCTGTGAAGCAGATCTGCTTGGGCACAGAATTGCTCTTTAAATTCTCTACCTTAAATAAGATTTGGTGGACGCGGAAGAAGACGAAGACCTAGTGGGTGGATACGTGTCTGCTTCTAGGTCTGTGTTTTCGTTTTTCGCTGTCTTCTCGTGTGTGGCGTGGGTCGGACAGTGCCCTCCGTGAGACCGAATGCTGACGACGCCCCTGCGGAGAAATTCCCGGCACGGCGGGCGCATTCTCAAGTGAGAAAACCCAACCGGAACCCTCAGGGGCAAGCTAGGCTTAGCTCGGCGCTGCCGAGCGAGGCCGCGCTACGCGTCTGCATGGATTCTGCGTTGTCGACGACGGCTACGCGGATGCCCGCTGTGTTTACACCTGACGCAGCCTCCACGTCCACGCAATCGTCAGCGCCTCTGGGCCTCCAGCCTGCGCCGTCTTCCGATGCTACGAGTTTGGCCTGTGACATGGACTGCTCTACCGCCTCCGTGCCCGTGGCACTCCCTCAAGAAACTGTGCCCGTCGCGCCAGTTCAGTATTCCCACCAAGGGCCGTCACCAGCGTCTGAGCCTCCTCCACAGATGCCTCCCGTGAGTCAAGGCTCTCTTCCGCCTGCTGCGAACTCGTTCCGCGTTACCATCAAGCCTACATTGCACTTTGATATGACTGCCATCCCTGCCCGGAATGTTCAAGCCACAATTGACCATGCCCTTGGCTCTTCGAACTACTGCGGGTTTGTCGTCCATCTCCCATCGAACACCATCACGGTAAACATGTCATCCTTGATGGACGCCCAGAAACTTTGCGCAGTTACGCGGATCACCCTGGATGACAGCAAGCATGTCCCGGTGCAAATATATTTTGCATCTGGTCCTGACACACTCCGCTGCATGGTTTATCATGTCGACAGCACGAGCCCTCCCGAGGAGGTGCGCGCAAATATTCGCTGCTCAACTCATGTTGTACTGCAAGCACGGCCTATGGGTCGCCGGGGCTCATACCTGCTCATCCTGCAAGGCGCGTTGACTCTCCCGAAGTACCTTACCTACTACGGTGCGATCGTCAAACCACAGCCCTTCCGACCTCGTCGTATTTTTTGCTATCACTGCCACAAAGAAGGACATATGCAAAATACCTGCCCTAATCCAGCAGCTGTGGCCGACATGAATGAACCAACAGCTCATTGTGTCCTGTGCAAATCGCCGGACCATGACATTCGCTCCCCCGCTTGTCCAAAGAAGAAGCAAGCGAAGAAGTTTCACAAGTCGCCTGCAAAAATGGATGTTCCTACAAGTAATCGCTTTGCAGCTCTCGCATGTGACGACAACGACTTCCCTGAACTTCCTTTATCTGAGCCTGCTGCTCACCATACGTCTCCTCGCCAGCGTACATATGCACAACCGGCTCACCTTCCCGGATCAAATGGTACGCCCAAACGTCCAGTGCATCCATCACATGTGGATACCACAGATGAAGACACAGCTTTAGACAATGCAATCGCGGAGGCTCGCCGCCGGCTAGACGAACTCACCCAGCGCCGGGAACAGCGTCGTTCTCAATCCTCTCGAATAATTCTCATAACTCGGGAGCAATCATCACAGGAATCACCTAGGGTAAGCACTGGCCCACAATCAGGTGCCGACCACCTGTTAGCCGTGGCTACCCCGACAGTGGACAAGATATTAGCGCTGATGAAGCAGGTGACATCCCTCATCGTGGAAGCTCTTCGGCCTCGTCATGGATAGCGCATCATCATCGTTGGTGGTGCAGTGGAACTGTCGAGGTTTCGCTAATAAAGCCTCTGAAGTGAACATCCGCCTTCGCGACGGAAAGCTGAGGGCATGGGCGTTCCTACTGCAAGAGCATAATGCACTCCCACGCCTTTCAGGTTTCTGCGCATACCATTCACCATCTATCCCTGATCGCCGTTGCACCGCCTCCTCCCTCAGCCCAGGTAAATCTGCAATTTATATTCACAGTTCAGTTCCGCACACACCGCTCGACCTTTCACGGTGGTGCAATACACGTCAAGAGGTTGTCGCCCTTCTCGTAAAACCTGCACGCACACCCCTTATTCTAGTTTCTTTTTATAGTCGTCCTGGCTCCGCATCTCCCAATCTGGGATGGGTTTGTTTTCTACGTTCTACCAACTCGGGTATCCCTATTGTAGTTGGTGGTGACTTCAACGGCGCACACACTGCGTGGGGTTACCCATCGGATTCCTCAAGGGGTTCACACATCCAAGGGAGTTTTTCAGGTCATTCTTTTCAACTTTTAAACCACCCGAATACTTCTACCCGCCCACGAGGTGGCCCGTATTCACCTGATTTGACTTGGTGGTTAGGCCCCGGTAACCCTCGTTGGGCTGTTGATTCTGATACTTGGGGTAGCGATCACAGCCCTATTTTTATCTCCCTCACGCCTACGCGTCTACGAAAAATACGCCGCACTGTACGAATAACATCATGGGATTCTGCACGCGCAGACAATCATTTATCTACATTCAACCCCTCTTCAGCATTGTCTACTCTATCTGCTGTTCTCGCTACTCACACTATTACCACTACTGTAAATGAAGACGACCCAAACCCGGACATACATCTCTTGAATCTGTGGGCTCTTCGTCGCCAGGCGGATCTTTACGCTACTCGTCACCCCGATGACCCTTCGGCTCTTCCTACTCTTCACCGCGCTACCGCACGGGCGCGGCGCTATGCAAAGCGGCTAGGCAGGCAACGCTGGGCTGCATGGTGTGCCCGCCTGTCCTCTACGCAGGGCAATCGACATCTTTGGAGAGTGTTTCACGCCATGGAGCGCCCTTCTCAGGCTGCAGATTACACAGAGATCATTCGCCTCGCGCTAAATGTGGATGAGGACACATTTGCACAACAAGCGGCCCGTCAATTTTTTCCAAACCATGACTGCACCGCTACGTCTCCACCTGACTTATCGGTAACAAAGCCCCCCGATGGGATTACTTCTGACCTCACCATGGCAGAGCTGCTGGCCTCCATTGACCGTTTAAAAACTACTACTACTCCCGGTCACGACGGCATACCTAACACCTTATTCCGTAAATTGGAAGGGAGGGCTTTGGAAACCCTCTTGATACTTTTAACGAAGTGTGGCTTTCTGGCGTCATGCCGGGAGACTGGAAGCATTCTATTGTGGTTCCAATCCCCAAGTCAGGTCAGCCTCCAGTATCTCTCTCGGCCCTTCGTCCAATTTCCCTTACCCCTACCATCTGCAAGCTTTATGAAAACATTCTAGCCGCACGCTTATCATGGTGGCTGGAATCCCATGATTGTTACCCAGATTCCCAAATTGGTTTCCGCCCACAAATTGGAACGGAGGACGGCCTTGCTACTTTGGCTGCTGACGTGCTTGACCACTCTCCACAGAGTCACCTTGTACGAACCGTAATCGCTACAGACATAACAAAGGCATATGATAACATCATTCACTCTGCCATTCTTGCCTCCCTTCAAACTCGTGGTCTCCCTCACCGGTTCCTCCTCTCCATTCACGCCTTTTTAGCAAATCGAACCTTCAGCGTGCGTGTCCACGGAAAGCCCTTTGGTAATTTCACTTCCAATAGAGGAGTGCCGCAGGGCTCCGTTCTCGCCCCCACATTATTTAATGTGGCTTTAATTCCTCTTGTTCGAGCCCTAGAGACCATCCCTTCTATCCACGTGCTTGCATATGCCGATGATATCACCTTGTGGTGCTGTCATCCAGATGCGTCTATTCATCAGTCGGCCCTTCAACACGCGCTGGATGTATTGACATCTCGCCTCCCACCTTTGGGTCTAACACTCTCTCCTACTAAATCATGTTTCATTCGAATTGGAAATAAAGCCGCATTACGGAAAGCTCCCCCTTTAAATTTTACGGTACATAATTCTCTGATTCCTCAGGTAGAAACTGTTCGTATTCTTGGTCTTCTCCTCCATACATCTGGGACTGGCACCCCGTGGCTGACAGCCACCCGTAAATCGGCTCACGCTACTCTAGGTCTGATTCGTCGCATAGCTATGCGCTCTGGTGGCGCACGTGCTCATACGGCCCGCCAGCTTGTGCGCTCTATCCTTCAGCCACGGATAGTATATCAGGCTCAATTTCAACGTCTCACCCGCAGACAGTGGGACTCCCTTGAAGCTATCAATCGTGAGGCTATGCGCGTCATAACATATCTGCCTCGTTTAACACCCATACCTGTGCTACAGCAGTTCGCCCAACTTAATACAGTCAGTGAAATCATCGACCAACGGGTGGCAAATAGAGCTCGAAAACAGTCTCTCAAACTTCATCGTTTAAAGACACTTCCACCGTGGTCCTATTGCCAGCTCACTGATAATCGCCCCACTGTTTCCCCGTCGGTATCAGCAGCGTATCTGCCTGAATGGTGCATATTATACACAGATGCATCTCAATCTGCAGAGAGGGGAGTTACTGCAGTGTATAGTCCATCTCATCCGCATCTCAACTCTCGCGCAACGTATACTGCGGATACGTGCACTCCCCTGGCATTGGAACTTCAAGCCATTTACAATGCCATTGCTTCCCTTCCGCTCGTTCCAACATTCAATACAGTTCACATTTACACCGACTCCCGCGCCGCCCTTAAACAGCTGAAGGCTGTTCGACAAACGTTCCAGATTTCACAATCTATTCATGTGCTCTGCGCAAAGTATCCATGTCCTGTGCGCATACACTGGATTCGCGGCCATGCCCAGGATCCACATAACATTCAAGCGGATGCTATGACTCATCTTCATACATTAGACGATCCGCCACCTTCCCCTCTTCCCCCAGATCCGTTCCTGTCCCACGTTTCCGATTCCGAAGTTCTGCGCCAGCGAACACGCGCTCTAATTCCTCCGTGTTCGCACCCTCTCCCCCGTAGTCTTACTCGGCAGGAGGAGGTATCCGTGCGCCGGATTCGGGCAGGGGCGGCTCTGACACCATCTGTCCGTCATCGGTGGCGTGCCAAAGATCTGCCACTACCTGACAGGTGCCCTCACTGTGGCGCTGCACCGGACATATGTGATGTGCGGCACTTGTTGTGGACGTGCCCAGCGACGGCTGCTATCAGAAAACGGCTCCTCAGGGAGGTAGGCCTGCGGTGGAACCGCGAAAGTGACTTAGTGAAGTGGACAATGGACAACCGTTTTATTAACAACCTCTGCGACTACCTCAGCGCAACGGTTCTTCACTCCTTCTTTTAACTTTCAACCCCGTGCATTCCTTCCCCCCTTTCCATTTTCAACTTATGCCTCATGGCACACTTCTCGAATAAAAAAAAATAAGATTTTAAGCGTCGCTACGGTGGAGCGTTTGCCGGCAGAGTAATCGCAAGGCCGATGCGCTGGTCGAGTGCTGACCTTACAAGTGAATTTATTCAGAAAGAACGTGTACAATTACGGTAATCGGGGAAAGAAGAAACAAACAAAAACGTATGCATACAGACAACCAAACGCACTCGTTGTAAAACACACGTGTTGTAGCGTGCAGTAACACACGGGGCTAGCTGACGCACAGTTTCATTTCTTCTTTATCGGCACGCCTCACAAATCTCTCTTGTTCGCTGGTCTGTGTGCTTGAATGAGAAATTATCCGACGAGGGAAACAAGAATGGCACTCCCTGCCAGGGTTACCTAGATTACTGGATCAGGTCAAGAATTCATCATGTTTTTGTACACACCACGCCGTCTGACTTCTGTATACTTGTCCGCAGGAAAGGGTAATTTTACTAGCGGCACCCTGAGAGTAGATTAGAAGGCTTTTTTTGTATTTAATCCTGCAAGTTGCATGAGCTTAATTTAGTTCTCAGCCCTTTTTTCGTACAATCGCACATATCCTAGTGAGACTCTTTGCTCCAGAAATTACAGCACTCATGTCGTACCGATTAGTCAGATTTTTTTAGATTTTGCGAAATCTGTACCTTACGTCTACTTCTTTCGCCCGGTTTCTTAGCAATGTATCACTTTAAATACAGGGTTTCTTGTTTTTTGGATTAATACCTGTAGGCAGCAACGATAATGAAGGTGTGTTGAGGCCAGTACCAGTGCCATCAAATAAAAGTATCTCCTTCAAAGCTAGCTGCAAAGGCTTTAAACAAATTTCAACGAACAAGACAAAGCTGAGAGATGGCAAACGAAATTTGATCCATCTGGTGGTGAAAATCGACAGCTTATTTCTAGCAAAAATGCTACAAACTTGACACTTGTTGCGCACGTCTTGAAATTTGCAAAGAGCCAGCATGATACTTGGAAAAAAAAAAGGTTTATGGGGGTTTAACGTTCCAAAGCGACTTGGGCTATGACGGACGCCGTAGTGAAGGACTTCGGAAATTTCGACCACCTTGGGTTCTTTAACGTGCACTGACTTCGCACAGTACACGGGTGTCGACCCCTGGCCACGGTTTCCACCGGACACGACGGCGACCACTTCCCCCTCCCCTCCCCCTACATCCCCTTACCCCTTCCCCTGGTCCCCAAGAGTGATGCCCTAAGGGCCAACATACATCGGGACCAGTATCCCCCTCCCCTGAATAACCCATAGCATCAACCACCACCACCACCACTTCACCTGCAACGAAATTCGACTGCCGCGGCAGGGATACAACCCGCGTCTTTCGGGTCAGCAGCCAAGCGCCATAACCACTGAACCACCGTGGCGGCAAGAGCCAGCGTGAGCTTTGTTAGTTATTTTTTATATGTGCCCTTTTCACTCTTTCCTTAATCTTTCACTGTATGTGGCCCAGGCACTCCAAACGCAGTTAAATTGTTTCCGCACCCTTCATTATAACTGCTGGTAATCCCTACGCAGACGCTCACTCTCTGTGGCTTCCAGAAATTGAGGTCGCTTGTGCCACCAGCTATGCTATGCATCTAGTGTGAACCGTCACCAGCGTGGACAGGACATACTGCCGTCTCTCGTTTTCCCACAACATGCAGTATGGCGTAAGGATTGAAAGTTTTACGGCTACAGCCTTTTTACAGAGCTTTCCCTCAACCGAGCCTATGTGCAATCCGACATCACAGCTGACGCGACGTCACGGCTATAGAGCTGCCTAAGCTAAGATTGAACCTAGAAGAAAGAGATGGCTAATGTAAGATAGGACCAAGAAGCAGACGACACAGATAACATAAAACTACGCAGAAGAAGATGGTGGGAACTAGACTTGGCGCGACACCAGAACTCTCCCGTGGTGCAAGTTATACAGAAGAGGACCTGGTGGTTGCGCCGCGTGCTACGGCTGACGACGAGGCTGTCCCCTGCTGCTGCGCTCAGCAGCTTGAAAGTCGTTTTTGCCGAAGAGGAGTCCCCTGCTGTGAGCAGAAGCAATAAGAGAATTAAACAAGTTCAAAAATCTCAGCTGATTTACTGTACATTTTTGGCGCTGCCTATCGCACCTGTGTTTACTGTAGTTGTTCTGCACTGTTTAAGCAACAAAAGCAGAGCTCTCAACGGAAATTTATGCGCTACGCAGCAGAACTTAGTACTGCATTTTTTTGCCATAAAATGAGTGGGACAGATTGGCGGATGTTTCCAGACAGCGCATCTGCGGGCAGCATCTCTAGCGTACGCTCCCAGCCGAATGTGTGCAGGCTGTGGCCTTCCGGCTGCATGCAGCGTCCGAGAGGCGTTTCGGGGCCTTTCGTGGCGCCTTGAGACTGCGCGTCCTACCCGATTACGGCAAAAGTTTAACCCGCCGCGGCGGCTCAGTGATTAGGGCGCTCGGCTACTGATCTGGAGTACGCGGGTTCGCAACCGACCGCGGCAGCCACGTTTCAATGGAGGCGAAACGCAAAAGGCTCTCGTGTCCTGTGCGATGTCAGTGCATGTCAAAGATCTCTAGGTGGTCTAAATTATTCGGGAGCCCTCCACTACGGCACCTCTTTCTTCCTTACTTCCTTCACTCCCTCCTTCATTCCTTCCTTAACGGCGCGGTTCGGTTGTCGCCGAGATGTGACAGATACTGCGCCATTTCCTCCCCCCCCCCCCCCAAAAAAAAAAACATTTTTTTTGCGCGAAGCGCGAGACTGGGGGTGCGTGCAGTGGCTGATCACGTGATCACGGGTAAGCGCACGCCCAGCAACGGACGACGAATGTAGCACGAGACACGAGCAGGGAGTGCTCATGGCTGGTGCGGACATCCACGGTTACATTTGGCCCACGAAACTCGCAAACGCAGCTCTCGCCTGTTAAACACTATAGCAGAAGTGGCAAAGAACCCAACGCGCCTTACTCCAACAGGATAGTGGCGGAGCTTCCGCAATAGGCTGCAAGAGAAGAGTCACCACAAATACTACGCATTTTATATCATCAAAAAGAAAAACTAAAGAAAGAGATACCAGGCATAATATTCTCGGTTTCTAAGTTCATCCACGCACCAAACGGGGAGCTGGATATTTGTGGAGCATACTGAACTCTTACTCTGCCTGGCTGTTTTTTCATACAGGCTCACCATCTGCCCTTCGACGCTCTTTCCACGCTTTTAACGCGATAGCGTTCAGGAGCTCGTGTCGCAGAAAGCCGGCGTCATCGGCGTCAGCGGCGTTGGCCGTGAGCGAAAAATGGCGCCCTTCGGTGGACACCTGAACCGCGCAGTAAGAGAAGGGGTATTCCTGCCCTTACGGCGCGGTACAGGAGTCCAGAGAGAATTGTGAGACAGGCGTCATTTCGTTTCCTTAGAACCAATTTTCATTTCATGGTCCTTCCCGTACGGCCCGGTTCGGGTGTCCACCGAGATATGTGTGACAGGCGTCCTTAAATTGTCCAACGGGCCACGCGTCGCTCCGAACGGGCGATGGCGTTCCGTGCACTCCTTGGCACCGCTGCAACACGCTGTCGCGTCTCACTCTTCAGACGAATCTTAAGCGTCCTCCAAATTTTTTGCAGATACGGCAGAGAGAGAGGAAAATAGCCTCCAATAGGTGTGTTCGTTAATGCTTTTTTCTGTTTCTTTCGCCGCTCCTTGGAGCCCAGAGTACAGCGCGGTCGTGATGCTGCCACCCGGCTTTTCGAGGTGCTTGGGAGGACCACCATTTAGCCATTTTGGGGTTTCACGGGTGCGTTCCCGGCTTGCCTGCCTTTAGGCTCTAGCACCACAATAAACTGCTGCAGCAGGCTCATGATTTCAAAATCATTTCACTTTCAGATGTGTTCGATGCTTGTTTACCGAAAGTGGCTGCTCCCACAACGATGATTTATTTCCTTCTCTGAGCCTGGAATCCTTCTTTTTATTTCTTTTTATACAGCTTCTTACAGCATCCTTCTGGGAATTAGTGTAGGGAGGGGGAAGTATGAAGTGGGATGGACAGTAGACAATTGGTGAGATACACAAAATATGTACACAACGCAAAGGGGAAGCAACAAATGCAACCGTTCAACGATGTCAACATGACGGACCGTAGGCATTCGGTGCAATATGCAAAATACATGTATAATGTTACTGAGAAACGAAGATTCCACTATCACGCTAAGCTTTCATCTACTTGCATATAAACCCATCGTATTTCGAATTCAAGATTATGCTGCCACCATCTGGGACCCATTCACGTAAACTAATATCAATAAAACTGAAACTTTGCAGTTAAGGGTCCTTAGTTTCTTATAGAACTCCTTCCGGAACATTCTTTCAAGCATATAATAAACTACAACTGATGAAATATCGTTTCTCCAAAGAAAACGCGAGTTACGTGTGAAATTTTTAAATCAATTAATAGACATTATAAGGCAGATTCTGCTCACATGTCTTTTTATTCTAGGTATGCACAGGGCACTCACCTTTCTATTTATTTAGGGGGGGGGGGGGGGGGGACGCCTATGAACTGAAACAATCAGCGCCACGGTGGCTCATTGGTTATGGCGCCCGGCTACTGACCCGAAAGACACGGGTTCGATTCTGTCCGCGGTGGTCAAATCTTGATGGAGGCAAAATTCTAAAGGCCCGAGTCCTGTGCGGTGACAGTGCGCGTTGTAGAACTCCAGGTGGTCAAAAACTAATGAAGCAAACTTACAAAGAATGAAGTGTTTTTGCCATCCGCGCAATTAATGAATCTCATTGTACGTTACCGGGTTATTGTTGGCTTTTTCATCTATATAGAGTGCCTATTTAATATGTTCACGTGACTTCACCTTATATCTGTTTATACTTTTGCCATCTTATGTTTTTGTTAGCGTTTGATGTCACGTTTTCTCTTGATTTCAAGTTGTAACTTATCGTTTGTTTCATTCACCCCCCATTTGCGCATTTTCTTTTTCGATGTATTCCCACCATGGTGAAATCCCCTCTATGTGATTGCAATTAGAATTAATAAATAATAAAATAAAAATAACAGGACTGTGGGCGATGCATGCCTCGGTGCACGCTCTCAGTGCATCCCCGCTGCAAAGTCTCGAACGACGCCAGTCGGGGGCTTGGCCGGGTCGCCGGCTTCCGTCGACGGCGTGACTGCACTACACCGCAGGAGCCTCCCCACCGAACACTGTATACGCAGAACGCTTCTTCGGAGCTTTTCTCTTCTCCCCGCGGCGCTTCCGTACGTTTCGACGCGCCAATCTCAAAAACGCGCTGCTCATGCGCCGTACCAGGAAAGCCGGGTGCGCTTGTCCTTGCACGAATAGGGGCGAAACGGTGCGCTCGCGCGAGTAAGCGTTAGTGCAGTTCAGTTAAGTGTAATACTCCAGAAGTATTCCTTAAGGGGCATTACATAAGGGGTGTATTTTTATACAGTAAGTGCGACAATTATAGCAAGTAATTATTGCACGAAACGGTCAGTAACGTGGTGCAAAAACGAAGATAGGTGTTTGTTAGCAGCGATGTCGCGCAGAAGGCTGTTACACTCTCGCAATTCCAAATAAAGAAGAGACAGCGTCGACAGAAGTACAGTCGTCCACACAAGTTTCAAGAGCGCTCTAACAGCATGCTCTGTTCTACTATTGTGACAATCACCGCTGTCTGGTGGGCCAAATATAGCATTTAAAGACATAAGGCGCTGAACACGATCCACATGAATCTGCATGCACGATAGGGCCTCGTTTCAAGCCCTAGGCCACTCGTAATTTACGGAGGTGTGCTCTCCTGTGCTGTAGTAGTAGCGCGAGTCGGGTGAGTTGCGCCGCTCGAGTGGTCTAGACAGGCGTGTGGGCGAGTGGACGAGCAAGCGGGTGGGCCGCTTGAAGAGCATGATGGTGCTGTGAGAGATGCACGCTGCTACAGTGTTCAATGGTGCCTCATTAAAAGGACACAGACACAAAAATTCGAACGCAAAGAGACGATATGATTGTATCAATATTGCTAGTAGAAGGCTCCTTACAGGTTTCAGTCGCAGGCGTTGAGTGGAACACAGCTTAATATGATTCTGAATGTCGTCCAATGAGCCGCTCGGCAATTCGCCTGCAATTAGTGACGTCAAGGTGACGTCACCGAACCCAAAGTGTGTTCACAGGAACAACCATTGCTCGCCGGCTACGCCGACGCCATCAGGAGTGCGGCAGTCCAGGTTGGCCGATCGACACAGACGTCAAGTTGCACACAGAGCAGGCGCTGGCCGAGGCTGAAAGTGCTGATACAAAATCGTTTCTATGTAAACTGGTGTTGCGAACTCATTTTTATGAATACAAGGCACGTAGGCCTCTTTAAAGGCAAAAAAACGGACGCACCAAAACATTGTGTCAGTACTCTGTTAAGGAAAGTAGAGGACTTGTGATACGGGGAAAGGCTACGAACGCGGAGTCAATGAGAAAGCGATGATAACACGGATTTCTTTTCCCGAGATGAAGCGCTGGCGTCTTATTGGAGATGAGACGCGGACGCTGGCAAGCAAGTAATTTCACTTGTTGTGAAGCGTCGCGCAGAATCCGTTTAAAAAAAATTAAGGATTTATGAAAAGCTTAACTGAAGTTAGTGACATGTGCACACCAAGGCAGATCTTGAGATAGGGTCACATCTAGATACTTATAGGACTGTACTAGCTCTAATGCGGTGTGACTAATTGTGTAAGTGCGTGAAAAGAGGGCCGCGACGGCGGGAGGTGGACATTCATTTACCTTTCTTAGCGGTAAGAGCCATTATAGCGAAGTGTTGCACCATTTCAGAGCACTAATAAAATTATTATAAGCAGCACTCTCGTCAGAGACGTTGTGTACAGTGGGGTAGAAGACAATAGCCAGGTGCTGCAAGTGGTGAGGAAATACTCCTACTTAGGGCAGGTAGTGACAGCTGATCCGGGTCATGAGAGGGAAATAACTAGAAGGGTAAGACTGGTGTGGAGCGCTTATGGCAGGTTTTCTCAGATCATGAATGGTAGTTTGCGTGTATCACTAAAGAGAAAAGTGTACAACAGCTGTATCTTACCAGTACTCACCTACAGGACAGAAACGTGGATACTAACAAAAATGGTTCAGTTCAAGTTAAGGACAACACAGCGAAACATGGAGAAAAAAAAGATAGGTGTAACGTTAAGAGACCGGAAGCGGGCAGAGTGGGTGAGATAACAGACGCGGGTTAACGAGCTCGTATTTGAAATTAAGATAAGGAAATGGGCTTGGGCAAGGCATGTATTACGAAGGCAATAGAAACGCGGTGGTTAATGGCAACAGAGCGGATTCCATGAAAATGGAACCGTAGCAGGGCAGCAGAAAGTTAGGTGGGCGGATGAGATCAAGA
This sequence comes from Amblyomma americanum, assembly GCF_052857255.1. NCBI lineage: Eukaryota > Metazoa > Arthropoda > Arachnida > Ixodida > Ixodidae > Amblyomma > Amblyomma americanum. The sequence goes on along the minus strand of NC_135500.1, from coordinate 38,567,417 downwards.
AGTCTGCGGGGATAGGGTGGCCGCAGCTGGCACAGGACAGGATTAATGGGGCAGATATGGCAGATGTATTTGCTCTGGAGTGGGCGTACTCAGGCTGACTATGATGATGATGAGGAATTATCATGATGATTAGGAGATGACGCAGTCATTTTCACTAAATTCGGGCGCGCCCTACCGTCTGCCAGCCGTTCTGGTAATCCAGTTACCTCATTATAATCCATCACATGGACCATCATATCTGTAATGTGCTTTTTCTTGAAAATGATGGATGCAGCAATGATGTCTAACACGCTCGGTTTCCACAGGGAGACCAATCCGAAAGGAATCATTATTCTTGTCTAAGTGGTCTACATTATGGTGATGACGCCAGATATCATATGCTGTTGAAGTCATCATGTCTTATTGACTTCCGACCCGGTTGGCTGGCATTGTTAGTGCTCTGCTTACCGTGGCCTGCTTTGTAGCTTCGTCTTTGCGAGCAGGCTCTTTTGTGCCTCAAGTTCGGTGCACAATTGAGGACATCTGTACTTTTTTCACAGCAACCTACGCGTACTAAGTTTAAGTGGAAATGAGCAGTTACTGACCGCAGGCAGGAGGTCTGTCACCACACATTTCAATGGCGCTTTATTCAAGCGCTGCGACACACTTCTAGGAGCTTCCAACAGTTTTTATTTATGCTTGGATGCTACCCCAAAATACTCGCGTTAATTCTCTGCGCCCGTAAACGTGCTCTGATGTATCCATGTCTCAAGCGTTGGTGCGATTTAGTGATGCCATCTTGTACTGATTGCCAAAGAAAACGTTCGCTCTACTCAAAACACATGGTTCCGCGGCTGTTTTTGCTTAAATTTTGTATGTACCGACTTTTTGTGGGACATACCTTTGCACTAAAACAAGGGAGAAAATTCTAGTCACCATCGTAACAAAATTGGCTGGTTGAAGAGATCGCCGGGTCTATGTCCAGCTGCTGTAACAGCATTTTTTATGGACGAGGGGTGCAAACACACCAGTGTTCTTTGTTTTCAGTGCTCCCCATGCAATCGGTATTTATCAGCAGTCGTTCGCTACAGAGCGTCCCGAACATCATAGTGCGGTTTTAGCTTATAACACGCATGGATTATGCAGTCTATAAGCCTTAACCATGCGGTAAACCAATAAGCACCAAGATTCTGTGAAACACGCTTGTGCGTGGTCTGGCTGCCCCCGTTTTACCATTTTATGTTAGCATGTTACAACTGAAACCGCAACACTCACTGCATTTCATTGCCTAGAACTTGCTTCCGGCGCTGCCGCCGACGATCTGGCGCGTGAGAATGAGGTCACTCGGAGAGGGGAAGAAAAACGAAACAACGCGTTTGTGCCCTGCGACCGACGAAGACCACTTCCTTCGCGATTCCGCCAGGCTCCCACCCTCGCAGTCAACGTTCGGAGCGCGAGCGTAACCGAGACACGTACGGTAGACCGCAGGATAGGGCTACACCATTCCGACCACAAAGCGAATATCCAGACAAGATACCGGCCACCGCGCATCATTTCCAGTTTGTGTCCTCACATTCCTGTAGTACACTGTCTTACGTCGTCGGCTACTGTGTACCGCGATGCTGTACAGAGTGTCTTGCACGTTGCACGCGAGAGGCGCCAGCTTTTCTAAGGTGTAAATATCTTCTGCTCCATGTAAAACGCAATGAAGCAGTTACAGCGAACACTGTCTTGCTATAACAATAATAATTTCTTAGATGCAGTTTTAAGGGAGAAACCATGCAGCTTTGAAGAAATCGGTGTACTTAAGCAAGGGCGACACACCCAAAATTTAGTCACCCAAATAAAACTTACCCAGCGGATGTTTCAAACACGCTGTCGGGGTAACAAGGCGTATATTAAGGTTTTAAAGTATGATGTGCGGTATGAGTCTGCGAGGCACAAACGTTTGTGCCTTGAGAATGAAAAAAGAACTGGTGGAATTCTACTTCAGCCACTGTGTGTAGCGAAAAGAAACAGAGTAGCAATTTACTGCTTTTTACAAACTGTTCATAAGCTCCCCGTCTAGTGTCCCGGGTAGGAATTTCTCTGGTATGTTCATAACTCACTAAAGGGTAGGCTGTAAAGACAATCCGAACTCTAGTGAGTCTTTTTATCTCATCTTTCAACTCTCCTACTATCTGCACGTGGTAGCGATTGTGGCTCGTCGTGAGCCAGTGAGCAGGCCTGTGCACTTTCCTTTTCTTTCTTCCTGGCAACACCAGACAGACAGACAGACAGACAGACAGACAGACAGACAGACAGACAGACAGACAGACAGACAGACAGACAGACAGACAGACAGACAGACAGACAGACAGACAGACAGACAGACAGACAGACAGACAGACAGACAGACAGACAGACAGACAGACAGACAGACAGACAGACAGACAGACAGACAGACAGACAGACAGACAGACAGACAGGGTAGGTTGTAGAAAATGAGCCTGTAGGGCTCATAAACGGCGTCTACTACATTTTCGAAAGCGGAGGTTGACCAGCTTGGCCCTCCAGCCCGTTCATCATCTCCCTTCTTTGACCAAGCGCCTCTTCACACTAGGCGCCCTTGTGGTCAAATTCGCCTTTTGATGTCTTGATGCTATGTTGGTGTAAACATGAAATAACTGAACACAGTCAAATAGAAGTTAAACATATATATATATATATATATATATATGTGTGTGTGTGTGTGTGTGTGTGTGTGTGTGTGTGTGTGTGTGTGTGTGTGTGTGTGTGTGTGTGTGTGTGTGTGTGTGTGTGTGTGTGTGTGTGTGTGTGTGTGTGTGTGTGTGTGCGTGTGTGTGTGTGTGTGTGTGTGTGTGTGTGTGTGTGTGTGTGTGTGTGTGTGTGTGTGTGTGTGTGTGTGTGTGTGTGTGTGTCACGTATAACTTCTTCAACGCTTGAGTTTTCCAAAATATCAATTTCACTATACTTATACTGACCTTAAGTTTATGGAAATATCTGTTCATTCTTCTGCTTCAATGTCTATTAAACGCAATAAACATAAGCTGGTAGAGTAATTTTCGAGTCGTTAGAAGGACTTCGTGCGTATTATTTTACCTTTTTTGGGTTTTTTTTACTGCCAACTAGCGGTCATGTCAACGCCTACCAGCATCCTCATTTCGACTTTTGCGAATTGTAAGAATAACCACAATAGCTAAACAATCTACAATGTGCGCTGAATGCAGCTCGAATCTTTCGCGCACTGCGTTCTGTTTTCCTTATAGACTCAGCATACACGTCACTAACGCTCACAAAGAAAGTCTGTTCTGTTCTTTGCTCGCAGCAAAGTTGTGCAGAATGCTAATTATGTGCGACCTTGAATGTGAGGTGCCTGAAGGGATCACCAGCGGAAATAGCACTTCGCAGGGGTGATGATATGACGAACACAACCACAAGCCGCACGTTTATATCTTCCAAGCTAGTGTCATTTCATCGATGGAACCTACTTTGAAATGCGGCCGCAAACGGTGTCGGAAGCATGCGGCCTTTGACTGCAGTAGCGGCATGGCAGCCTGTACTGCTGCGCACCGAGAGCTGTGGATTCAACGCTTCAATATCTTAGACTTCAGACCCCTAAAAAGAACCCACAGAGGACGCAGCTAGCTCCTTGACAGCAGTGACTGCACTGCCTCCCCCCTGCGTAAAAGCGCAGACTAAGTGAAAAGAAACTGGACATAAAGTGCCGGCTAAGTACAAAAACTTGAGGCTGAACTTAAAACGAGCGCTATTTTTGGGATGATGTAAGGAATATTCTGATCGGCACCAAGGCCTAACGCATCTTGTGTTCATTCATTCATTTATTGAACCCTCAGGGCCAGAGGCATTAAAGAGGGGAGTGGATGCAAAAAATACAGGGACTGAGTATTACAAGAAATTTCTGCTATTTACACAACGTCAACTATTGCGTTGTGCAAATGCTGGTTATCATTGATATCGACGGTTTCAGCAGGAAGGTGGTTCCATTCACGCGAAGCACGAGGAAAGAAGGAATGAAATGCTGATAAGGCATAAACTGCTGAAATTCGAACCTTGTGGCGATGATAGGTGTGGCTTGAAACGTATTGGGAAGGATCAACGAGTGCGTTGCGTAGAGTGGAATGATGGTACAATTTATGAAAAAGACTGAGACAAATTCTTTTCCTGCGGCATGCTAAAGGCCGTAACGAGAGGTATTGGTTTTTGGGGAAAGGAAATGGCGCAATATCTGTCTCATATATCGGCGGACACCTGAACCACGCCGTAAGATAAGGAAGAAAGGAGGGATGAAAGTAGAAAGGAAGAAAAAGGTGCCGTAGGGGAGGTCTCCGGAATAATTTCGACCACCTGGCGATCTTTAACGTGCATTGACATCGCACAGCCCCCGGGAACTCCGGACCAGTAGCCGAGCGCTCTAACCACTGAGCCACCGCGGGGGTTAAGAGACGTAAGTTTTCACACTGGCTACGCTTGCGCCACGATTAAAGTTACATAAAATAAAATGCGCGGCATTATTTTGGACCATCTCCAGTGAAGTTATTAGTTTTTAGTAGTGCTGATTCCATACAGCAGCTGCACATTCCAGTTTTGAACAAATCAGCGTTTAGTAAAGTAATAATTTAAGAGAAGACTGCGTTTTCGTAAAGTTTCGGCGTACGTAGCCCATCATACGGTTAGCGTTGTTAATAATGTACTCAACATGGTGCGACCAGGAGACGTTTGCTGAAATGTAGACGCCGAAGTATTTATTTGTATTGACAGATTCTATGCTAAAGAACCACCAGATATGTTAAAGGACCACCAATGCGGTGCGTGTACCTTACAACCGCGTCCACAGTGGCATCTGCAACAAGATTCATAAATGTAAACGCTTGGAGCATCATTACAAATTCAAATCCATCGGTTCCGTGGTTTGAACCTGATTCCACAGCTGTGACAAGTGCTTGTTTAATAGACAGCATTATCGATGCTGAACTACCAACGCCAATTAGCGAGGCATACGAAAAGCTACACCCACACATGGAAGAGGCGTAGCTATCATAGTGCAGGAAAAATGTTTTTCTCGAACGTTCGCAGATTCCCAGAATGTTGCGGCCATCTCTTGAAGGCGAACGTTGGGCGTAATCTATACTACTTTGATGCGTTAGCCGTAGTTCCCATGTTGGCACTGAAGTCATTCATAACATGCTCGACTGCACACAACTTGACGCGTTATAAAGCAGACTAATCCTTTCTGGCGATTCCCACTTGCGGTTGTTGACTCTTAAGCTGCGCGCTTGGATCCGTCAACTTTTAAAATTTGGGGTGTTATGGCGTTTCATTTTTAACGTTTTTGAAGCAGTGTAGGCGGCAAAGCTCTTAAAGCGATTTGCTTTTCTTAAAGCGATTGTTTTTCTCTGCTATCGCTTTCCACGAGAGCACTCAAATGCAAATGAACGATGACCTGTCAAATCACAAGCCCACCGTATGAACTCTGCTGCCGGCGACGATTTTGGAAACGCGCACAGCCTTTCAGGATTTTTATAAATCCAGTGGCACAAGTAACTTTTCTCGTCGGATGTTTCGGTATATTTCATTTCAGTAAACATTGAACAACGACTGTGCAGATGTTAGAATCAATCTGTGCAAACTCAAAATTATTTTTTTTCTAGATTAGTACTTACGCGCCAGATTAACTCAGCCTTTCGTCGGCTGCGTCGCACGATCCCGACCGTACACTTCAGCCGTGCAAAACAAGCGAACACTAATGTTGTGTGTGCGTGTGAGTGCGCGCGTGTGTGTGCGTGTGTGAGTGTGTATGCGTGTTTGTACGTGCGAATGTGTGCGTGTTTGCGTGCGCGTGTGTGTCTGTGCGTATTTGCGTTCGTGCGTGTGTATGTGTGTCTGTGTGCGTGTTTGCGTGCGTGTGTGTGTGTGAGTGTCTGTGAGTGTGTGTGTGAGAGAGAGAGAGTGTGTGCGTGTGTGTGCGTGTTTGCGTGTGTGTGTGTGTCTGTGTGCTTGTTTGCGTTCGTGCGTGTGTGTGTGTGTCTGTGTGCATGTTTGCGTGCGTGTGGGTGTGTGTGTGTTTGAGCGTGTGTGCGTGTGTGTGTGTCTGTGTACGTGTTTGCGTTCGTGCGTGTGTGTCTTTGTGCGTGTTTGCGTGCGTATGTGTGTCTGTGTGCGTGTTTGCCTGCGTGTGTGTGCGTGTGCGTGCGTGCGTGTGTGCGTGCGTGTGCGTGTGCGTGTTTGCGTGCGTGCGTGCGTGTGTGTGTGTATGCGTGCGTGTGCGTGTGTGTGTGTGTGAGTGTGTATGCGTGTTTGTACGTGCGAATGTGTGCGTGTTTGCGTGCGTGTGTGTGTCTGTGTGCGTGTTTGCGTGCGTGTGTGTGTGTGTGTGAGTGTGCGTGCGTGTTAGCGTGCGTGTGTGTGTCTGTGTGCGTGTTTGCGTTCGTGCGTGTGTGTGTGTGTATGTCTGTGTGCGTGCTT